>NC_062567.1:139049609-139349609 GCF_022837055.1 Prionailurus viverrinus
GAGGGAGAACGTGGTAGACACGACCCCGATCAGGACATTCAGTGCGTCTTTCACCAGTTCGCACTCCTTCACCAGGACGGGCTGTGGGGCCTGCAGGAGGCCCCCGCCCAGCACCTGTAGCTCCCCTTGGCGGAGCCTGCAGAACCTGTCGAAGGTGTCCCTTCCCGCCTCGGTGAGGTAGGGCTCCTCCTTGTGGCCGGGGGGGCTGTGGGGGAGACAGAGGAGGGGGCACTGAGCAGGCGAGGCGACACGTGCACCTTAGCTGCACGAACAGAAGGCAGGAGAGAGGGGGGCTCGCAACAGTAGGACCAGGTGTGAAACCGAAGCAGCAGCAAACGCCCCCACCCGCCCAGTGCCCAAGGGGCACCCGGAGGCCCTCAGGGTGACAGTCACAAGGTATCTGCATGTTAAGAATAAGCACAATGTTCACGGCAGCATTGTTCACACCCCAAGTGTCCACGGACAGATGAATGGATTAACAAAACATGGCCTGTCCATAAAATGGGGACCATCCGGACTTGGAATGGACGCTGTGACAGACGCTACAGCATGGAGGAACCCTGAAGACACCCCGCTAAGTGGCCTGATCCAGGTACAAAACTGTATCCTTAAAATGCTTAAGATGGCAAATTTCACGTCGTGTACACTTTGCCCGCCCTGGGGAAGGAGTGAAAGAGAGCTTGCTGAACGCGCCGGGCGGCCGGCAGGGGGAGCTCATGGTCCCCACCACTCCGGGTCAGGGACTCCGGGCAGCATCTCCTCCTCGGCAGGAGGTGCGGCCAGGCTTCCCACAGGCTTCCTCCTGGGAGGGTGCAGAGCCCAGAGCAGCTGGAGACAGCGAGAGCCCCCTGCGGGCCCCCGGAACGTGTTATCGAGGTTTCCTTTATTCCGTTCCTCAGAGCAAGTCTCGCAAACTTTCAGGACATAACAGGTACGTTGGGCCTCGCAGAGGGCGCCTCTGGGCACCAGCAGCTCTGCCTCCACAGGGTCCTTCGCCAGGAACTCACAAACGGTGTCTACACAGCACAGCCATATCGTTCAGAAGCAGCCAAAAAAACCCCAGTATTGCTTTTTAGGTATTCCTTTGAAAACTCTCAACCCTTACTGAAAAGCATGAAAGCCTGGTTTTTAAGACCCACCGAGAGAGTCATTTCTTAATAAAGGGAGCTCAGGGAATAAGACCCTTTTACAACTCTTCTCATTTTTAATACCTAACCAGCTCTTTTCTCCTCCTCTGCAAAAAAAAAAAAAAAAAAAGTAATTTTAGGTCTAGCATATCAAAAACATTTCAGAAAGAGGATCATTTATTCTTCAAAGACAAAAATCATTTCCTGTGGGGGAAGAGCTCCAGGCTACAGGACATTCCCACACCAGCCACGTGTCTGACCACCAGCACGTTTTGATCCCATCAGGAGGGATATACAAGGTCAGGAACAACACATCTTAGAAGCTGTTAAAATACAAATGCTTTTTAATCGACAACGCACCATAAACGGATTTTCCCCTCGTTCAGCAAGAATCGGGGAGCAGCCAGGTGAACAAGCCCTCAGGGGCCGGCGCTGCAAAAGAAACAAGGAAGCACCGACTCGGAACCCAGGGCCAGGGAGGGAACAAGAGGCCCTGGGAGCAGCGAGAAAAGGCGTCAGCGTGAGTGGGGCCGGGGGCCGGGAGGACTCCATGGGAGGACTCCACGGGAGGGCCGGCCCTCGCTCCACACCAGGGGCAGCCATCCGGCGTGGCAGACGGAGCAACGAGGTGCCGGCAGTAGCACCAGCTGCATGGAGGCGAGAGGGAGGGGAAGGAGGAAGCAGAGAGGCCAGTCCTGAGGCGTCCAGATGGGCAGGTGGGGTGTGGCCAGACCACGGACATCAGCCCTCACCTCCCAGGGGAAAGAAAAGCCCGAAGAAAGGAAAAACCTCTCAAGATCCGAAGTCCTTCGAAACGCTCCTCCAGGGAGTCCCTCCGGGCAGGTGTGTGCACGTCTCCCACACCCCCGGCTGCTTCTGCCCCCACCCTTCCAGGGCCGACCCCAGCACCACCGTGGCCACATGCGCCCCCTTTGGGAATTCAGAGCCGAGGGAGAAAAGCGCGTGAAGGAAAACCTATCCCCACAGGGAACTCAGCCCTTAACGTAAAGAAACCGTTGTGCCCAGAACGGGTGGCGGCCACAGAGGAATGGTAGAGAAGCCCAGCAGCAGGGAAGGCGGCCCGGTGCCGGAGCTGGTGGCAGGGTGAGGCACAGAGGAGAGGTCCTCCGGGGTCTCGGTGGACAGGTCACGGTCCTAGGGCTGTGGGGGGACAGAGGTCACGGTCCTAGGGCTATGGGGGGGACAGAGGTCACGGTCCTAGGCTGTGGGGGGACAGAGGTCACGGTCCTAAGGCTGTGGGAGGACAGACGTCACGGTCCTAGGGCTGTGGGGGGACAGAGGTCACGGTCCTAGGCTGTGGGGGGACAGAGGTCACGGTCCTAGGCTGTGGGGGGACAGAGGTCACGGTCCTAAGGCTGTGGGAGGACAGACGTCACAGTCCTAGGGCTGTGGGGGGACAGAGGTCACGGTCCTAGGCTGTGGGGGGGACAGAGGTCATGATCCTAGGGCTGTTGGGGGATTGACAGCTCTGCCTCTGGAGGGATAGCACCTTCCCTAGTGCCCACTAGTCTGAACTCGGGGTAGGAAACTAGCAGGTGCCCAGGATCCAAACTGAAACAAGCACCAGAGATTTACCAAATGAGTTTGATCAGAAGACCTCCAGGGTCTTGAGGTCAGGGGGTCAGGGGTCAGCGTTTGGGGGGGTCAGGTTCCCACCAGGACAGGTGAATGTGGGGCCCACAGCTAGCTGAAGCGTGGCCTGAAGGTCTCCCTGGAGAAGCCACCCATGGTGGGCTGAGACGACAGACTCCTGTCCTGGGGGCTTGGCCAGTCATCCTCACAGGGAAGACCACTGTGGTCAGCGGCCTTTGGGGGACACCAAGGAGATTAAGTGCATTCAGAACAGGGGCGTGGACAGAGTGATCTCCTAAACGGTGACCTAGAAAAGTATGATAAATGAGATACCACCAAACAAATGTTTGCAAAAGAAAGTGCTAGCTTCTTGGCCCAGTCTTGACACACGTGAAGGGTTAGCAGCAACATTTAGACTCGCTCTGCGCGCACAAGACAGGCCTGAAGCCCTAACAGGAGGTTACAGGACAGGAAAGACCACACGACCACTAACACCAGTGGCGCTGAGGGAAGCAGGGCCATCCCTGGAGGAATCTGCCTGAGGAGGGACAGGTGGCTGCCCAGCAGGAGCCACGCCTGAGCACAACCAGCACCTAAGTGCCCATCCGCAAGCCCGCGGCCACCCTCAGGAGACCCTGCCAGAGCCCAGGGCCGCATCAGAAGGCACTCGATGCCCTGCTAGCCCTGACTCTTCCCCTCACTGCTCTCCAAACTGGCAGACTACAGAACTGCGAGCAGATGACATGGGAAAAGAAGG
Source organism: Prionailurus viverrinus (assembly GCF_022837055.1). NCBI lineage: Eukaryota > Metazoa > Chordata > Mammalia > Carnivora > Felidae > Prionailurus > Prionailurus viverrinus. The sequence goes on from NC_062567.1 coordinate 139,053,087, forward strand.
TTCCAGGAGTAACTACTGGGAAATGTGTGTCCTCTGTCCCCATCCTGGGAGGACTCAGGAGAGGTCCTGAGTGCAGAGGCCTCTGGACCAGTCGAACCCAGGGACGGAGATGCTGGCCCCAGTCAAGGCAGCACTGTGTGACCGGAACTTATCAGCCAGACAGCAGCACCGTCAGCCCCAGATGTGAAGACCCGTGCACACGAAGAACGCCCCCTCACCGGCACCCTGTGCCTAGGGAGCATCTCTTCCTGACCCTGACCACATAGGCCACCAGCCTGCCCTTGACACCTCTGACCGGGAGCCCTCACGGTAAGGACGTAACTCAGCTGCCAACGGACTGTCTGAATTGGAGAAGTCACTGGCACAGGGCAACCTCTGTGGGGCCGGCAGGTCCTTCCCCTCGGCATCTTTCTCACCTCCCGTGACCCGGGCAATTCTATAAAGTAGCCTGACTGAAACTGCCAGGCTCCTAATCCCATTGGAGCCAGGCTACAAAGCCATGCTCACAGGGGGGGGGGGGGGGGGGGGTGCATTTCACGGTTAAAAGCACACGTACCATCCAACTTGTTCCCAGCACCTCCGCTTGCTGGCCTCGTAGGTGAGCACAGCATCCCACAGGTCGATGTCCGGGGTCATGCCTGGTTCAGACTGGGAGTCAGGAGTCAAGTTAGATGCTGACTGGAACCCTTCATCTTCCGACTGATCCACACTCTGAGGAACCTGGAGACCACAGGGAAGAAGGAAACACCACGTATGTCTTTGGGTCTAAATTTCAGCCAAGTGTGATCAGAATTCCAGGACTTTTCCATACGCTTCCAGTTACTAATTACAAGAAATACCTAGCGGAATATTTCCTCTATTTCTCCCAAGCACGTAGGTACTACACAACATTTTCACTACCACTGAATCATTTAAGGAATTAAACGGATTATCAATTTCCAGGGATGCCAGGGTGGCTCATTCGGTTAAGAATCTGACTTTAGCTCAGGTCATGGTCTCATGGTTCTGGAGTTTGAGCCCTGCGTCAGGCTCTGTGCTGACAGCATGGAGCCCACTTTGGATCCTCTGTTCCTCCCCTATTCGCGCTCTCTCAAAAATAAATAAACGTTGGAGAGAGACAGAGCATGAGCAGGGGAGGGGCAAAGAGAGAGGGAGACAGAATCCGAAGCAGGCTCCAGGCTCCGAGCTGTCAGCACAGAGCCCAACACGGGGCTCAAACCCACGAACCATGAGATCATGACCTGAGCTGAAGTCGGATGCTTAACTGACTGAGCCACCCAGGTGCCCCCAAAATAAGTAAACATTTAAAAAACAGTATCAATTTCCAATTTGATAAGACACATAAGTGTCAACATAACTTACGATAGAATTTTTCATGAAATGCTTCTGATCTGGAAATTCCATTTTGGGGAACCCAGGGAAAAAAAATCACAGTGGACACAAGAAAATGTATGCACGCCAAGATGTTCATGATAGTGAGAATTTCTTGTATCAGGGGAATAACAGTAATGACAGCACATCCACCAGCAACAGAAAGCCACAGAACATAAAGGCCAACAATGATTTATTTAATAACGTAGGACATATCCCACATTGTAGGTGAAAAATACTGCACATGTAGTACAAACCAGTATTTTGTTCCACGTGGCTACTGAGTGCTCCACGTGGCTGGCACAAGGAGGGACTGAACTGGTTACTTTCTTGTAATTAACCTAAGTGTAACTAGCAACTCTGGAGAACAGAGGAACCGACCTCCCGCCTCACCTCTTAACAGAGGACTCACAGCCTGCTGCTCGGGTCCGCAGGTGGGCAGAGGTGTCCTTGCCCGCGAAGCGGAAGCCCACTCCAGCAGCCCCGCCTCACCACGGCTCAGCCACCAAGTGACGGGGACGGGAGAACTCTCCTACCTTTACCATGACCCAGGGAAGGTCAAAAGAGGCATTTCCAAATGCCCTGGGAACTGGAGGCAGGACAGCAAACACTCTACCTTAATGGCTAGTCCAGAGAGGTCTGCGCTGTCAGGCATCGGGGGCAGGTCCAGCCGGACATCCATGTCGTATGTGCGGCTGTGCACAAGGGCACCGAAAAGCGAGACCCGGGTGTCTCTCTCAAACCTGTCGCTGCAAGGGTCACCGTATGAGAAGAGCCCAACGGTGGGCAGGCCAGTGCCTGGTGCCGCCTCCATCACCTGAAGCGCTTTCCGGACCATGTCCTGACATAAGTACTCCTCTCTGGAGATCAAAGACTGAACGTCCATCTCAAACACACTCAGGTCGTAGCAGTCGTAGCCGCTGTAGGGCACGTTTCTCCCAACATGCTTGTTGTTAAAGAAGTAGTCCCGCTTGCGCTGCAGAACCTGAGGCGGCCCGCTGCCCGCCAGCCGGACCAGGAGGTCCAAAACAGACGCCACTTCCGTCAGCGGACAGCCAGGGGCTGCTTGGAGCTCCTCCACAAGCTCCTCCAAACGGTCAGCCTCGGGGCCGAGACCGCCTGCTCTCAGGTCGAAGGACAGCAGGAGGACCTTGTTCTTCACCGGGAGTTTCGAGAGGTCGGCCTGCAACTTGTGAGTCTCCTCTTGAAACAGATTTGTGAAAAGAGCGTTGTAGGCCACCCTCTTGAGGCCCTGCTTGGCCCTCTTGCGGCTCACGCCGCGCTGGCCCAGACGGGCCTTCGCCGCGGGCAGGAGGGCCTCGCACAGGTCGTCGAACAGCTGGGGGACGCTGGCCATGGCCCCGGGGTCGCAGCTCCAGGCCCTGGGGCGGGAAAGCCTCCCAGCCGCGGGAGAGGCTCAGACGGGGCCGAACGCCAGGCGGCCCCCTAAACCCACACCCAGAGGCTCACAACTTGCACTCCCAGGCTCCTGCGCTCCGCGGGCCCGCCGCCCGCAGCTCGGCAGCGCTCCCGTCCAGCAGCCTTCAACCTTTGGGGGGTCACGGAAGCGTGACAAAGCCCAAGAGCCTGCGCCAGGGCCGGGCACAGGGCACGCGGCCGGCTTCGCACGCCCTGCCGGCGTCCCAGAGGGGCGGGGCGGGCGTGGGGCTGGCGGCGGGCAGCGTCCCCGCACGGGGCTCAACCCGCTAACCGACCGCGATTCCAGCTCCCGCCGCCGCCGCCCCCCGCGCGGCGTCACTGCCCAGCGACCCCGCAAGCGCGCTGGAGCCGGCGCGCCGGAATTGCGTCTCGGGAGGGGCGGGGCAGACCCGGAGGTCGCGGCGGGCAGGGCACTTCCGGCTGGGAGCCCGGCGGCCCAGGTGGGGGAACTGAGGCCCACCGCGGGCTAAATAAAGGAGGCGGAGTCAGGCTGGGAAGGTGAAAATGAGCCAGGGGAGGGCTCGGCCCTGCCGGAGGGGAGGCTGGGACGGGAGTGTCCCCCGAACCCCGCTGGGGGCTCCGCGCGGGAGGGACTCTGGCCCGCCGCCAGGTTTGCGTCTGCGTGGACACCCCCCCCGCCCTGCGCCCCGCTTCCCTCCAGTGCGCTTTGGCTCAAACCCGCCCAGCTTCCCAGCCCCCGCCCCCCGCGAAGCCCCGTTCCTCTGTGGGCTCGCCTGGGGTTTGCCGTAGCCCGCTTGGTCCGGACTGCACTCTCCACTCTTCCCGAAGAAACCCATTTTTGCTGGCAAAATAACTTTCATTTTTAAGGTTAACGTTGCTCGGTGACCTGGAGTCCCGACAGGAAACCCGGCAACTAGCTCGGAGCCGGCGAGCGGACAGGCGAGTACCTGTCCGGTTCGCAGGTGCCAGAGCGCCCGGCTTTGTCGCCCATCCTGGAGCTGGAGGGCGAGTTTGCTCGGCGCTCGGTGTGTGAGTGCCAGGTTACCCTCGGCGTCTGTGTGATGGCCGTGGGTCAGCCTCCTCAGAACTAGAAGGTTCGGGAAGCTGTTTGATGGGGGTATGGAGCCCACGGCTAGGAAGGAATTCCCCAGACTTCTTTGGTGCAAAAAGGTGGCTTTATTAAAGCAGGAGGACAGGACCCCTGGGCAGGAGGAGCTGGGCTGGACTGGTTATATACTATGGACTTGGCGAGGTAAAGGCATCAGAGAGTTTCCCAGAAGGACTTTGATGTGCCGAAGAGAACTCCTAAGATACTGGAGACCTCCCTATTGTCGGGCTACGGTTGTTTTCTTCTGGTAAGGCATTAGCATTAGGACAGTATGGGGTTCCTGGAGAAATGGTATACTCTGCACTTGTCAACGGGCAGCAGGTAATAAATGTAATGTTATTCACCGTTTCCTTCTTGCCTTTGTTCCCACATCACATGGAGGGGAGGGTAGTGTTGGGGCTCCAGGAAACGGAGTCCACAGTTTTCTGCAGATGAGACTATTGATGAGATTGCCTTTTCCTTGTAATTTACTGAGACATTTGTAAACTTCTGGAGACTCTCAGTTTGACCATTTGTTTTCTGTCCTCTCCTTTGTCCTTGGGCAGCGGGAGTGCCTGAGGAGCGTCACATGTACCCCACCTGGGGGAGGGTTGTGGGGTGTCAGCTTGCCTTCTCCCTCATCATGTTTGCTCTGAAAACCTCCAAGAAGTGGGAGCCCAGACATCACACTCCTTTGAGGACATCCCCCCCTTTCTGGGACCCCAGCGAGTTGTATGTTTAAAAACTATGGTGACTTCTCTTGCGGTTCTAACCAAACAGACCGACGGAACCAAAAGTAATTTAGAACGTCAGGGGCCATTGTGAGGAACTTTCAATCTCCCCTGACTTACTTTTTTCAAAACCGGACAGCCATGGCTCTAAAATTGTCAAAACTGGGGCGCTTAGGTGGCTCAGTCGGTTGGGCGTCAACTTCCGCTCGGGTCATGACCCCGCACTCCGTGAGTCTGAGCCCCACGTGGGGCTCTGTGCTGAGAGCTCGGAACCTGGAGCCTGTTTTGGATTCTGTGTCTCTCTCTTTCTCTCTCCTCCCCTGCTCATGCTCTCTCTCTTCTCAAAGATAGATAAACGTTAAAAAAAAATTTTTTTTTTTTAATTGTCAAAACTGATTAAAAGGGCAGGGGAGCGGGGGCAGGGGCCTGGCTGGATCAGTCAGTACGGCGTGCAATCCTTGATCTCGAGAGTCGTGGGTTCGAGTCCCATATTGGGCATAGAGATTACTTCAAAATTAAATAAAAAACAACAAAACTGAATGGGATGCCTACTTTGACTGGAATTTTGAAGCTTCAAAATGTTGCCAGGAATCTAAAATTGCCTGCCTGCAAAATACAATTTCTAAACTGAGGCAAGCAAACAGACAAAAAAGCTTCCGAGCCTTTTTCCACTGCCCTGTCTTCTGTTTCAGGACAAGAGGCAGCCGCCTTGTCCCACCTCCTGCACACTCGGTTTCCCTATTCTGATTATCTCAGCAAGCTTCCCTTTCCTCCAAGCTTCCCCAACTCCTTCCTTTCCTAAAACTGTCAAAATGTGCACCTTTGGAGTTAAGTCTTCTGAGGATCCAGACCCCAAGTTTTTGACACTGCCTGGAATAAGGCTGGCTTGTAAGCATTGTTAGAGTTTCCTAAAGTGACTGAGGACCCCACAGGCTTGTTGAAGAACTTAACGTTAAGTGACTCAAGCTCACCAACCTGGTTTCTCCGATTTGCGTCAGTTAAGTCCATACGGGTTTTTGGTGAGGGCCGGGCCCACGGGTACATGCTGAAGGGGATTTAGAGAAACGAACCCCTTATGTTGGGCAAGATGCTAGAACACTCACTGGAAATACCTACAGAACAACGATAGGAGCCTTTCCCAAGGCTGTTGATGGGAGCAAAATTCAGGCTTGCACACAAAAGCCTGGTGACTTGTTCACGGCTACTAGAATTAACTGCAAATTGTTTTCAAATGAAATTCTGGTCTTCCTTTAAAAAATTTTTTTTAATGCTTATTCATTTTTGAGAGATAGAGTGTGAGTGGGAGAGAGGCAGAGAGAGGGAGACACAGAACTCGAAGCTGGCTTCAGGCTCTGAGCTGTCAGCACAGAGCCCAACGCGGGGCTTGAACTCGTGAACCAGATCATGGCCTGAGCCAAAGTCAGACATTTAACTGACTGAGCCACCCAGGTGCCCCTGGTCTTCCTTTAGATGTTGAATCCACCTGGAAACATTTAACTTTGTTTACTAACAGGCTGAACCAGGTCTTCCTCCGGTAGTTAAAAGGACCGGGCTAGGGGCGCCTGGCTGGCTCAGTTAGTGGAGCGAGTGACTCTTGATCTCAGGATTGTGAGTTCGAGCCCCATGTTGGTGTAGAGATTACCTAAAAATAAAATCTTAAAAAAAACAAAAAAAAAAAAGGACCAGGCTGGAACGGGAAACTACATCCATGCCAGATTTAGCTGTTTTGGCAGACTGGCTCACCTGTATCCTAGATGAGTCACCTAAAAGCAAAACCACTAAAATTCTAGATTTTCAACTCTGGGAAGTGAAGGCCCCTGAGCAAAAACCAAAGCCTAATTTCTGTGTTCTTGCAGAGCGCTGGGATGCTGGTTAAACGATTGTTACAGACATCAGTGCTTTCAGGGCCCTCAGCCAGCTTTCCAGTGTCCCAGTCCCCAGCAGTGGGGCTCCAAGGAGCCATCACAGTCCTCCCTTGTAATCCATTCGGAGGAACCCCTGTCCGGGTCAGGACAGTATCTGCTGCGAGCACTAGACCCTTCAGATGGGGAGAGTTTCTAGTAACCCTCAACAGCTTCCTGTCTCTGAACCTGTTCCTTTGTCTAGGCTCTTCTGGAGATTTCTGGAGATGCGTACCCTGTTCTCCTTGGTACCTGCCCCATTCATTTCCTGGGCTGAGACTTCTCAGAAAAATATGACAGAACTCCTTTAAAAAGGAGGAAATAATTCTAGAATTTGACAATAGTAAACAAAATAGCCAACCAGGAAAGGGGCGCCTGGGTGGCTCAGTCAGTTAAGTGTACAACTCTTGGTTTCAGCTCAGGTCATGGTCTCACAATTCGTGGGTTCGAGCCCCACAGCGGGCTCTGCGCTGGCAGCGTGGGGCCTGCTTGGGATTCTCTCTCTCTCTCTCTCTCTCTCTCTCTCTCTCTCTCCCCTTTCTACCCCTCCCCCACTCTCACTGTCTCTCTCAAAATAAATAAACTTTATTTTTTTTTAAAAAATTTTTTTTTCAACGTTTATTTATTTTTGGGACAGAGAGAGACAGAGCGTGAACGGGCGAGGGGCACAGAGAGAGGGAGACACAGAATTGGAAACAGGCTCCAGGCTCTGAGCCATCAGCCCAGAGCCCGACGCGGGGCTCGAACTCACGGACCGCGAGATCGTGACCTGGCTGAAGTCGGACGCTTAACCGACTGCGCCACCCAGGCGCCCCATCAAAATAAATAAACTTTAAAAAAAAGTCATCATTAAAAAAATGCTGAAGTCACAGCACCGCGCGACTCTTGGTGTCAGGGTTTGTGAGTTCGAGCCCCACATTGGGTGTAAGATTGCGTAAAAATAAAATCTTCAAAAAAATAAAAAACAAAAAACACGAGGCCCCTGGGTGGCTCTGTCAGTTAAGCATCCCAATTTTAGCTCAGGTCACGATCTTGCGATTCGTGGGCTCGAGCCCAGCACTGGGCTCTGTGCTGACAGGTCACAGCCTGGAGCCTGCTTCAGATTCTGTGTCTCCCTCTCTCTGACCCTACCCCACTCACACTTCGTCTCTCTTTCTCTCTCTTTCTCCCTCTCTCTCAAAAATAAATAAACATTAAAAAAAAAAAGAAAGAAATGAAAACAAAACAAAACCAGTAGCCAAATCTCTGTCATGGTCCCAAGTGATGTTCTCCCAAATGGTAATTTTGGAATACTGACCAGAGATGCCTGAGCAATTGGCCCTAGAAAAGGAAAAATGATATTGGGAATCTAATGACTGCCAGTTTGGTAAAAAGGGAGAACTCTGGTTTGGACCAATGACAATCTGGCCCTACCAGAAATTCTAGAATTCCCACTGCTCACCACAGTACATGCATTAAACTACTGGCCTACTGACAAAATGATAGTGTTCAGGGGTACCTGGTTGGCTCAGTAGGTACAGCATCCGACTCGATCCTGCGGTCCGGTCTCAGCCCCATGTTGGGTGGGGAGATTACTTAAATAAATAGAACTTTAAAAAGATCGTGACTTAAAAAAACAAGATAGTGTTTGTGAACCAATGTTGGTGGACTGGGGGAGAAACAACAAGGCCACACAAAGTTCCTGCCTCGCTCTTTCCACCTGTCCAAAGTGTCATCCAGGAAAACCCGTTCACACAAATGGGTCTCACACAGCCTCCCTGTCTCCTGGATACAAACGGCTCAGCCATGGTTCGTAGGCTTTCTCACTGGGCCAGACCTTTCTCTTCTAGACACGCCAGTGCTTCTTCTGTGGCTAAAGTTCTGTTAGCAAATATTATCCCGACCCCGGGGAACCCCTCTTGAACTTCGTAGTCCCTGGGGTCTCCTTGTACAGAGGCTTTAGGACATCCATGCTGCTCAGCAGGCCTTGCGTTTTCTTGCACGTTGCATCCGCAATCCCGGCATTAGTCACACGCAGTACAGCACCATTAGGCCTCAACTGGCACATCTGTAGACCTTCCAAATACCTTGGCTGACAGCATTGCAGTTGGTCCTTCTAAACCTCAGATCCACCCCTCTGGAACTCCTGGAGTCCCACCCTTTGAGATATCCAGGACGTACAGTGAATGCACTTGGCTCCTGCCTCCTCTGACTTACAGTTAAGGAGATCTACTTCAACACTGTACAGGCCTCATGGCTTCTGATAAAAGTAATCATGCTGGGGTGCCTGGGTGGCCCAATCGGCTCAGCGTCTGACTTAGGCTCAGGTCACGATCTCACGGTTCATGAGTTCGAGCCCTGCGTCGGGCTCTGTGCTGACAGCTCGGAGCCTGGAGCTTGCATAGGATTCTGTGTCTCCTTCTCTCTCTGCCCCTCCCCACTCACGCTCTGTCTCGGTCTCTCAAAAATAAATACTGTAATTCCTATCAAAATGACACCAGCATTCCTCACAGAGCTAGAACAAACAATTCTAAAATTTGTATGGAACCACAAAAGACCCCAAATAGCCAAAGCAATCTTGAAAAAGAAAACCAAAGCTGGAGGCATCACAATTCTGGGCTTCAAGCTGTGTTACAAAACTGTAATCATCAAGACAGTATGGTACTGGCACAAAAACAGACATTAGATCAACGGAACAGAATAGGGAACCCAGAACTGGTCCCACAAACATAGGGCCAGCTCGTCTTTGACAAAGCAGGAAAGAATATCCAATGGAATAAAGACAGTCTCTTCAGCAAGTGGTGCTGGGAAAACTGGACAGTGACATGCAGAAGAATGAACCTGGACCACTTTCTTACACCATACACAAAAATAAACTCAAAATGGATGAAAGACCTAAGTGTGAGACAGGAAGCCATCAAAATCCTAGAGGAGAAAGCAGGCAACAACCTCTTGGACCTCACCCACAGCAACTTCTTACTCAACATGTCTCCACAGGCAAGGGAAACAAAAGCAAAAATGAACTATTGGGACCTCATCAAGATAAAAAGCTTCTGCACAGAGAAGGAAACAATCAGCAAAACTAAAAGGCAACCGCTGGAATGGGAGAAGATATGTGCAAATGACATATCAGACAAAGGGTTAGTATCCAAAATCTATAAAGAACTTATCAAACTCAACACCCAAACAACAAATAATCCAGTGAAGAAACGGGCAAAAGACATGAGTAGACTTTTCCAAAGAAGACATCCAGATGGCTAACAGACACATGAACAGGTGCTCAACATCACTCATCATCACGGAAATACAAATCAAAACCACAGTGAGATACCACCTGACACCTCAGAATGGCTAACATTAACAGCTCAGGAAACAACAGATGTCGGCGAGGATGCGGAGAGAGAGGATCTCTTTTGTGTTGCTGGTGGGAATGCAAACTGGTGCAGCCGCTCTGGAAAACAGTATGGAGGTTCCTCAAAAAATTAAAAATAGAACTGCCCTACGACCCAGCAATTGCACTACTAGGTATTTACCCAAGCAATACAGGCGTGCTGTTTCGAAGGGGCACATGCACCCCAATGTTTATAGCAGCGCTTTCACCAATAGCCAAAGTACGGAAAAAGCCCAAATGTCCATCAACGGATCAATGGATAAAGATGTGAGATATATATATATATATATATATATATATATATATATATATATACACACACACACACACACACATACACACACACACACACACACACACACACAATGGAGTATTAGTCGGCAATCAAAAAGAATGAAATCTTGCCATTTGCAACAACATGGATGGAACTGGAGGGTATTACGCTAAATGAAATTAGAGAAAGACAAATATCATATGACTTGACTCATATGTGGAATTAAGATACAAGACAGATGAACATAAGGGAAGGGAAGCAAAAATAATATAAGAACAGGGAGGAGAACAAAACATAAGAGACTCTCAAATACAAAGACCAAACTGAGGGTTACTGGAGGGGTTTGGGGAGGGGGCCATGAGAGATGGCGTACAGGATGCTGGCTTGCCTCCACAGAGAGAATTTTTCTCCCCTAAATCGGAGTAAGTGCCAAGAAATACCTCAAGTTGGCTACTTTGTAGACCAAGGGTCCTGGTTTAGAACCATCATTCACTTTGGGATTGTTACACTACTGTTACACTACTGTCTTGTTTTATATACTTATTTTAGGTTTTATATTTTGTTGCCTGCCAAACTTTTGTAAAAATGATGTGCCGGGCACAATAAGGAAATCATCTGCAATATTTATAACCTTGAGAAGAGAGAGACTTTAGGTGGGAGTGCCCGGCCTTCCTGACCTTCCTTCTTACTCAAACTTGGCCTTAAGTGGTTTCCAGCTGGGACGCACTTTCCCTCTGACATGGTCCTTGACACGGGAAATGTCCTTCCTGGCACCGACGGACAAAACCACTACATGTGGAAAACCTGCCTCGAACAGTGATGCTTTCAAAGAAAAGACCTTGATCAAAAGGAGGGGGGAAGTGTGAACAGGAATAAAGGGACGCTCGCTGGCATGGGCTTGGGATGCCAGGACGGGAGCTGCACCATTCGGCCAATCACAGGAGGAATCGTCAATTCCAGACCCAACAGAAGCATCAGCAGGAAAGAATCCTCAGAAATCCTCATCGTCCTTCTCCAACGGATGCTCATTCAAAACGATCCCTCCCCACTGCCTCCTTTCCCATAAAATAACGTTCCTCTTCTTAGTTACACTTGCGTATGGCTTTGCCATAGTCTACTTATCCTGAATTTCAGTTCTCTGCTATTCCTGAATAAGCCCATTTTTGCTGGTAAAACGACTTTTATTTTTTGAGGTTAAGAGGCGTGCAGGAAGTGAGGATGGAACCATCTGTGCAGAGGCAGACCACTGGAGGGGGGGCTCCCGGTCACGGCCGTGGACATAGTGTCCCTGAGCCAGAGCCCCGGACAGCTCTGTAGCCTGGCCATCAGGACAGAGGCCTCAGGCAGTGGTGCACACGTGAGTGTTTAAAGCCGGCTCTTGGGGGACTAGTCTGTGGTGTCACCTCTGGAGTGCAAAGACTCCCACCCTGGCAGATTTCAAGCTGCCCGGTCACGGCACTTGAGGAGCTGGGAAGAGGTGCACAGTCAGCTTGTCACTGCGGTGAGCTGCTTCCCCCAGACCCAGTATTCAGCCTGGGCCGTGCCCCCCCAGCCTCACCGGCCACCTGCAGCATCTTCCACTCTGCTTCCAGCTGCCCTCTCAGGTATATCAGGGCCTGTGTGTCCTCTGGGGAGGCCATGGAGAAGGGACCCAGGCCGGGGGGCGCCTCTCCCTGCAACACCCGGGCCAGGATCCCTGCAAGCTGGGATGTGGATCCCTGGGCCGGGAGCAGAGGTGGAAGCAGCAAGTCACTGGTCGCTCCCCACCTGCCCCCACCCCCACCCCCAGCACATCCGCCCCCTGCCCAGCTCACCTGCTCCAGCAGGACCAAGACTCGGCCCCCCGCCGGCCCCCGCAGCAGAGAAGCCAGGAGTGCGGCTTGGGGGGCCTGCAGGCCGTGGGCTGGCCCCAGCGCCACCAACACAAGGTCAGGCTGGAAGCCATAGGCCAGGGGCAGCACAAGGGCCAGAACGCAGCTCACGAACCCACCAGTAGTCTGTGGGAAGAACGGCAGTCAGGGGTCACCCTGCCTCCCAGTATCAGGTGCGCAGCCACACCAACAGCCCCACCAGGAAGGGCAGGGGGAGGAGCGGGCCAGCCAGCACGAGGACACCCTGCCCTCGACATCACCGCTCACCCCTGGCAGTGGCACGGAGACCTGGAACATGGATGGGGCGGCCGCCTCCTTGCCTCTGATGTTCAGCCACAGATTCCTCCTTCCAGGGAAGAGCGAGCACGCGCGGGGGGTGAGCAGGATAGAGCGAGCACGTGCGGGGGGTGAGCAGGATAGAGGGAGCACGCGCGGGGGGTGAGCAGGGAAGAGCGAGCACGCGCGCGCCGGGGGGTGAGCTGCTGTTTGCCCTCCAGAGCCCAGACCACAGAAGGGGAGGTGGAGGAGGGGAGGGAGCACTGCTGACCCTCTGTGCTGGAGACCCTCCCAGGGACTCCTCTGCCAGCCCCCAGCTGTGGAAGGCCCTGCCCACCCATCACCCATGGGGACCCAGGACTGCGTGCCCACCCACACACAAGGCTGGATGTACACCTGACCCAAGGGTCATACCCGTCGTCGGCAAGGTCTGCGGGCCGATCCAGCTGTCCCACAGCCACACAGAGAAGCCTGGAGGAAAAGTTGGCCCTGGGACAGGTTGCACTCACCCAACCTGGAATCCATTCCCAGAGCCCTCCCCACGCAGCAGGGAGCAGGAATGGTGGCCAGCAGGGCAGGGGGTGCCCACGGGCCATGCCCTGAAGACTCACCTCCGCACTCCGTGGGACAAGCCGCGCCGAATGACCACATCCAGGGTGGGAGCCGCGGCGGGCTCCGGGGTTGCTGCAATGCCACTGCTCACCTGGAGGGGTCGACAGTGGGCGCGCAGGACCACTCCCAACCAGATAAACAGACACATCTGCCCCTTCTCTGGGCCCCCCTCTACATAGCTGCCATCTGTGAGATGCTTAAAACTAACTCACGTCATCCCCTTCACCTCTCCGTCAAGGAGTATTTAGTTGGGAAGACTGAGTGACCCTGAACTCATGACCCTGTCCCTGAGGACTGTTCTAGAAAGGGCCCAGGCACAAGGTAACTCACGTCCATGTGGTTGTGCGCCACCGAGCACTCCCCTGGACAGGCCATCTGCTGTGGGCAGGTCCTGGGCCCTGGGCCCTGCCCCTGGCTCATGGCCACCCTTGGCCCATCCCAGGTGCACCCACCTGCCCATCCAGGATCCCATTCAAGAGGTGCAGGACCTTCCCAAGTGCAGTGAGAGCCCTGTCCTGGGCCAGGGCCTCGTGTAGCCTATGATGGGAAACCAAGACACACGGACAGGAATTGACAGACCGCAGCACATGTACACACACAGCCCCATCCCCCTCCCCAGGCCCACGCTGCCCACCTGGCCCAGGCCCGTGTCTCCTCCTGTGGGGCTGACCCCTCCTGACGGAGGACGTCGGCGGGTAGGACCAGAGCAGCATCCAGTGCAGTCAGGGCAACAGCCGTGCGCACAGGCAGTGTGGGGTTGAGGTGCAGCTGGTCTAGGAGGGAACTCAGTGCGGCCGAGGCCTGCGCCTCTGCTGCCTTGAATTTGGGTCCCCCGGGAGATACAGGTGAGGCTCTCCGCTCCAGGGAGTAGGTGCTGGGATTCAGTATGGGGGTCGACCCTAGGGGGTGGTTCGGAGTCAAAGCCACTGCGTGGGAGCCCAGGATGTGACCCTGCCTCCCAGCTTAGGCCACACTGACCTTGCTGCCGGAGGCTCTTCCAATGAGGGGCCTGGGCAGCCCGGACTCTCTGGATGGATTCCAGGGCACTGTGGGGAGAAGCAGGAGCAGTGAGGCCCGGCATCGCACCCCCAGCCCTTCCCACCTTCCTGGCCCCGAACCTGTGATGAGGCTCCATGGGCCCCGACAGGGGCAAGGCAGGGTCACCCAGCAGCGCCTTCACCACCATGCACACGGACTGGGACAGCGACTCCAGGTGGTAGCCTCCCTGGGAGGAGAAAGAAAGGAAGGGATGTGACTGGGCCGGGGCCATCCCAGGCAGGATACCCCGTCCTGTACAGCAGGCCCCCTCTGATGGCTCCCCCGCATCTGACCAGTGAGCCCTCCCAGCTGTCACGGTCACCTCCAGCACAGCACAGACTCGGCCGCCGGCCAGCACCTGCAGCAGCTGCGTGAGGTGGGAGAAGCACTCCGGCGTGGCCCGCATCTGCCCCTGGAACCAGAGCCCAGCGTGATGGGCGCCTGGCCCCGGGACCCCGGGAGCCCTCCCCTGCCAGGCCAGGCCCTCACCTCAGGATCCCCGATCGCAGAGTCAAATCCTGCTGAGATGAGCACCAGCTCAGGGTCAAACTGTGGGCGGGGCCACGCGGGGATGGGCAGGAAAGAGACCGGAGCAGGGGTGAAGGAGGCCCCTCCAGATAGCACTCCCCATCCGGAGGGTTCCATTCTGCTATGGTGTGGGCGGGGGGGGGGGGGTTGGGGGGGCAGGTACTCTGGACAGAGGATCGCCCTCCCCTTCTCCTGGCATCAAGACCACTCCTGCCCCCCATGCAGTTACCTCAAAGGCCACGGGGAGCAGCACATGGAGGAAGGCGGCCACGTAGTCAGCATTTCCCATCCCAACCTGTGGCCATGGGGCATCAGTGCTGGGCCCCGTGGCAGAGGGCTATGAAGTCTCTGTCCCTGGGGCCCAAACTCTGGGGGTGACCCTGGAAGGATGCCCTGAACTCTGTTCAGGAGGCCTGGGGCTGCGGGGCAGGGGCGAGGCCTGGGTGAGGGGCTCTGTGTAGGCGGCTGGCGGGAGAGGCAGGCACCTGATTCCAGGGCAGGTTGACAGTGAAGCCACGGCCCTGCCCCTGCCCAACAGCATCTGCATCCGATTCTCGAAGGTAGGGCCAAAAGTGCCCATGCTCATAGCGGTGCCAGGAAAAGTAGAGGACGCTGTGGACAACCAGCCACGACCAGAGGTCAAGACCTTGTCCCCATGGCTCCCAGCAAAGGGTCTCGGGGAAGGGTCGCGTCCCCGGCTCACCTGGGGTCATCCTCAAAGATATACTGGATGCCCTGACCATGGTGGACATCCCAGTCGACAATGAGGATCCTGGGGACAGGGAGTGCTCAGAGGTCACTGAGCGGCAGAGCCTCTGACCTTGGGGCCACAGCCCACCCCAGGAAGACAAGGGGCTGGACGGGGTCTCTCAGCAGCCCGCTCTCCCACCCTCCTGTCGGGCCTGGGCCCCTGCCTCGCAGTGCACACCTGTGCAGCCCGTGTCTCTGCTTGGCGTATTTGGCTGCTATGGCCACATTGTTGAACACGCAGAATCCGTTGGCAGCGGCTCTCTGGCCGTGATGCCCAGGAGGTCTGTGGGTGAAAATTGGGTGGGGGGCACATCAGGGTCATCCTGTGCCCTCACAGGGCCACCCGTGGGTGGGAGTGACCCAGGAAGGGGACAGCTCTCACCTCACCAGGGCCAGCCCGTTGTGCACAGCCCCCGTCAGCACGGCGTCCACCAGCTGCAGCGCAGCCCCCACGGCCAGCCGGGCACAGTGGAAGGTACTCTGTGGGGCAGGGGTGCAAATGAGCCCCCACCCCCCGCACCTCACAGGCTCCGCCCAGGCCCGCGCAGGGTACAGCAGGCAGCAGGGCGTGTAGGCCATGTGCACATTCGTGAATGTGGGGCCTTTGGCCAGGGTTGGCGGCAAGGCCATAAATCAGGCACGGGCATGTGGATGTGCGGTGGGGAGGTAGCGTGTCCCCACCCAGGAAGTGGTGTGTCCCCAGGGCCGCACCGGATGGAAGTAGACAGCGTCGTATTGTCCAGACAGCGCCTGTAGTTCCCTGGTGCTCAAGGTCTGGGTTCCTCGCAACAAGGACACATACTCTGGGCTGCAGGGGGACAGGTAGGCAAGGCAGGGTCACCAGCAGGAAGAGGAGGAGAAAGAGGGGCTGGACCCGTGGGGGCACTGCCCACCTCACTGTTTCGTCACCCACCCACCCAATGGTGAAACTGAGGCAGGTAGGGGAGATGCTCTGTTTTCAAGATGCTGGCAGGCTGGGTGGCCTCAGGTCCTAGCTGGCCTCCTCTGTGGCACGTGGCTCCCCAGGGTCTGACCTGTGTACCAGGCCCAGCTCTGCCTCGGAGGCCTCTCGGGCTGCCAACTGTAGACACCTCTGCTCCAGGCCCCGCTGCCGCAGGCGCTCCAGGGCTGCAGTCAGGCGCTCCGGACGCTCGATCTCACACTCAGGGCTGAGTGGACACAGAGCTCAGGGTCCAGAGCCCCCTCTCCATCCTCCCACCTCTGCCAGGTCACACTTACTCTTCCCAGAGCAGCCGGGCCGCTGCCATGTCCTCGTGGTACACCAGCGCAGTCCTCATGGCACAGCCGTGGTCACTTTGGGCCACCCTGGCTGGGCAGGTGAATGCACTGCCTGTCCCCTCCTTGCAGCCCCCGGGAGCTGGGACGACCGGCAGGGAGCCTGGGCAGGAACACGCAGAATCCAGGCAGGGAAGTAGGCCGACAGGGGGGCTCCCAGGGCCAGATTTCCCCACTTCCTCAGACTCTGACCCAGCGCCCAAAACCCCGCCCCGAAGCGCGGCCTGACGGGAGCTGGGCTGGCGAGACGCCTGGGGCCCGGGCCGGGGCTGTGCTGCCCCATCTCTGCTACTCCGCGCTCCGGCTGCGGCTCCAAGACCTACCTTCCCCCACCCCAGCCCGGAGCCTGCGGCGTGTCGCGGGCCTCCCTCTCCCTCTAGAGGTGGAGGGGGCGGGTGAAGTCCAGTGTGCCCAGGACCCCGCGGACCGCCCCAAATCTCCCCCGACCCAGCCTGACCGCGCAGGCCAAGGCGTCAGACGCGTCCTCAGCCCATCACGTCTGGCGCTGCCCTGGGACGCATCCGAGGGCCGCTTGGGCTAGGGGAGCCCGGGCCTGAGCGACGTCGACGCGCAGCGCTTCCCCCGAGGTGTAAGAAGGGAGTGGCGGGGTCCGATTTGAGCTCCAGAAAGACCCTGGCCAAAGAGCAGACCAGTCGGAGGGTCAGGGGGTGGCAGAGCAGCTAGACAAGAGCCGCGGAAGCGTGGGGCGAGGCAAGGCAGGAGGGCAAGGCGAACAGAGGGAGGGTCTGGGCGAGGAATGCATGCATGAGGCCAGCAACCGAGCCAGATGGCCAGAGAGGAGGAAAGTGGGAGCCAGGGGCCTGAAACATAAGGGCTCTGGCAACAGCGCCCAGGGCCCGAATCCTGAGGCGGCGGGCTTCACGGAGGCGGCGTTCTGAAGGGAATAGGCCCTGGGGGGCGGGGCACGTAGGAGGCGGGGCCCTGGGCGGGAGTGCAGCCAACCCCGTTCGTGGGTGCCCCGGAAGTGTAGGAATGGCCCCTACGGCGGGAAGGATGCGGCCCGCGGCCCCCACCGGGGTTCCCACCGTCCCGGTCGAGGCACCTGCCAGAGTCCACAACGGACAAGCTACCAGCGCCGGGAAGACTCCGATTGGGTCATTTGGGATCAGGTGCCCACCCCTCAGCCAATCACGGTGGCTATGGGGCTGGCGTACTCTGACTGGCCATCCTGGCACACGTGGTCCCAGAGGCGAGGCCTGTGGCAGACCGCCCTTCCCGGATCGCCCTGAGCCGGGGGTCCAGAGAAGGGTCGGCCCCGGGAGCACCAGAGAGCCCCTGAGCAGAGAAGGCCGGTGTCCACTGTGGCAACTCGGCTGGGCCAACTGTTCACGTGTCCGGCCGAACTCCAGGCCAGAAGGGGGACGGCCTGGCCCCGCTTTGGGCGTACCTGCCCTGGGGACAAGTGGGAGGAGCCAGTGCGAACGCAGGAGCCCTGGAGCCTAGAGAACCCGGCTCTCCGAGACGTCCACTGGCTGACAGAAGGCTGCGCGGGCTCGCCGATGGCGCTGGCACGTGGACGCCGGGGCGGGAGGTTTCAAATGACAACAGAACCCACTGGTGTACTGTGTGTGACAGGTGCCTCAAAGCGTCTAGCGTGACCCCTCCTCTCCAGGAACCTGGCCCTGGAGACTGCTGGGAGCTCAGACAGCTGGGACTGAGCCCCACGTTGGGCCCTAACGCCCCGTCCCGAGCGGGCTCTGCCTGGGGCCTGGCTCCAGAGTCTAAACCTTTAGAGGAAGTCCTCAGAAGGGGCGGGGCCAATCCCTAGCCCGGGGGCTTCAGGCTCTGGGCTCACTGTGGACCTGGGAGGAAGGGCGTGCCCCGGCACAGCTACTAAGTAGGGACTGAGGCTCGGGAGCCAGCTTCTTTTCTCTATGCTTGGCCGCAGCTCAGAGACCTAAAGGTGGAGATCCAGCGCGAGAATTAGGAAGGAAAGCCACGGGGCGCCTGGGTGGCGCAGTCGGTTAAGCGTCCGACTTCAGCCAGGTCACGATCTCGCGGTCCGTGAGTTCGATCCCCGCGTCGGGCTCTGGGCTGATGGCTCGGAGCCTGTTTCCGATTCTGTGTCTCCCTCTCTCTCTGCCCCTCCCCCGTTCATGCTCTGTCTCTCTTTGCCCCCCCCCCCAAAAAAAATAAACGTTTAAAAAAAATTAAAAAAAAAAAAAAAGGAAGGAAAGCCAGAGTGGGATCTCTACAAAAGGGTTTATTTCCTTCCTGTCATGTGGGCATAGCACAGGGCCAATTTACATTCCGGGCTGGGGGTTCAGGAGAGTCCACACCAACGCCCCCCAAAAGAGACATCCCTGAGTAGGCACTCAGTGCCCTCCCTGTGTGTCTCTTTCAGCTGTGTATACTGGGTTCCAGCAGGGGCTGGAGCGGACAGGGTCAGGCCAAACCTTGACCCAAGCCTCACCACCCCCATCCCCCACAGGCTCTGAGGCTTCTTGTTGCACCTGGGGAAGGGGACCACTGCCCAGGGAGTCAGAGGCCAGTCCCAGGTCAGTTTGGCATCCTGTTCAGAAGGTCCAGATGCCCCCCCCCCCCAAGGTTAGACTGAGGTGGTAGCCTTGAGAGCAGGGAAACGGTTGGGGGAGGGGGTCCATGGAACCATAGGTCTCCTGGGATGCAAACCCCAGCCAGAGTCACAGTGATAATCAGGATCCCCTTCCAGGTGGAAGCCCCAGCCAGGGTCCTCAAGGCCCCCTCCCCACCGCTCTCAGGGCCCAGGGGTCTTCACAGCGCTGTCTCCTTGGACACCTTGGTCCCCAGCTGCCGGGGAGGCTTGAAGCTGAGCACTTCCTTATATGTGACACCTGGGGTGGGGTGAGGGAGACAGATCATCACGGGAGAAGGGGCCCCATCACCCTTCAGAATCAGTTCCTACAATTCACACCAAAGGCAGAAGCCAGTGACCCAGGAAGAACACTGGGCCCAGCTCACTGGTACCTGCCCTGACCAGCACTGAGTCCTGTGAGGGGCGGCTCAGGGTAGGGGTGGGAAGAGCTCCCCGGCCCTAGAGCACAGGCTGTTAGCCATTGACCTAGGGGCCCAGCCAGTTCCCAAAAACATCAGGGCCAGAGGTCATTGCTGGAGTGCAGGTGCCACTTCATCCGAGGCTACGGCCACTCTCAGCCCACCTGTGCCCCCCATCCACCCCGAAGGGGCTCCTGTAACCCAAACCCACTGTCCCTGGCGTGGCCAGACAGGCCCTGGCCCCGCAGCCTTCTGCAGTGAGCAGAGGCTGTCCTGGCAATGTAAATCAATGTGTCCACTCAAGCGGAGCCACTCAGGGCCCCAGCAGGGCACACCTCGATTTCTGGATCGAGACTATCCATAGAAACTTAAACGAGGGGAATTCCCACCACCCACAGCATCTGCCCTCCTTGCCTAGTGGTCCTGTCCCCTGTCCCCAGAGCAAGCCATCCCAAAGGAAGGAGAAAGCCTGATTTGCTTCTCCTCTGGCCAGTCTGCAGCGGGACAGGTTCTGCTCAGCCTACCTCACTGTTTCCAGGCTCACCTGGCCAGTGGAGCACCTGTTTGGGGGACTCTGCTCCTCCAGAGCCCAGTTCAGGAAACACTGTGCATTTAGAGCAGACGATCTGCGGTTTGCCCTGCCTGTGGCATGGATGTATTCCCGCCCCCTGTGGTGCCTCCTAGGCCCTTCATCTGATCCTAACACAGGGCTCAACCCATACACGGAAGGTCTATGTGAAGCTGGCTGTTCCCAGGGAAACAGGAGGCGGTGAGAGTTTGCATTCCTGACCAGGGGCTTAGCCACAAACAGGTCACGTGTTCCCCATGGTCTATAGTAAAAGTAAAACCTCTTACCACAGTCTGTGTGGGTGGGGACCACAGAGAGGAGCCTGTGGCCCGTGGTTTTCATGTTATCTTTTTTAGCAGCAGAAAACTTTCCCCAAACTGAACGAAACTTAAAAGCACAAAACAGCACAACCAAGGGCGGAGCTCTGTTGAGAGTTACAAGCACCCCGTGGCTTAAGGAACGTGATTTGGGAACCACCAGCCCAGTCCCACCCTGACCCCCACGTGTAGGACCAAGGCCCTGTGTCTGAGGCAGAGCCAAGATGGGGCCTAGGACACAGTGGCCACCATGTGCCACGGCCCCGACAGTGCTAACCGCTGCCCTCGGACATCCCAGCACCCTCCAGGCTGGTCCTGCAGCCACCAAGAGAAGGGCACCAAGCCCAGCCCTCACTGCCTGCCATTCTGCCAAGACAGTTCCAGCGCAGGGCTCCAGGACCACAGCAGAGGGAGGCCTGGGGACCTGGCAGGTGTCCCTGAGCCCAGCCTGAGGCTTAATATCTGCTGGTTGGCCCTCAGGGAGGAAGGGAAGGGCCCTTAGTGTAAGGCAACGGCCAGCCTGGCAGTACAGAGCAGTTACAGGTACATCTGAACTGCTCAGTGGGACTGGAGGAACAGGCGAGGGGTGGTGAGGGGGCTGGCTGGGGCTGGGGGTGGGGGGCTTCTGCTGTTGGCAGGACATGAGAGGTGTGAGTTGTGCAGGTGGGAGGGGTCCCGAAAAGGGCAGAGAGGCAAGGACGAGTTCAAGAGGTAAGAGTGGAGGCCTGGGGATGAGTGGGAGTGGAGGGGCTCCAGAATGGCCAGGACATGGGGAGGAGGTGGGCAGCATTGGGCAGGGCCGGCAGGGCTGGGAGAAGCCAAGTGCTCACAACGGCCCTGAGCTGAGAGCTGCCTCCTGCAACTTCCAGAACTCCCCTCCTGCTCTCGTTTGTGCCGAACCTCCTGCCAGGAACATTCTTCCATCCCTCAGCTCCAGCCAGAGGTCACCTTGACCCAGAAGCCCCACTGCCCTCTGAGTCTGTTGTGTTCCTCAGCTGACCTGCATCCCAGGACTCAGAGCCCATGCACAGGCCCCTGCCCAGAGCCCCCCACTCACGCTTCCACTCGTCCAGCGTGCGATCCACATCGTCAAAGGACTCGTCGTACTTCTGGGCCTTGGGTTCGTCCTCCGTGTCCTGCAGTGACTCAAAGTAGGGGTGTGTGAGCGCCTCGGCCGCAGTCACCCGCCGTTCTGCATCCAGTACCAGCATCTTCTCCAGGAGGTTCACAGCTGCGGGGAGAACTGGTTAGGGAGGGTCGCAGGCCCCAGCGCCCTGGTCACTGACCCCCCCCCCCCCACCTCCAGTCCAGCCCTACCCAGAGGACTTGCGTTAGTCAGGATGGAGGCAAAATCCTTCTTCTCCAGCTCGGGGAGGCCCTTCATGTAGTTCTTCGCCTTTTAAGGAAGAAAGGGTAAGGGGCCAACCCACAGGCCCAGGCCCAGCCCCTCCAGCCCCCGCCCAGCTCCCCACTGACCTCGGCACTCTGCAGCCTCTGCACAAATTCATCGGGAGGAGTCCCTGTCACCTTCATGATCTCCTTCAGCTGGTCCAGGTCTGTGCTGAGATGAGGAGCACAGCACGGGGCCAGAGAGCAGGGCGCACCCCCCCACCTGGCTGGGGCAGCATGCCCAGCACCACCACCCCCAGACCCAGCCTACCCCCCCCCAAGTGTAGGATACGGTCACTGCCCTTGAACAGCGTCTTCCCTGTGATCATCTCTGCCATGATGCAGCCCGCTGACCAGATGTCCACTGAGACAGAAGCCCCTGCGTCAGGGCTCTGTGGGCCAGGGAGGGGGACGTGGACATAGGGGCCACCTAGCCTGCCACACCCTCGCCCCAATCCCATCCCAGGTCAGCAGCCTCCCCGCTGGGCCTCCCATGAAGAAAGGGAAGAAGGCGGGCAAGGCCAGGGTGCCTCTGCGTCTCCGGCCATTCTCACCCGTCTGGGTGTAGTGCATCCAATTCAAGATGACCTCAGGTGCACGGTACCACCGGGTCACCACGTACCCAGTCATCTCGCTGTCGGCCTGCCTGGCCAAGCCGAAGTCCAGGATCTATAGTCAGAATCAGGAAGGTGGGGCAATACGGCCCCCAGGGAGCAGGTGGGCCAGCCTACGACCCAGGAGCACCGGGCACACTGGGGCCTCTGCCAACCCTCCAGGGCCTGAGGTCATGGCCTCTCCATGAGTTCCTCCCCATGGCCAGTGCCGCCAGCCCCACCCGACCTTGCCTTCTCCTACCCTCAGGAGCGGGCACTCCCATGGGTCTCCTCTCCCTGCTCCTCTACTCTCTGCTGACCCCAGGACCTGGCCAGCGCTTTGCAGGGGCCCCCTCGGCCCTATGCTGGCTCAGGTATGGAGGACCGGGGACACCTCCCGCCCTTCACCTTAATCAGGTGTGAGAGTGCGCCCACTTCGGCCCTCCATTCCCCGTGCATCAAGTGCCTCCCCAGGGCCCATCTGCCTGTCAGCTGCCAGCCATGGCCTGGATGGCTGGGGTCTGGTCCCTCTGCCTGGGCTCGAGCCAACACTCCCCCAGGCCTGAGGGCCCAGGGCTACAGGCAGATGGACAGGCGGGGAGAGATGCCCAGCCCCCCCCCCCGCCCCCGCCCATGCCAACCAACACACACCTTCAGCTCACAGTCCTCATTCACTGCCAGATTGCCAGGCTTCAGGTCCTGGGGGCACAAGAAAGGTGGGCGAGCAGCCCCTCCCACCACACCAGGGCCAGAGCCTGGACACCTGAATGTGGGGCAGCCAGACTCGGCCATCCCCACCCGGATGCCCTTCCGGGAAGGACAGAGGTACCCAGGCCTCCACAGCTGTGCGTGAGCCTCGCACACACTCCCCACTGGCCCCATCTTGCCCCCTCACAGGCCAGCAGTGGAGGCTCCTGGCAGTCGGGCCCCTCCCACACCTACAGGCCACAGGAAGTTCCCGCCCAGCACCAGGACTCACCCTGTGGATGACGCCAGCAGCATGGATGTACTATGGGGACAGACAGAGGGTCGGTGGCAGTCAGCTCTGGGACCTCAGAACCACGGACGAGCAATCCCACCCTGGCGCCGGCCTGGCCTGGGGGGCTCTGCCCCTCCTGCAGCACCCCCGTGCGCTCCCACCTTTAGCCCCTTCAGCATCTGGTAGACAAGGAACTGGATTCGGTCCTCGCTCAGCTTCTCGTGCTTCATGAGTTTGCCCAGGTCGGTGCCCATGAACGGCATCACCAGGTAACTGCAGGGACCGGGGTGGGCGCGGACAGTGGGCATCACACCCCCTGGGCCTAGGCTCAGACCCTGGAGACCCCGGGGATCGCCTGGCAGCACCTTCTACCTTCCACAGTGCAGCACCAGGCTCCACCCACCTTCCCAACGCACACCTGCCCCAGAATGTCGGGTGGGTCAGGACCGTGTTCTGGGGTTTCCTGCAGGGCCACATGGAGGCTAGGGTCTAGGGAGCACCAGGGATCAGAGACAGAAGAGGGTGCAAGAGGAAGGAGGGAAGTGTCTGTGGGCAGGGGTGGGGACAGGAGGACACGTGGCTCAGAGGAGCAGGCTGGGCCTGTAGGTGGAGGGAGAGAGACACAGAGCAGAGACATTTAACACCTCGCCAGGACACTGAGGCCTATGTGTGTCCTCGACCTCTGCAAGGTCAGACGGCAAGGAGCCTGTCCTCAGCCCTTCCCAGGCTCAGCCCCCGGCCTTGGCCGACGACAGTATGAATCCAGGGATGGCAGCCACAGGCAGGCCCCCTGCCGCCCCTCCCCTGCCTGCCAGCAAAGGTCAGCAGCTCCAGTTACAAAGCCACATACTTGATGCCAGGGTCCCAGAGCACGGGGCCTGCTGGCTAACCGACGCAGGTCCAACGCTCACACCTCCAGCACTGGACAGCCCGTGCCAAGCGTGGTCCAAGGAGGCCCGGGCTGCACCCAGCTGCGCCAGTGCCGTGGGTCCCAGGGGTGCGTGGCAGGGGGTGGACTGTGGTGTGGGGAAGGGGTGGGCAGTGTGCATCCCGACCCCGCTGGGCCGCAGGGACAGGCCCACATGCCAACACAGAACCCGAGTCAGCACCCAAGAGCAACCCGACACCCCTCTGCCCTGCCCAGCCCTCCCAGGACGGCACTCACAAGTCTGTGAAATCATCCAGGGTTTCGTCAGGAGTGAACACGTCCAGCAGCCCGATGACCTGGGGAGGAGGCCAGAGTGACAGGTGGGACGGAGGCACAGTGGAGGGCATGGGGGTTCAGGCAAACCCCCGAGGCTGGCACTGTGCTCTGAGCAGGAAAGCCCCCTACAGATATCCCCCGTCCCTTCCCACTGTCCACAGGGCCTGGCTCTGTCTGTTGGCCACGCAACCCAGCGCTGGCACACATGCCCATAGACACAGGCTATTTTTGAGTGATGACCACAGGAATCCTGGGGGAGGGGCAGCCCCAAGTCTGGGTCAGCTCCCAGCCACCCAAGGAGCTCCAGCCCCTTGGCCCTTTGTCCCCCTCTTCCTGTCTCCATGGAAGACTCGAGACCAGGGTGGGACAGCCCCCCAGGGGAGTGCCAGCCCCCAGCAGGTCCACCAGGGAGCCTAGTTTCCGCTGGAGAGGCCCAGGCCGACAGCACCATGATCGAGCTGACAGCTAGACCCAGCCCCGCAGGGCCCTGGGCAGCTTGTACATCCTAGTGGCCAGAGGGGCAGCTGGATGTGCCAGGAGGGAAGACCCCTGGTATAGGCCATGCAAATGGGGGCCGAGGTGGAAGGGAGAACACTCCAAGCGTTTGAGGAACACGGGGAGAAAGGCCAGGTGGCCGAGGCCCAGGCCAGGGAGCAGCCAAGGAGAGGCCCGAGGGAGCCCAAGTAGGCCCTTGCATGCCAGGTGAAGGTTTGGCTTCGATCCTAAGAGCTGCCGAGAAAGGGTTTAAATAGGTGTGATGCTGAGTGAGTCCCTCTGTGTGCTGTATGGGGACAGACAGGAGTGAGGCAAGAGTGGACACAAGGTGGAGGGACGGCTAGATGGCCTTCAGAGCCGCCAGCCAGAGCCATGGGGACAGGGAAGGAGAGGACAGAGAGGGAGGTCCAGTGAGGGCCTGGAGGCAGGCAAGTACTAGGGAATGAGGACAGTGTCTTTGCAAGAAGAGGACAGAGGACAGGGTCCCCAAGTGTAAGGAGGGTCCATCAGCTTGATGGAGACTTCCGTACCTCTGCGGCGTGGATTCTGGCCTAAAGTGCAGGGAAGGAGAGGGAGAAGGCCCGAAGCGTGGGTGGAAGGGTGGGACCCGCCATGGCACCCAGCCCCTCATAGCCTCAGTGTTCTTGTAGGAAATGGGTTTACGATGGGCTGAGCCTCCTAGCTGCGTTCAGGCACCATGCAGGCAGCGGCAGCTGGCTGCTAGCGGGTTGGGAGCTCAGCTGGGAAGGCACAGAGGGGGGGATTGGGCCAGGGGGCCCAGCAACTGAAGGAAAGCCCTGAGACCTTGGGGAATGGGCAGGGCAGGCAGGAGAGGGGAGCAGTCGGGGAGGAGTATGCAGCCTTGAGGAGATGGGTCTGCCTTCATGGGAACCAACCTGGGCATGACTGGGTGTAACCAGAAGGTAGGGAGGGCAGAGCTGGGCTGCTGTCTGTCCCAAATGGATTCTGCCCCCGTCCCCCCGCCCCCCCCCCCCCCCCCGGGAAGGGCCAAGGGCAGAGAGGGAAAGTCAGAGTGAATGAAGGACCCAGTGTCAAGGGGACAAGTTTCCTGGTGGACGTGGGACTCATTTTCCCCGAAGGAGCCTGGTGGCTCTGATGACCCAGGAGGGGCCAGACCATCAGGAGCATGATTAGCCCAGGGTCTGAGTACTCACACCCGCAGTCCGAACTAGGGGTGAGGCAGGAATGGCTGGTGTGGGAGGGACAGAGTTCAGAGCCACAGGAAGAATATCGAGAAGCAACAGGGACTCCCCTAGGAGAGAGAAGGGACCCAGGCCTGCCCTCTCCCGGCATAGAAGGAGGCGTCTCTGCGCTGGCCACTGCCTAGTGCCCTCCACACGCCAGCTCTGTAAACCCCATCACCACCGGACACCCCAGGGCTCTGAGGTGACAATGCCGGCATGCCAACTCCTGCTCAGTGACTAGCTCTGCACCCCTGAACCGAGGCTGGGGCGGTGGACTGGAGCAGACTGCGCAGGACAGGGACCCCACGGGTGCAGAAGGGGGCCTGGGGTGCAGCTGTGGAGGACGCCTGGGGAGAGGGAAGAGGCTGGTGCCTCTAGGATGACTGTGTCCTCTCTCACCTCCAGGCTCCGGCTGGGGGCAGGGTTGGGGTGAGGCCTGGAGGATGCCCTTGGCCTGGGCAAGCCACCGTCCCCTGACTGGGATCTGGGTTGAGGAGCCAGATGTGGCCCCAGGAACGAACCAAGGAGCTAAGCCTTTGGCAGGGCCTGGCCTAGCAGGGAGGACTGGAGCCTGGGGAAGCAGTCTCTCTCAGAAAGGGGGCGGGGGGCCTGCCCTCAGCACGTGGAGCCCCACCAGCTTCGTGGGGTACAACGCCCTGATCCCGCACGTCCGCCCTGCCACATGGGCGGGGTCGCCCAGGGGCTGGGTACCAGGGCCTCAGCCTCCCAGGGCAGGACTTGCACGGATGGACGAGGAGGCCCTGAGCCCAGCTGAGCGGGGACCAGCGCGACTCACGTTCTCGTGACGCATGTGCTTGAGGAGGCGAAGCTCGCGGTAGGCGCGCTTGGCGAACAGCTCGGACTGGAAGGGCCGGTACAGCTTCTTGATGGCCACCTTGGCACCGGTGCGGCTGTCCACGGCCGAGCTGCGGGGCGCACCGCTGAGCGGGAGGCCGGCCCGCCCCCGCCGCGCGCCCCCGCCGCCCGCCGGCCGCCCCGCCCGGCCTGCGCTCACCACACGGCGCCGTACGCGCCGGAGCCCACGGGCTGCAGGTCCTGGTACACGGCGCGCACCTCCCAGGCCGTCTTGGTCACCTCCTGGCGGTAAAAGCCCTTGCGGGCGGGCGGCGGGGAGCTCATGGCAGCCCCGGGCGCCGCCCCCCGCCGCAGACCCCGTGGGCGCTGCGCCCCGAGGACCGGTGTGGGGGGGGGGAACACCCGGAATCGGCGGGACTCCCTTGGCGCGCGCCCGGGTCCTCCGGCTCCCGGCTCTCTCCCCTTTTCCCGCCGCCGCCCGCCTGGCTGTCGGGAGCGCGCGACCCCGGCCCGACCCCAGCCCGGGCCCGGGGTAGCGCGCGGTCCCTCCCCTGCCCGCCGACCAACCGGCCCCCGGGCCGCGCGCACGTGACGCCCCCGCCCGCCCTCCGGCCCCTGCGGAAACCCGAGGCGGCCGCGGCGGGGGAGGGCCGGCCGGGGACGGGGGAGCGCCGCCCCGCAGGGCAGTGCCCGCCCGAACGCACTCCGCCGGAGGCCCCCGCCGCCTCCCCACCGGAGCGGGACTCCCCCGGCCCGGGTCGGGGGTGTCTCAGCCTTAGCGCCTTGGGGCTCCCGGCTCCTCCCCAGTAGCCACGCCCCCGGGGAGCTGGGCCCCGACCGAGGACCTCTTATTCCCAGCCGCAGGTCACTGTCCACCCGCCTCGCCAACTCCACCCCACCGACCCGGTCCCCCAGCCCTGATCCCCCTTCCGCCCCCACCGGGCTGAGCTCCGCGTTCCGCAAGTCTGCTGCCCACCTTGCAGGACACGCCCCTCCCCTGGGGCTGACCATCCTGTCCCAGTATGGGGTTTCCCCCCAACCCTCCAATTGCCGGCATCCCCTTCCCTGTGGAGGAGCTGGTTCCGTTTCCCAAACTTAGGCTGCATCCCCAACACCCCTCCCTGTGACCTCCCGATCCCAGGAGCCAGAGAAGTTGTTCCTGTAGGGTCCCCCCCTTGAACCCTTGTGCACCTCCCAACCCCCTCCTCTCCATCCCCCCACCCCACTCACCCAGTGGGAAAGCCTGCTCCCAGCATTTGCAAGTCCCTTTGTCCGTCCCCGCTTCTGCCCAGCTTACTCCCTCCGGTTTGTCTCAAGGTTGGTCTGAGCCTCTCCACCCTCTCCAGAAAGTTGTGCTTGACCCCGGGGGTGAAGGAGGGCCCCACTTGGGCTCTCTGCGCCCTCTTTAACCCTCGATGGGGGCAGCGTCCTTCCACATCTGGCCACATCCTGGACCAGATGCTCCTGGAGGACAGAGCCCCCTCCACGACCTCCTCCACCCAGCGACCTAGGCCTGAGAACCAGTGGAGTAACAGGATCCCCGAGGCCCCCTGCCCCTCCCTCTGTGCCCTGCCGGCCGCTGCCGCCATGAATCAGCAGCTCAGAGGCGGCCAGAGCAGCTTTGCACCTGGGCTGCGGGCTGGTGATCTGCAGCACCCAGGACTGGAGACTAGTCAGTGGGAGCAGCCCGGGGTCACTGGAGCCACAGCCACCTGTGCCCTTCATGCCCTGGGCTGCCGGTGGCACTCCACCTGCCTCCTCCAGGAGGCCCCTAGCTGGCCTTCTTACTCCCTGTGGTGGGGTCCAGGGGTCTGGTCGTCTGGTCGGCTTCCCTAGGTGGCACGTGTCCCAGTTCTCCCATCCCCTACCCCCCACCCAGCCTCGCTTGGTTTCCAGGGGTTCCCCAGAACCTGAGGCCCAGTAGCCATACTGACCAGGTCCCTGGAGGCCCCACTCCCACATGGTCTCCACCCCCAAGGCCCAGGGCAAGGGCACGACTGTCCTTGTTGAGGCCAGTGCCCTTCCTCCACTAAACTGCAGTGCAAGTGTGTCCTGAGAGCAGGTGGTCTCTTTCCCCTTAAAGAAGCTATTCCCCCCACACACACCCGCTTCACCCAGTTCCAAGCAAGGACAGGCCTTTGCTCCCAGAGACCCCCGATTGTCCCCCAGCAGCCTCCCTGACCACTGAAAGGCAGCACAGGTCTGTATCTGGGCCAGAAGCTGAGCCTGCCCAATGAATTCCTCAGCAACGCAGCTGGGGTCCATCTGTGGGTGGCCATCCTGCCTTGTCCCTCCTCAGAACCCATTAGCCTGGGTGGAGAACCCAGTCCACCCCACCCCGGTCCCCCTGAGCTCTTGGGGAGCAGGGAGGGTGCTATGCCGGCGATGGCTGCTTGTCCGCCTGGAGACCCAAGGGATGGAGGCAGTGCGGGGGGTCTGGTGGGGCCAGCCAGCTGGGGATGTGGTGCACAGATCCAGCGACCCACTCCAGGCAGTGCGGACAGCCAGGCAGCGGGGCCTGGAGACTTGGGACACAAGCCGAGTGAGAGAGAACCCCTTTATTGTGAAACCCTGGTGCAGGCACTTGACGTTGAGGCCTCTGGAAGGTGGGAGGTCACCAGCTCCTGCATAGGGTGCCACCACCCCACAGAGAAGCCCCTCGACGGAGGACCCACACCCCCAACATGTTGAGCAGGTTCGTGTCCAGAGCTTACTAGATCAGCTCCATCCTGGAAGAAGGGAGGATGAGGGTCACCCACAGACCAGAACCCCCGGCTCTCAGTGGCAGGGCCAGGTGGACAGAGGTAGAGCGTGCAGAGCTCTGGGCCAAGGTCCGGAGCCTGAGTCCAAGTCTGCACTGGTGTGTGCCCCCTCCCCCCGCCCCCTCCAGGCTGGAGCCCCCTGTGCCAACCAGCTCTTCACACCTTAGAAGCACCTGCAGCAGCCCCCACAGCCAAGGAGAAAGCGTTGGCTTTTGTCCACTGGATGCCGCTGCCCGCCTGAGCCCCTCGAACGGTACACACAGGATCTCAGCAGCAGCACCACCACCCCTGCACCCCTACAGCAGGCACTGAGGGAAGGGGAAGTGACAGTGCGGCCACCTCCGTTCAAGCTTCTTGCTGGTCATGGAAGCTGGCCCTCCCCTCAGGCAGCCACGGATTCACACGTGCCTGCACACGCCTTGACACGTAGGTACCAGGAGCACACGTTAGTGCACACGTGCCACACACAGCACAGGTGAACACACGGCTCCAGAATGACTTTCTGATTTGATACCTGGTGGCTGTCCCTACCCTGCCAGCCTCCAGGAAAGACCCCGCCCAGCTTTCAGACTCGGGGCTCCGCATTTTCCAGAGTAGCGCCGTACTTGGGGGCTGAGAAGCTCTGACAACTAAGACCCCCACTTCAGTCTCCAGGGGGCCCTCCAGAGACAGTCCTCTGGGACTCAGGAGATCTGGAGACAGACACACTCCCCAGAGGGACCCCTTATGGCATCCAGGTGAGGTCCTGAGGGAGACCCAGATTGCTGGGAGGAGGCAGGGGGAGCAAGGATGCTCTGCCTAGACTCCTGCCCCAGTGGCTTGCACACAGGCACACTTCTGTGCGTTCACATGCATACGAGGACTGCCCACAAGGAGCAGTGTGCAGGTGAGGGGTCCCAGGCTAGGGTCGGGCCTGCTGGCCACAGAGGTGCTGGGAGGCACTCCTCGTGGGAATCCGGCAGGCTGAGGGAATCCTGCAGTTCGAGTGGCCGGCCGGCACATTCCCCTCACTGCTCAATATCCAGGCTGCCAGGTGACTGCGGTGGCTCCGGGGGCTTGAAGCTGAGGACCTCCTGGTAGGTGAGCTCTGGGGAGCCAAGGAAAGGGTGAGCTCCTGCGGTCGCTGGTGGCTGGCCCGTCTCCCCTGCTGCCCCAGCCCATCACCCCGAGGGCAGCCTCAGCTGCCCGCCCCCCCCCCCCTCCTTCCGGAGTCTGCCCTGTGCTGCCCTCCCCCCAGGTCCCTGCTGGACACCCCTCACCCCATCTCTACCTGCCCCACCCTGGGGGGGGGGGGCAGCGCTCTGGGAGGAACTAGAACACTTCCAGAAGGAAGCAGGCAACTCCTAGCCTCCGGGGGAATGAAGCCCTCAGGCCCTGGGCTCCACCTCTCCCACCCAGCCCTCCTCAAGCTCACCCTTCCACTCCTCCACGGTCCGCTCCTTGGCCTCAACGCTTTCATCATAGGGCTCAGCCTCGGGCTCATCGTCGGGATCGTGGTACTGGCTGAAGTAGGCGTGGGCCAGGGCCTCGGCCGCACTGACCCTCTGGTCACTGTCCAGCACCAGCATCCTTCCCAGGAGATCCACAGCTACAGAGTGGCCAGTGGAAGGGGGGTGGTCAGTTAGGCATCTAGGGCCAGATGTGGAGCCCAGCCCAGACCCAGGGCGCATCCTCACCCAGGGGGTTGGCTCCACGGAAGATGCTCCTGAGGTCCTTCTGGGGCATGGGGGGCAGGGACTGGATGTATGTCCGGGCCTGGGGGCACAGAGGAAGGGCCTGAGGGGGCTGCTCACACCCTCCCTCCCCTGGCCCCAAGCCAGGCAGGCGCTTGCTGAGAGAAGCCCCCAGACTCATTCCCTCCAACAGGCCTGGACAAGAACATGCACAGACCAGAAGCATCTCCCACTTGGGGTTTAGCGGCTCGAGCACCCCACTTGGCTCTCGATGCCTGGAGCCCCGGGGCCTGGTGTCCCCCCACTGCTCTGGGCAAGGGCACTGTTGGTTAGTGCTGGGGTTGTGCCCTCGTTGTCCCTCATGCCCCAAGGACCGTCTTCCCTGTTCACCTGTTTCTCCCTTAAGGGGTCAGGCACTGCCTCAGGCTCCATTCCGCTGTGACCCATGCTCCCCACAGGCTCCCTGGTCTACTCCCACAGAGCCTCTCCCTCCAGAGTACCTGAGGGCATGGTTAGCAGAGGGAGCAGGGAGCTGGTGACTCACGTGTTCCGATGATATTTTTGCTAGAACCTCAGGGCTGGGCGTGCCCACCACCTCCATGATTCGCTTCAGCTGGTCGATGTCTGCCTGGCTGAGGAAATGCCCACTGGCCAGGAGTAGACCCTTCCCAGCCCCCAGACCTTGGGACACTGCCCCAAACCTGCTCTCCTACAGCGGGGGGCAGAGGAGGCAAGACCAGCCAGAAAGGGCCAGTGCCACATCCCCTGAGACCCACCCAGCAGAAAGGGACCCAGCCGGGGGCAAGGATACAGTCATTTCCTGGGAAGAGGGCCTTTCCCTGGAGCAGCTCAGCCATAATGCAGCCCACAGACCAGATGTCCACTGTTGGCGAAGGAGTCTCCATTAGTCTGCCCTCCCCAAGCCCCCCTCAGAGAATCAGGGGGCTGTCCGGATAGTGCCAGCCCAGTGGCCTCTCGGTCACACCCGGGCCCAAAGACAGCAGCCCGCTTACTCCTCTAGACCCAACCCTGGGAGGGGGAGGAGTTAGCCCAAGACCTGCTGTGCTCAGTACCTCTAAGGTCTGTTTTGGAACGATGGTCCCAAACCTTGCCTGTCCCCAAGGCTGGACACAAGCACTCCCACCCCCCCCCCCCCCCCCCGCCGACGCAAGGTCCTTGGCCTTTGGCCCCATAAGCCCCCACCCTCCCCAGGCCCTGGCCTGCCTGCCCACCCTGGTCCAACACAACCCGTGTGCCCCCATATGGGCTGACATCACCTGTCTGGTTGTAGTGCATCCAGTTGAGCATGATCTCAGGCGCGCGGTACCAGCGGGTGGCCACATAGCCGGTCATCTCCTCATCAGCCTGGCGGGCTAGCCCAAAGTCCAGGATCTAGAGTGACCACCAGGCCTGTCAGTGCCTCCAGGCAGGCCCCGTCTGCCGGCCAGCAGGGTGACCGCCCCGCCCGCACGGCCAGCTCACCCTAAGCTCACAGTCCTCGTTCACAGCCACGTTGCTGGGCTTCAGGTCCTGTGGGGCAGGCAGGGCGTGAGCGCAGGAGCAGGGCAGCGCCAGCCCCGACCCTCACCCGGTGGCCACACCTACCCGGTGGATGATCCCCGCGGAGTGGATGTACTGCAAGGGGGAGACAGGGCGAGCGTCAGGTTGTGGCCACCATGTCCCACCCTGCGCCCACCCGCGTGGCGCCCACCTTGAGCCCGCGCAGCAGCTGGTAAACCAGGAACTGGACGTGTTCGTCGCTCAGCGCCTGGCACTTGACGATGTTGTTCAGGTCGGCGCCCATCAGGGTGGTCACCAGGTACCTGGGAGGGGTCAGGGGTCAGGACAGCCCCCCCCCCCCCCCGCCCCGTACAAGCTCCCGCCCAGCTGCCACGGTGGCTGCCACTCACACTTCGCTGAAGTCCTCAATGGAGGTGGCCGGCGTGAACACGTCCAGCAGCCCGATGACCTGGGAGGGGGGCGGGAGTCAGGCCTGCCCCGCCCCGCCCCGCCCCGCCCCGCGGACCCGCCCCAGGGCTCTCTGCTCACGTTCTCGTGCTTCAGGTGTTTGAGCAGCCGCAGCTCGCGGTAGGTCCTCCGCGCGTGGATCAGCGACTGGAAGGGTCGCGACAGCTTCTTCACTGCCACCTTCTGGCGCAGCCGCGTGTCGTAGGCCGAGCTGCAAGGCGGGCAAGTGAGGCAGCGCGGGCGCAGAGGGGGGACCCAGCTGTGGGCCCCCAGGCCCCGCTCCTTTTGGGCCTAATCTCGCCCTCTGAGCGCACTTTTGCTCGGAGGACCCCTAGGGTGCACTGCCTTCGGTGCAGCCAGCCCCTGACCGGCCTGGAAAGCCTCTCCTCTGAGCCTCCTCTGGGCCGGATCGCACCCTCCAGTCCACCCCTTCCTACCAGTATTCAGGCCCACAAGGTCCTGGCCTGCCCCCACCTGGGAGTCCTAGAGCAGGACCCGGATCTTTTCCCCCAACTCAGCATGAGGCTGGGGGAGGGTCTCCAATGACCAGGCCGGGAAAACAACCACTGCAAACTGTTCTCCTGTTCCCCTGTGGGCCCATGCATGGGGGCGGGGGGCTCCCCAGGTGGTTCCAGAGCCACCTCCAAAGCCCCTGGACCCCCAACGCCTCTGAATATTCAAAATATGGACAAAAAGCTGGCCAAGGGTGTTTACTGGATTATTATTTTTTAAGAATGAAAAACTGGACAACACGAAATGTTCAACAGAGGGTGGTATCTGGACCCCCACTCCACTCCCCAGCTCCTCACCAGCCTCACCCACCTACTCTTCCTCAGCAGAGACAAAATGGTCACTGGCATCATCTCCAAATGCAAATAGTCTGTCACCCCCACCCTCTCAGAGTCCCACTGCCCCCAGCACTGGAGCCGTGCTAACAGCCATGCCTTTACCAAGACTGTTTGGTCACCGATGCCCAGAACTTCCCTCTCTCCCAGTTTACCTCCACTCTCTAGGACCCTGCTTCCCCCAGGAATGAGTGTGCACAGGACAGGATGCTCATGGGCCCAGGTGGTGGTGGAGGAGAGCCCCAGCCGGGTGCCTGGGGCACCCAGGCCCCTTCCCCCAGCCTGTCGCCTGCTGGGGAAGGTCCAAGTCACTTCTGGGGAGGCAAGCAGGGGAGTGGCTCCTCATGTGGGGCGGCGGCCCTTTCCCCCCAGTGCTGTCTGCACAATCTGGTGACACAGAATTGGCACTAGGTCACCAGCTTCACCTGTGGGAGCCCAGGAGAGGGCCGTCACCTGCACCGGGGCAACAGAGCAATGGGGAGAGACCCAGGCCTTGCTCAGGGAGCTGGCCCCCCCTAGGGACCCCCGAAGGTGGCTCCAGTTGAGAGGTGAATCCAGCAAAGACTCTATGCGGGGCCACTAACGCATCATCCCTGACCCTCTTCCTGCCCTTGAGGTCTTAGAGATGAAGTCAGAGGCCAGAGGCTGGACCAGCTGAAATGGCCAGCCTGCGGATTCTGACAAGCTGGCGGATGACTGCAGATGGGAGGTGGGGGTGGGGGGTGCCGAGCCCTTACACCAGCCCTTACAGCACTGGGACTCTGGAGGGGTTCAGGAAGTGCCACTGGTAACCTTCTGTCAGAGCCAGGAGTAAAGCCCCATCCCGAGGGGCTCTGGCCTCCCCACCTAAGACCCCCTCAGTGGACGGCAGCCACCAGCTCAGGCCTTGGTAAGGACCCCACTGGGTTTGGGGGGAGCACCTCTCAACATCCACATCCACACTCAGCCCGAAGGTATTGTAACTGCACCCCCACCACCTGGAACCACCTCACCTTAAGCCCCACCCCCAGTCCCTCCACAGCCCCACACAGGTCTCAGCCAAACCCCCAACCCTGTCTCCCACTTCCAGACTCTGTCCTCTGTCAGGGCCCCAGGGCTCAACTGTGGGGCTGTGCTCTGAGCTCTCTTGGTGGGGGCAAAAATGGAGCAGGGGTAGACCCCCACAAGCACTCTGATCAGGCCTGAGCCCCATCCAGAGTCTGAGACCCTTTGGAAAACAGGGGAGGGGGCAGGACCCAGGGGAGTTTTGAAGCCAATGTAAGGGGAGGGGTCCTGCCCTCCCTCAAGTTGGGCTTTCTCTTTTGCAAACAAGACCACCCATCCTAGGAACGGGGCAGACCCCAGAGCTGCCCAACCCTTGACGGGGGAGGGGGTGGTACCCTGGACGCCTGTTCGCACAGTTAGGGGCCAGGGAGACCCGCCCTTTGGCCGGCTGTGACGCCGCAGGATTTGGGCCCGGTGGGGGTGCTCCGGCTGGGACGGGGGGGGGGGGAGAACGACCCCTCTCCCTCACCCGGAGCGGCGTCCGGCAGGAAAGTTTCCTTCTTCCTGCCCCCGACCCCCCATTCATTCCCGCGATCGGTGAACGGCCCGGGGGCGGAGGCAGGGCGAGGCCCCTCCCCACGCCAGGAACCTCGCCAAGGGAGGGGAGGGGGCGCGCACTCCGTCCCGCCCGCACCTCCCCGCCCTCCCCGCCCTCCCCGCCGCCCCTACCAGACCGAGCCGTAGGCGCCCGAGCCCACCGGGCGCAGCCCCTGCAGCCGCTGAGGCACCTCCCACACCGTCTTGTTGAGTTCCTGCCGGTAGAAGCCTGCGCGCGGGCCCGACATGTCCGAAGCGGCCGCCGCTCGGCCCGCGCCCCGCCCCGCGCCCCCGCCCCCGCCCCCGCCCCGCGCCGGAGCCCGAGCCCGAGCGGAGCGGACGGAGGGCGGCGGGAGGAGGCGGCGGCGGGCGCGGCGCGGGGCGGGGCCGGGGTGGGGGTGCGCGGGGACGGCCGCGCGGCTTCCTGCCCCTGCCGGGCGGCGGCCGGCCGGAAGCCAGCCCTGCCCTCCCCTCCCGGGGTCGCGGCCGGGGCGCCTCTGCCTCCTGGGGTCCGCACTGGCCCCAGCGTCCGCCCGCGTTCGGCCCTCGGCCGCGCCCCCCCCCTGCCAGGCCGCCTCCGCTCCCCGCACCCTCCCCTGCCCGCACCGGTGCCGGCACCTCGGGTTCGCTCATCCCTCCTCTCCCCGCTCCTGCTCCGGGCCCTGCACGACACCCCCACCCCCCAGCCTGCTCCCTCAAGATCAAGCCGTGGGAGCGGTTTTTCCATCGATGTAGAAAATGCCACCTAATCACAACTGGACACTTGACTGGGTCCCCCTCTGGGGTGTGCAGATGGCGCCGCCCTGCATCCCGGGCCAGCCTGGCTTCCCTCTCCCTTGGAGGCCGTTCTCGGCTTGGCCGTGTGGTTCCTCCGCTGGGAACCTTCCGTGGTCCGAAGCCGGCGGCTGGGCGCCGTCCGGCCGCCCCTGGGGAGAAGTGTGGCTGCTGGGCGGGCCTGGGGAACCAGCCCTGTCAGGACCAGGGACAGCGGCAGCGCCAGGGGACCTCGGAGGCGCTGCACCCATCAAATGCTATCCCCAAGTGTGTCCTTTCTGGTTCCTGGTACCTTGCCTCCTTCTAAACGCACCCTCGGCTGTCACCTCTTCCAGGAAGCCCACCCTGACTTTCCTATGTACAGAGGAGCTCCTCTGGCGCGTAACCGCTGTTACGCCTCCGCGCGTTCCCTGGTTTCCTCTCCTGGCCTGGAAGGATTATTTCAAGCAGGCTGCTGTAACTGACGGGGGGAGGGGGGGGGAGTGGGGGAGAGGTGTTCCTCATTCCAGCAAGACGGCCTCCTGCGACTGTCTGTTGCTCTGCACCCGCGTAGTTACTTTGCATTTTGAAGTGACACGTGTTCGCAGACAGCATTGTCCCCAGGACAGACGCCTCCTGGCCCTCTATGTTGGGAGGGCAGTGAGTACTGTCTGGGCTGCAGCCTCATGGAAAAGTGGGAAATCAGGCTCTGCGTGGCCCGAACCCCCACCTCTCAAAGACAAACTAAAACCTGAGTTTTTACGTGAAATCGCCTGATTTTTAAATATTGGCAACCAAATTAAAACAAGACATCTCAAGGCAGTGCCAGGCAAACGGACATAACTGCCCAGCGAATCGAAACCCTGGCGGGGGGTGGTGGCTGGGTGGGGGGCGCTGGGTGGCTCAGGGGGTTAAGCCTGGGACTTTGGCTCCGGTCATGATCTCAGGGTTTGTGAGTTCGAGCCCCCCCCCCCCCCCCGCAGTCCGGCTTGCTGCTGCCTGCGCAGAGCCCGCTTGGGATCTTCTGTCCTCTCTCTCTCTCTGCCCCTCGCCCCCCAAAAATAAACATTAAAACCAAAGAAGACAAAACAACTCTGGCGGGAGCCAAGAAACCACAAAGAGGGGTGCCTGGGTGGCTCAGTCGGTTAAGCATCCGACTTCAGCTCAGGTCACGATCTCGCGGTCCGTGAGTTCGAGCCCCGCGTCAGGCTCTGGGCTGACAGCTCAGAGCCTGGAGCCGGCTTCCGATTCTGTGTCTCCCTCTCTCTCTGCCCCCCCCCCCCCCCGTTCATGCTCTGTCTCAAAAATAAATAAACGTTAAAAAAAATTTAAAAAAAATAAAGAAACCACAGAGAAAGCGATCCGAGTCTCGCTCCGGCCAGCCTTGCGTGACTTAGGCCAAGTCCCGAGCCATCCCTGGCCTCAGTTTCCCCTCTGGGAGCCAGTGCTGGTCGGGCGGTGGTGGGGGAGGACACCGGTGTCGCCCCGCTCCGCCCCTCCTCCAGAGTCCCCGCCTTCCCGGGGGGCGGAGGCGCGCGGAGCCCCGGGCTGCGGGGAGAGGAGGCGGCCTTTGTTCGCGCTAGGCGGGCGCTCCCCGCCTCCACCCCCCCACCCCCCCCCCCCGCCCAGACCCGCAACCAAAGCAGGTTCCCCGGGCGACAGGCTCCGCCCTTCTTCCGCGGCCCGGGGGTGGAGTCGTGCCGCCCCTAGGGGAGCCTGCGCCCGGCCTCCCCCTACCTGCCCCAAATCCGGGCTGAGTGGTCGGAACTGACCAGAGCGGAGTGGACTACCCGGCCGGCTCAGTGAGTCAGGCAGAATGGAGACCCTCCCTCAGAATTCACCCCCGTTGGCCCACCTGGCCCCAGGCTGGCGGGTCCTGGCCAAGCTGCCTCCTGGGGAGGGTCCGGGAGAGAAACCAGGGAGTTTCCGGTGGTGGTTAGGGTGGGGAGAGGGCACAAAGCCGGACAGGTCAGGAAGTCCCCTGGAGAGAGACACCAGTGGAGCTGAGCCAAGCTTTCAGACCGTCCTGCCTCCCCGGGACTGAGCTCGGCTTGAGGGACAAGAAAGGGGGAAGGTGGTCAGGGAGGAGGGTTGAGGCAGGCTGGGTGGGGCCACAGCAGGGATTTCATTTTTGCTCTCAGGGTGATGGGAAGCTGCGCTGGACATTTTCACAGCGTAATCCTGGCCACCGGGTCCGGAGGGTGAGAGAGGCCTGAGCCTAGAGAAGTCGGTGGTCATGGCGTGGAGAGCAGCGGGCAGCGGCAGGGGCAGCAGGTTGAGTATGGGGCGCAGATGGAGAGGCTACACCCAAGGGCCTCCTACCCAGACGGAAGCCCTGAGTCTCAGGACCCCCATCCCTGGTCTCCCTCCACCCTACACTCCAGTATCAAGATCCCACTCTCTCCATGTCCACTCTCCCCTCCACTGGCCACTTGCTGGCCTCCTGGCTGCACTTCTCCCTGTGGTCAGAATGAACTTCCTAAAATGCTGATGTGGCTCTATCCTGGAGGCCTGGTGATTTAGGAGAGGGTCCTCGCCGTTAAGCAAGCAGGGTGTGGCCTTAGGCTGTTCCCTGCAACTTGGAAGGAAAGGTCACTGAAGTTGTGTGTGCATCCCCCCCCCCCCCCCCCAGCCACTACATCAGGAGGAAAATGGTGAAGTGGAAACAGGAAGGTGGGTCATCCCTCAGTTTGACACCATCCTGACAACTCAAGGCTGGCCTGCCCCCTGCCACCTTGCACCCCAACATCTATGCCTTCAACAGCCGCATGAAAGGGCAGCCCCTGGACCTCTTCATACCCCATCTGTTGGACCTCGAGCCCTTCCTGTCTCTAACCTTCACAGAATGGGAAGGGGGTCCTCACACTGCAGACTGTAGTCTGTAGGGGGCAGTAGTGGCTTCTTAGGGGCAGTAGTGGCTTCTTAGGGGCAGTAGTGGCTTGTGGAGGTCCAGTCTGGAAGCCAGGCCTCCTTGACCCAGGCACCCCCAGCCTAGCACTTCCAGACTCTGTTCCACCTGCTTCTGAACAGCTAGATCTCAGGGAAGAGGAAACCTCGTGTGGGTCGTAACAGTGTCATTTAGGGGTCCCTGGGGTAGGGGGTGTCAGCGTTTGCCTAGTACGCTTCCCTGTAGGAGAGACCCACCCTCATTCCAAGTGCACACACAGGTAGCTCACGATCAAAG
Source organism: Prionailurus viverrinus (assembly GCF_022837055.1). Classification (NCBI taxonomy): domain Eukaryota; kingdom Metazoa; phylum Chordata; class Mammalia; order Carnivora; family Felidae; genus Prionailurus; species Prionailurus viverrinus. Next base: position 139,092,919 of record NC_062567.1, read on the forward strand.
GCCTAGCCTATGCCCAGCCACCACGATGCCCCAAGTGGAGGAGACGCAGTCTGGGGCTGCCCATCAACAACGTCCCCGCTGTCTGGGGACACAGCCACATAGGCCGGGAAGCAGTTCAGACAAGATGGAACCCTGAGACACGTGAGCACCTGGGTCCAGCCAGATCTGAGGCGGGACCAGCAGCATGCCCTCATTTGGGAGCCACCGAATCCCCTTTCGGCTGCGCGGTATTCCTGGAGCACCAGGGCTCCCTCAGGGCAGCCCGTCTATGCCATTTACTGCTGTGTTCCCAGGGCCCAGGGGACCCTGTGTTACGCACACGCTTGTGTGCTGATGCTCCGGGACCAGTGCATCTCATTGCTGCCGCCCTGCGTGCAACATGGGGGCCGGGAGCAACATGCTTCCTCCACCCCCAGAATCCTGGACCACCCCCTCCGTGAGGCATTGGCAGGGGGCACTACTCAGCCTTACTTTTGTCCTAAGTCATCCTGGGGCTGTTCTCGCGGCCAAGGAGCCGACCCTGGGGGACACAGGGCCCTCTCTCCCAGAGTCACCCAGTGTCTGGTGGGGTCTGCACACAGCAGTGACTTACTACCTGTATGCTGGCTGGACCCCCTCCTTAGAAAGGAGGATCATAGGTCCCTGACCTATCAGGGGCCCAGACAGTAGCCCCTGCCAGGCCCACGAGTGCCCCCCCAGGCCCAAGCAGGCTCAGCCCAAGGAAGGCAGGCAGGGGCATCCTGGCCACCAGATGGCGCCTGATCCACACTCCCCTGCCTGGAACGAATCCTTCCAGGATCACTTACTGGCCGTGGCGCCCAGCCCCTTTCTGTGCCCCAGGTCGCATCTCTCAGCCCTGGGGCAGCGGGGAGGGCAGGGCCTGGACTCAGCTCAACTCTCCCCTGCCCCCCCCCCCCCCCACCAGAAAGCACATGCTGGCCTGAGGGGAGACCCTCGGGCCAGTGTCCACAGAAGGAATGGGAGTGGAGAAGCAGGGACTGCAAATCTGCTGCAGCCACAGGAGGAACCCAGCCACGCAGCAGAGTGAAAAAGACAGGTGTATTTGATTTACAATGAACAAGATTTACAAAAGGGGGTAGGGGTGAGGGTGGTCCCGGTGGAGCTGCTGCCAGACCCCTCCGACCTGGGCAGGGCCTCCAGCACGGCCCAGTCTTCTGGGTCCCCTCTGGCCACCTGGGCCTCGACGTCTGACGTCCAGCTTGACCTTTGAGGTGGGGCCCAGGGCACGGAGTCCACCCGGAGTGCCAGCGCCCCGCAGGGCAGGCCACGTGAGGTCAGGAAGGCTTCGTACCGTTGTTCTCCTCCAGTCCCGGCGGGGCAGACAGACACAGTCTGGGCGCGAGGCCCTGCGGGCCACAGGCAAGCAGACCCCACCCGAAGAGGCCAAACCCAGGAGTCTGAGGTGGCTGCTGGTGTTCAGACAGGGGGAGCTGAGGCCCCACTGCCCCCAGCGACCTGGCGCGGTGCCAGGGGCGTAAGGCACATTTGCGAATCGCGCGGGAGATGTGACACAGACAACGCCTGATGCTGGTTCTGCGGGAGCTGGCGCTGGAGGGCGCACGGCACTATTGCTCAGGAGATAGATGCTACAGACGCGGAGGTGGGGGCTCCCCCGCTGCACCCACACGCGGATGCCCGGGGCTCTTCCCCTGCTGGTGAAGGGTAAGGGCCTTACCGCTCGGCCTCGTTTCTCAGGGGCTGCCCGACGCCTGACACGGAGCATCACGCACCTGTGCCCAGAGTCAGTGGTGGCAGAGGCCAGAGGTCAGAGATCTGTGACTTTGTTCTCCAGCGCAGCCGCGATCTGCTGGAGGCGGAAAGCCAGCTGCATCTTCTGGGCGGCAGGGTCCTCCTCCAGGGCGTTGATGATCTGCAGGTGGGCCGCGTCAGACCACACGCCAGGGAAGGGGGCTGCCTGGGTGCCGGCCCCCACCCCTGGGAGGACACCCCTCACCTCGTCATAGTACTTCTGCGTGTACTGGTACAGCTGGTGCAGGGCCACGAGGGTGTTCAGCGAGTCTGTGTGTGCCTGGGGGGTTGGGGGGGGGGTGTCGGAGAGGGGCTGTGTGACCCCGCAGGTAGGAGGCTGTCCCCGGTGGAGGAAAGGGCCGACGTGTAGCACCCCAAGCACACACACATGTAGGAGGGTTACAGGTACGTGGGATGGCCACAGACAGACATCCGCTCTCACCCACAGACACACAGCAGTCAGGCCGGGTCAGCACGGCTCGCAAACCCCTTTGCTCGGGGCACACCCGGCCCCACCCTGCTTCTCCCTCCTGCAAGGGCAGTCTCCAGCGCCACTCAGCAGGGGGCTTTGGGGGAGGGGTGGGGTGCTCGGCCTGGATACGGTCAGTTGGCGCGCACACAGCCTGCATCACCTTCTCTTACCCGAGAAATCTCTGCCAAGTGTGTGTTCATGTCCTGGTCGCTGACCTGCACCATCTGCCTGATCCCCTTGTAATAACTGCAGGAGAGCGGGCGTCCGGTCAGGGAAGGGGTGGGGCAGCGGGTCCCAGTCACAGGCCGGAACCACCCCCAGGGGCCCCACTGGGTGGGGTCAAGGGTGGGTGCCCAGGGTCTAGCTGGGGGGACGGGAGCACTCACTCCTCCACCATCTTCTTGTAGGTGGAGATCTCCTTGGCGTAGAGGAGCTTGTTGCTGGGAGAGTCCTGTGGGGGGTCGGAGCCAAGAGATGCCTGAGTCGTGACAGAGCCGAGCTCGCCCCGACCCAGGACACCCACGGAACAGAGAACCGGAGGTGTGGTGTGTGGGGGACAGAGGCCCAACAGGGGAGGAGCGTCCAGTGCTTTGGGTACCCACGCGAGGGGAAGGCAGGGAGGGCCCAGGCTCTGCCCCAGCAGCCCCCCGCCCCTCCAGGGCAGCACGGGGGCGCAGACTGGTCCACGTTGACCTCCAGAGCCCACAGGCCGTGACCCAGGCCCTCTACCTCCCACAGCCCCAGTTACCGTGCACTTGCCTTTCTCTTGAGTTCGGGCCCCAAATGTACAAACCAACACCCCAAACTTCCCGGCACATCCCAAACGGACCTCCTCACCCGCATCACACCATGGCTTCCCCGGGCCACCCCCCACCCCCCACTACTCGACCCGGACCCTACAGAACTCCAGGGCCACGACCTAAATCTCCCCACCCCCAAAACTGCCCTCAGGGTCCACTCACGCGGCTCAGCTTGTGCTCTGTGCGTGTGCAGGCGTCCATGAAGGTCTGAGCGATGACTGACAGGGAAGCGTCCACCACCTCATGAACATGCACGTCAAAGATGAAATGGGGGTTCTTGAGAATGTTCACCCAGAACCGCAGTGGTAAACTGAGGCAGAGCAACAGGGAGTGAGGGGCTGCCGAGACCCTGGAGCAGGGCAGGCAGCAGCAGGGTGGAGGAGCCCCCACCTGTTGGTCTTCCAGATGTGGATGGTGTCGTCATCCTTAATGTCATGTTTCTCGGCCTGCTCGTCCAGAAAGTCGAAGAAATACTTAACAGCGGGCGGCACCGCATGCCCAGGTGCCAGAACGCTCTGGAAGAAGTTGTCCACAAACTGCTGCAGCGTGCCCTGCGGGGGTGGGGCAGTGTGGGGGGGCGGGACTCAGCAGGGAGTGGGCGCTGGACCGTGTGACCGCCCCCCACGTTGCTCCGCCCACAGGCCCCGCCCCCCCACGCGCCACCGCCGCAGCGCCCACCTTGACAGAGAGCAGGCGGGTCAAGTATATCTCGGTGATGGCCTTGGTGCGTTCCTTCTCCTTCACGCTGCCCCGCTTGGACTTGCCCTCGTCCACCTCCTCCGCTGGCCGCACCAGGTGCCACACACGGTTCTCCTCCTCCAGGAGGGCATGGCCTGTAGGGAGGTGGCACGGAAGGCCAAGACTGGAGCTCAGTAGCCCCCCCGCCCCTCCAGGGCAGCACGGGGTGGGGGGTGGGGGGGCAGACTGGTCCACGTTGACCTCCAGAGCCCACAAGAGCACAGGCAAAAAGAAGGGACTCACGCTCTCCGGGTAGATCCGGCTGGCTGTCCTCAGGCTGTTGGGAGACTCCCACCGTGGACAGGATGAGAGTGGCTCCATCCCGGACCTGGGGCATGCAGTCATGAGAGCGGGCCCCCCGGCTCCCCACCGAGGCTGGGGATGCGGCCCTCCCCCTGCCCAGCCGCCAGCACTCACGTTGTAGTGCATCAGGGTGTTGACACGCTTCCACCGGCCCTCCCGCTGAGAGGTCAGGTCCAGGTCTGACAGGATCTGGGCTGTGGACCCAGGACGCCACTCTGGGAGGACACAGCCCAGCTCCTGGAACCCAGCCACACCCCACCCGGCTCCCTCTTGCTGTCCCTCCACCCACCTGCCCACCCAGGGTCCCCAGGGCAGGACCCCGCCCCAGGGCACAGAGCTGGGTGCACGAGGACCTTGCTCACCGAGGACCACGCTGTCAGCCTTAGGCCAGCGAGAGCAAGGCTGCGTACGGTACACCTGATCGATGATCTTCTCCTTGACCTGGGAGATGGTGTCACAGTTGAGGACCTTTACCGGGACAGCATCGGCGCCTTCGTCCTGAACGATCACGCTCACCGTCTGCCGGGGGACGTGGGGTGAAGAGCCAGTGTGGGGGGCCTCACTCTTGCCCACCGGTGTGGGAGCAGCCTCGGGCACCCCCGTGGTCACACCCTCTGGTGTCCCTAGAGCGGCCTGACCTGGCCTTTCCTCACAAGCCCTGGCTCAGCAGGACAGAGAGCATCACTAGCCACGCGCCACCTCTCGTGTGCACATAGGCTCACCACCAGGCACACCTGGATGCCCCACACAGGGCTGCAGGGGACCCAGGTGCCCGGGAGGCAGCTGACTCGGGACACTCGGAGCCTCACTGCAGAGACACCTTTGGGGCCCAACACCCACGGAGGGTGCACAACCCACCCCTGAACTCAGGTGGGCCCGTGCGAGTCTGTGCATGGCATCCAGCGTCTGCTCCTGAGGCGGCCCAGGCCCCCCAGCCGCAGTGCTCACCAGGGGCGCATACTCCACATCATCCCCCAGCAGCCCCGTATCGTTGAGGGTGTATTTGGCCTTCTTCTGCACAGCGTCCACTGGCCCCTTCTCCACCTGATGCTTGATGGCCTTGAAAAGCTTATACAGGGGCTCGCCGGCACTGTCCTGGAGAGCAAAGGGCAGCTCAGCCACGGGTGAGACTGGAGATGCCCCCCGGGCAGGTGGATGTTTGGGGGGAGGTCGGGGAGAGCACCCCCTCACTCCTGCCCCGACCCTGGCCAGGCCGCTTAAACCCACCTTGAGGTACTGGTATAGGCAGATAGACATCCAATTGGACAGCATCCTTTCCACCACCGTCTCGGACCTGAAGGTACAAAGAGATGTTTCCTGAGGGTTCCCTTACTGCCCCAGGGCCCAGCCGGCTCCTCCAGGCACCCACACACCCCTATCCGGGCCCTGGGTCCCTGACAGAAAGCCAGGGGCGCCACCCCTGCCGTCCCTCCGCTCTCCCTACCTGCACTGGCTACATCTGCTGACAAACTGGAGACTGGACTCAGCCGGTGCCACCCCACAACCCTCCACCTCCACCTCCCACCTGGCGCCCCCCCCCCCCCCCCACCTGCGCAGCATCGGCTTGGGGTTCTTGGCCGCCAGGTACTGGCCCACCTCCCGCCTCTCCCCCCCACACACCTGCGCAGCATCAGCTTGGGGTTCTTGGCCACCACGTACTGCTCCATGAGCTCTAGGAACAGTGTGCGCATGATGTCCGTGTAGTACTCCAGCTTCCCGTGCAGCGCCACCGTCAGCAGGGACGCGAAATAGACCTTGGCGCGGGCTGAGAACTCCCGCTGGCTCTCCAGGGTGTGGATGAACTGCGAGGGCCACCAGCCAGGGACCGCCTGAGCACTTTGGCCCCGGCACCCGCCAGCAGCCGAGGCTCCGGCTGTCCCCCTCTCCTCCCCCCCGACCCTGCCCTGCAGCCCTGGCCCCACTCACAGTGACCAGGAAGGACTTGCTGTTTAGCAGGTTGGAGAACTGGTAGAGGGCCTGCTCCACCACCGGGCGCCGTGACTCCGGGATGTCCAGCCTGCCCGTGATCATCACGTCCTTGTCGCCGTCCTTGGAGGGCAGGAAGAAGACGCGGTCGGTGTAGGTCTTGTAGTCCAGCACGGGGATGCCCGCCTCATGCACGTCGTTGGTCTGGTCCTCCATCTCGATCATCAGGTCTGGGGGCGGGGGGCACGGTGAGGCGTCCCGGCCACGAGCCGCGGGCCACCCTGCCCACCTCTGCCTCTCCGGATGCAGCCTCTTCCAAGGCCATCCTCCCTGGCCTTCCAGGCCCCAAGAGGTCTCGGCAGCGGGCTCCCAGGGCAGCCCGAGGATCCCGCCGCCCCTAGCAGGCAGCCCTACCTGTGAACTCCTTCTTACAACGGTCCCGCACGCTCTCCTCCAGGCCCTCCAGCTGGGACTTGATCTTCTCGTACTCGCGCTCTGCCTGTTGGCTCTTCCTCCTGGGGGCACAGGGAGGTTCCTGGGACCTGGTGGCCCTGAGCCTGTGTGTTGTGTTGGGTGTGTGGCCAGAGGGGCAGAGGCAGGAGTGGGCGGGGCTCACCAGTAGCAGTAGACGGACACGACGATGACGGCCACCATGGGCACGATGACCAGTGGCAGGATGAGGTTGAGTGGCACATCACTCACCCTCGTGTCATACTCCACACGGCCCAACACCCACTCTCGGGAGCCAAACTTCACCTGTATTGTGGACAGGCGTGGCTTCGCAAGGACCCGCGGCTGCCCAGCCTGCCCTCCTGCCCTCCCTCCGTCCCCACCCCTGGCCCAGCCCGGCACCCGGCCAACCCGCACGCACAATGAACTCAGGCAGGTTGTGTGTCGTGTCTCGCTTCTGCCGCCGCTTGGGCGGGGGCTGCACCTCAGGGGGCTCGCAGTACAGGTCCGTCTCGGTCAGCGTCTTCATGATGCAGCGCTCAGCGCCCACGAAGGCCTCGGCCTCGTGAAGCGTCATCGCCTTGTTCAGATTAGTGCCCTGGGGGTTGGCGGGGGGGGGCAGAGGTCACAGTCACCGGGAGGGCGTCAGGGCTGTGGAGTTGGGGCCGCCTCCCCCACCGACCCCGGGCTGTGGCCAGTCCTCACCCGGGCATGGATGAGCTTGTTGACCTGCTTCTTGACGCCCCCCGTGAAGTTCTCAAAGGTGGGGTCGGCCACGTACTCAAAGGCACCGGCCTCGGTCCTGAGCAAGGCGCGGTGCCCGTCCATCTGGATGAGCGCCGTGAGATTGTAGGCCTCGGGCTCCTCGGGGACGGCCGGCGACAGGAAGACCACTTTGGAGTCGTTGTGGAACATGTACTCCGTGCCCACAACCTGCAGGCCGAGGCCGGGCCGTCAGGCCACGTGGCACAGGCCCCATCCCTACCCTGCACTTCCCGGGGGCCCACGTCGGAGCCGAGTCCCCAGCCAGTACCGGGACTGACCGTCGTGGGCTGCAGGGGTCCGGCCTCCCGCCTCCGCCGCCAGGACTGCAAGGGCTCAGCGATGACCACCATGGCGAATCTCTGGATCAGGCTGAAGCCTTGCCCCGTGACGTTGATGCTACGGCCACCGCTGGGGACGGGAGGTGGGCGGTGCCTGAGTGGGCACAGCTCGGCGAGCCAGCTCTGGAGGGGGTGCCCTGCAAAGCTGTGCCCCCAGCAGCTCCCCCTCCCCTCTGGGGGTCGGGCAGGGCCCAGAGTCCCCGGACCCAGTGTGCAGTCGGTTACGGGTGCAGGTCTGTGTGAACGAGTGTTTGCTGCGAGGTTGAGCTCAGAGCACATGACCGTGGGCACTGCCGCTGCCTGTCAGGAGCGGGGCGGGGTGGGGGGCCGTGGGGCCTGCCCCTCTGGGTTTCTAGGAGGAAGCTGATCTGGGGGCACCCAGACCAGCCCTAAGACATCCTCCGAAGCCTAAGTGGCGGAGAAAGCCTGGGAAGTAGCTGAAAGGGGTGGGGTGTGGTGTGTGTGTTGGGGGGGGTCCCACGGCTGGCGGTGGAAGCGGGGGGGCACCATGACCCCTCAGGGAGGAGGGAGGGAGGCCACACCTGACGAAGCTTCGCAGCGGTTCAAAGGCCCGTAGCACTGGATTCTCGCGGTAGGTGAAGACAACACCAGGGCTGGGCACACGGGAGCCCCCGTAGTAAATCTCTAGGGGCAGCTCCCCCAGAGCTGCCTGCGGGCCAGTGACGCACTGCAGCTGGGCCCCAAACTGTGTCCTGGGGGTGGAAATTGCTGATCAGTGAACTCGGCTCCAGGACCAACCCCAGCCCCAGGCCAGTGGGGCAACGGGTCAGGCTGGCTCCACGGCCCTCTCCAGGGCAGACGCCAGGTCACAGCCAGAGAGCCCCAACCCCACCCCCAGGACCAGGGCAGACCACAGATTCACCAGCCTGCAGGTGACACCCACACTTTACAAGGGACGTCATTGAGGGTCACCCGCACGTCTTCCTCAGAGCCTGTGTCTAGGTGGGTGCCATTGATGGTCAGCGTGGTGCCGCCTGCCTGTGGCCCCTGCTTTGGTTCCACACTGAGGGGCTGGGGCTGCTACAAGAGTGACAGGTGCATTCGGGTCAGGGTTGGGGCGGTGGAGACCTGACTGTGCGTCAACTGTTGTCAGAGCTCTGCCCCACCCCGTGTCAACACGCAGCCCCCGACGGTCCAGAGGTCAGCAGCAACAGCCACGTCCCACTCACGTCTGTCCCAGACTGCAAGACCCACGCAGGTCCCGGGGCCAGGCGTTACCTGGTAGGTGAACAGGACGTGGGGCGGCGAATGACCAAGCTTCCCATTGACATCCACGACGACACCCGCCGTGATGGGCGTCTTTGCAGCGTCGATAGTGCACACGATCCTGGGAGAGTAACAGACGAGGTGGGACACTCTCGAGCCCCTCCCCACACGTCCGTGGCCGTGCAAGTCCCGTCCTCCTCCTCATCCACCTGGTCGCCTGGCCCCCCAGGCCAGGGCAGCACAGGCTTCAGGTCGTCCACTCACCGGGTGGACACAGAGTAGCGCTCTGGCTGAAAGACGCAGTTCTGCTCGGCCACGGTGATCCTCTTGACGTCATCCGCTCTGACCCCCAAATTGGACCCAAGGATAGTGATGCGAATGCCCCCGCCCAGCGGGCCCGTTTCAGGATGGATCTGGAATCGGCAGAGCCCAGCTTGACCCGGCAGCGGGGCCAGGCTGGCGTGCGCGGGGGCCGGGGCCAGGCTGGAGCTCCCCCCTCCCCCCCCTCCCCCGCAGGCACAAGGGCTCACCCTGGTGATGACGGGCGGCGGGCACTCGGAGGTGGCGTTGCTGCACAGAGCCTCGTACACGCACCTGCTCTGCCCGCCACACCACACACACTTGTACACGGGGTCGGCGGCCAGGCACAGGCTGCAGTCGCTCCGGCCAAAGGAACAGTTGTAGAGAGTGACTGTGGGGACAGCAGCCGGTGGTCAGGGGGCTGCCCTGCCCCCCTAGCCCCTCTAGCCCCAGCTGCCCGCTCCCTACCCTGGAGTTTGCTATCCACGTTCTTGCCGTAGGACTTGACGTACAGGTGCAAGGGCAGCGTCTCGTTGGCGTCGTGGGACAGCTGGGGGAACACGCAGGGACAGGCTGCACTCCCTGAGCCCACCCAAACCCAAGGGTGACCACGAGGGCCCGTGTGGTCCCCTCACGGCCGAGAGGCAGCGGGAAGCTGGAGCCTCAGAGATACAAAGGGTCACTCTGATTGCACGGCGTCGGCAGGGACAGAGACACTCTAAGGCCACACACGAATGGCTGGCCACCCCCTGTGCACCCCCCACCCCCAGGGCCCTTCCTCGGAATCCAGCAGCCGGGCCCGCCTGGGGAGCCGCACCTTTGGTGTCCGAAAGAAGAAGGTTCCTGGTTCCTGTGTGCTCACCGGCTCCTCAAACTTGAGCAGGTCACTACCCACGTACAGAGAGGAACCCTGCAAGGCAGTCTGGTCAGGAACCCCAGACGGGCCCCCCCGCCCTGCCCGCCCCTCCCTGAGCCCAGTGTTCATAGTGCTGGTGCCCTCTCTGTGCCCCACAACCAGCAGTCGGGCACTCCCTGCCCCACTGAGCCCTCGGCTGCTCCCAACCACGGCCCTGCTCCCTTCTCACCAAGTGACACCCCAGCTCCCCAGCCACTCAGCACCTGAAACTCAAACCTCGCTGTCTCCTGCTCCTGCCTATGTTTCCAAGGCCCACAGGAATGTACCCCCATCCTACTGGACCTCTCCGCCTTCTTCTGTCCCCAAATATATGTAGAGCGCCTCCCCCACTGGCTGGGTCCTGAGCCAGGGGAGGCTCGAATGCAGACCGGGCACTTTGACTTTGGTTTTGCAGGAAAAGGGCTCTGGAGAAACCCCGCAGACACTCTACCAGCCCCCATGGCCCCCGAAGGGCCCCCAGGCCAGCACCCCACAAGCCCCCCCCTCCACCTTCACTGTGTCCAGGTTCTTGCCCTGGAAGGTCACATCCGTCTCGTGGTTCATGGGGATGACCAGCGGGCTGGGGTTCAGGAACTGGGGGCAGCTGTCCTCCTGCAGAGAACAGGGCTGGTCAGGTGCTGCCTGGCTGTGGCTGGGCCACCCAGCTCCCGCGAGGTGCTCCCAGCGCCTCACCGTGTGGGCGGGGACGATGCCAGCCTCGGGGTTGGGGGAGGCCTCCCGACACTCGCGGTAGCGCAGATCCCACTGGCAGGTCCAGCGGTTGCTTGAGCAGGAGATACACCTGGGGGAGAGGGTGGTGAGGGACGCGGGGCCCCCAGCAGAGGCGGGGCAGGCACGCGGGGCCAGTGAGACACTCACGGCAGGTTCTCGGCCAGGCTCATGGCCTCCCGGCAGTCATAGAAGGGATACAGGTGAGAGGTGAGGAAGATGCTGCCGCGTCTGAAGAGCAGTTGGATGTTTACGGCCACGTGGTCTGTGGATGGCACCCAAGGGCGGCATCAGGCAGGGGCCTCAGAGCTCTGGGCCCGGCCGGCACGGTGGGGGCGCGGCGGCCCAGCCAGAAGCAGAGGCCGAGGGAGGAGATCCCAGCCTGTGAGCTGGGGGGGGGGGGGGGGGGGGGGGGGGGACCTTGCAGGGGCTGCCCCACTGACGTCGTTTGGGCTCAGCCAGGCCTGCCAGCGTTATCGGATCTCGGCTCCGGGGCCAGCTCCCGGGGATGGGTCCAAGTTGCTCCCCAGGGGCCTGTGCTGCTGAACCCTCTCTCTGTCCCGACAGGCACTGAGGGCCATGGTTCCTGGCCGACGTCTGGGTCCCTGACATGTCACTGTGTGGCCCCCGCCTTCACTAGCAAGCCATCCTCCGCTGGCCCACACTCAGAGCCCTGCAGCGGGGAGTGGGGGCCGACAGTGCGTGGTCCCCGCGCACACGGCTCAGGAAGCCCAGAATCAGAACTGCAAGCCTCCCTCTCCATCTTGCACCCCCGGGACTGCAGGCCCCCGTGACCCCACGGCACGCAGAAGGGAGAGTGAAGTGCCCACTCTAGTCACCGGACGGGGGCCTCACCTTGGCCAGGCGGCGTGCCAGGAATGCTACTCGGGGAGTTGCATATGATGGCGTCGCCTTCCACACGGGCCGGGTGTGGTGGTGAGTCACCAAAGAGACACAGCAGTTCGTCGTCCTCACTCAGGGCCGGGAGGGGGCTGACAGACAGCTGCACCTGGGGAAAGGACGTGGGCTCACGCCAGGACCCCACCGCCCGCCCAGCCTTGGGGCACCACGGCCCTGTCCTCAGGCGGGAGTACGGTAATACCAGGCTGGCTCTTCATGTTGTCCCCAAGAGCCCCCAGGCCAGTGGAAGCCCCGCCTCTGCCCAACACTGACCCCCTATCCCGCCCCTTCCACGCACCTCGCCCTGGGCCCGGCGGCTCATGTTCTGTGGCTGAGCCCCAGTGATGGCTACGCAGGACTCGTCACGGCTCCACAGCCAGTGGCCGTGCTCCTCAGCCCGTGGGCACTCGGCCCTCCTGGTGCATCTACAGGGACGGGGGGGGGGGGGGGGGAGGGGGGGGGGGCTCAGTCCTGGCACCAGCCAGCCACACCCCATGCCCCCAGCGCAGGGCTGAGACTCCTGGTCTCCCGGGCACTCACCGGCCCTCGACGACACACCAGCCGCAGTAGGGGTCCTGGGAGCTGTGGCACTGTGTGCAGGTCGTGTAGCTCAGACACTCCTGCACGGGAAGCCGGAACACCTGGGCCAGCAGGGCAGTGAGGGGGACTACTGCAGTCACAGGCGACCGGCCAGCAGCCACAAGCACCTGTCTCTTGGGCCCTGGACCGTCCTGGGACCACAGGCTTGATCCCACCCTTATCTTTGAGCCTAAAAGCCTGATACTAACTCAAGGCTCACCGACAAGCGTCCAGGAACAGCTGCCCTCCAGACTCTGAATGACCCTGTCCAGTGGCTACAGCCGGCCCAGGTGATGCGGAGTCCAGGAAACCAGGGGGATCCAAGCTATGGAGCCTCCCTAAGCCAGTTCAGGCCCTTTAACTCCGCGCCCCGAGAGAGGCGCCTGGCCAACCTCGGTGCTCCCGAAGGGCTCTTCCTATACTGTGGGCCCGGCCCATGTCCCCCGCCGCCCAAGCTCACAGGGCTGCACGGGGTCCCTTGCCGCCCTGCCCACCCTTGGAGGAGGCCCACTCAGAGCACCGACTTGTCCCTTCCATCAGAATGGGGCCAGGGCAGGGCCGCAGACAGGGGAGGCACCGGAGAGACACGGGATCAGGATGCTGCCAGGAGCCCTTCCCGCCCCCCTCCGCACCTCCCTCCGCACCGCCTGTCCCAAGGGCCCGGACCAGCAAGGCCCCTTCCCTAGGGGCTCCGCAGGCCCACCTTGTCCTGGGTCAGAGCGTAAAGACTGGCCAGGTCCGCAGACAGCACCAGGTCCCGCTGGATCCTCTTATTGATCTCCACGAGGATGGAGCCGTACTCCGCGGAGCTGCCGTCCGGGGCAAGGTACACCTGTGGGCACGAGGGCAGGTGCATGAAGAAGGGGGGCCGTGTGCAGACGGCCCCCGCCAGAAGCTGCCCTGCCCCAGCCCCAGGCCCCACCTTGAGGACCCGGCCGTCTGAGGTGCCCAGGAAGGCAACGGTGTGGCCGTTCTCCGCGGTCACCATCACGGCTGTCAGGTTCAGGCCTCCACGCTGCAGCACGGCTGTGGCTGTGAGTCCGTCTCTGCTGCCCAGCGGGTAAGGCAGGTGCTCAGAGCCACACGGGAAGCTCTCACTGGCGCCCTGTGGACCACAGCGTCAGCGCTGGAGGCCTCTCCCTGCGAGGGCTCCCAGCACACGTGCCCCCCCCCAGGAACAAGCGCCATGCCAGCAGGGACGTGTCACTGCCGCACGCCCCTGACACCCAGCACGGGCCTGGCAGGGGACGGAGCGAGTGATCAGACACGTGGAAGAAAAAGGCGGCACCCGACCAGAGCGACGCCTCGCACGCGCACCCTCACGAGCTGGCGGGACCCGGACACGCCGACAGGCCCCACATACCAGCCCGTGGCCTCCACACTGGATCTCGCCGTGGAAGGGCTTGTAGAAGGTGTCACGGCCCGCCTCCCGGGTGCCCGTGTAGCAGGCGTTGCGGCTGGCCTCCATCTTGGCGTGCACCTCGTCCAGGGGGAACAGGCAGAGGCCCGCACGGGGTCCCCCGCCGCCCCGGCCGTCCCTGCTGAAGACCGCGTACAGCACTCTGCCGGCGCTCGGCACACCCACGGAGGCCGCCAGGCAGGTGCCGAAGGCCGGGGCCTGGGGGTCGGCGGGGTCAAGGCACCGCAGGTCTGTCTCCAGGTAGGAGTAGTAGAAGGGGTCTTGCTTGCACATGCGCGCCAGCAGCGTGCGGTTGCGGGGCGGGTGCTTGTCCTGCTGGTTGAAGACGAAGAAAACGTAGAGGCCGTCCTCGAAGGCGGCCACGAACTGCTGCGTGTTGGTGGACAGGTAGCCGGCCTTGTAGGTGGCGTGGTCCGTGTAGGCCTCGAAGGCCTCCCTGCCCTCGGTCCGGTCCAGCAGGCGGGTGCTCACGATGATGCCGTTGTCATGGGGCCCGTTGCCCTTGCCCACGAACAGGACCCTCTCGCCACCGGGGCTCGTGGCACTCACCAGCCCCACCGTGGCCACGCTCTCGTCGTTGCTGGCCACGAAGGACTTCTCGCCGCTACCATCCTCGTAGAAGAGACGCACAGAGATGTTGCTCAGAGCACGCAGGGCGCAGATGCCCTTGAAGAGGCTGCCGCACTCGATGAGGCGCTTCCCGGGAGGGTCGAGCAGCAGCAGCTGGTTGACGTTGTCGGTCAGCACGGCCTCGTGGCACTGGCTCGCCTCGATGGGGGGCGTACACTTCTTGTTGTCCAGGGCCGGGCCCGTGGCCGCCTGCTGCTCCAGCTGGAGGCTGGCACTCAGCTGGTAGAGCGCGTTCACCGCCCCCACGTACACCACGCCCGAGGCCTCATCCACGACCAGGTGGTTCAGCTCCGCCTCGCTTCGGAAGAAGTCCAGCTTCCGGGGCCGCAGGCCCGCACTTGCGCCCACGAGGCCCAGGAGGGCCAGGGCCCAGAGCTGCAGAGACATCGCCCCCGGCACCCTGTGGGAAGAGACAAGGGTCAGGGGAGCCCCAGCCCGGAGGATCCACCTGCGCACAGGAAGCCCCCGCTCCACGGGCCCCTCCAGATCCCGCCCGAATAAGCGGAACACAGGCCAGAGAGAGTCGGGGCTGTGCAGCATACCCCGAGAGCGCCCGGTCGCTTCTCTGCCTTCCGCGTGTCTGGGCAGGCACGCCCGCCCGCCTCCTCTCAAAGGAGACGGTCTCCCGGACCGTCTCAAGAGTTTCCCCTATAATGCAAACTAACGGGCAGGGTCCAGCCACCAGCACTGTGTGCTACGGGCAGGGTGAGGCAGCCCCTGCACGACTGTGCCCCGACCTCCACCTCCAGGTTCTCAAAGCACCCCCTCCAGGAAGTCTCTCAGGCCCTCACGCACGTGCCCTCCCCCAACCCGAGGACCCCAGAGCTCCAGGCCACGAGCCCTGCCAAGTGCTGCACACGGGCATCTGACAGCAAATAAGGAGAAAAGGAGCTGGAACCAGCTGTGATCGATGAAGGCACACACTTTTTTTTAAGTTTATTGTTTTTTCAGTCATCTCTACACCCAGCGTGAGGCTCAAATACACACAGACCGAGTCGCACACTCTTCCGAATGAGCCAGCCTGGCACGTGCTTATCCGCATTTGCCCACCCCGGCCTCCCCACCCACCTCCCCTCCAGAACCAGCAGAGGCGCCAGCCACACTCCACCCACCCTGCCCATGCCCTCCCGGGGACAGACACACTCAGAGACCCTGGGACAAGTTCCCAGACACCACCAGCTCTCCGAGGTGGGGACACTCGGAGGCGGCAGTGGGGTGCGTGCTGCCCTCACGGCCAGGGCAGGCCGAGTCGGTGCGCAGGTGTCTCTGAGCACGTTCCTGCACATACACAGGCCTGTGCCCCCGTCCACGTGTAGAAGTGTCCCCAGATTAGGGGACCTAGAACGCACATGGTTCTCCCTCCCCACCTCAGGGACACAGGGATCTCGGGGAAACTCAAGCCCCTCTGCCTCTAGGCCTCTTCCGTGTTGGGAGAGTCCCATATGCCCCACCCTGGAGACCCTGCTCTACCCTGGTCAGAATCCCCTGTGCCACCCTGTGCCGGCTCCCTCACAAACTGCCCTCTCTGGGTGCATGCTGGAGCCCTTGGCCTCGAATCCACTGGCACCTTCCCTGAGGGCACCTGTGCCTGGCATGACATCTAGAGCAGTCCTGCCCATGCCACATGCGTTGAGTGGAGCCAGACCCAGATGGCGGAAGGCAATGAGGGGCCCAGGCCCCCCGTCTCCCAGACGCCCATACAGCCTACTCCTGCACGGCCCCAGACGCCCGTACCACCTACCCCCGCATGAGGGGCCCAGTCTACCCCTGCACAGGCAAAGGTGGCTGCTCTCACGCACGACACGCCTGGATATGCTGGTACTCCTCTGAGAAACAATGACTTTTCCAACACCCTGACTTGCCCTGTGTCCTGTCCGTCTCTTCCAAGAAGGCAGAAAGGGATCTGCTCTGCTCCTTGGCCAGGGGAGACGTGGCTCGGGAGCACTGACTTTGCGCAAAGCTGTGCTTACTAGAATAAGTTGGCTTTTTCGCATGGGACCCGTGATTCTTCCATCAAGCTAACTTCCTTCTCTGCTTGGGCCGCTAGGAAAACCCTGACCAGGCTGTGGCTGCTCTCCATCCCCCCTGCAACCCTCTGTTCTGAGCAACCGCAGCCTTCCTCAAACGTCTTGAGGAAGTAAAACCAAGAAGCAACCGACTGACAAAACCGTCTCTCCCTCAGAATCACTGCAAGGCTTGGGAAGACACCACCTCTCTGGGGCAGCCACTGCCTCTGAGAACCCCCACCTAGTACTGGCAAGGGAAGTTCTCGCCTGGCCCCTGGCGACCCCAGATGCCCTCCTCACCAGCCACCGGAAGAGAAAACACCCAGAGGTGAGCTGGAGGGGGTCCACAGGGGAGACTGCAGGGACTTAGGAACCGGCCCCTGGTTGCTGGGGGCAGAAGGCTGGGTAGTACCAGGGAGAGGTGAAGGTGGTCCAGGGCAGGGCTGTAGAAGAGCCAGGGTGACCCCTGATAAGGGTAGCTAGATTGGGGAGACTTTAGTCAGTTAGGATGTCACAAGCCCCTGAGGTCATCCCACTGAATGGCAGGGGGTCCCCCCCAGCACAGACTCCTCTCTGGTCTCAGCTGCCCATCTGTGGGGAGAGGAGATCAGGGTTTGGGAGATACCCCGGACTCTGAGACCACACAGACCCAGGCGCACCAAGAGGCCCTGAACGCTTGGGCACCAGCTGGCACGGTCACTGCCGCTGGTCCCTCCCTCCCTCCCTCCCCGGGAAGGAAAGGGCCTGGGCTGGAGGACCCGCCCCCTCGCCCCTCCTCCGCCCCCACGCTTAGGGCCCAGTCTGGGCTCAAAGTCCACTCAGTGGCGCCGGCTAGGGCGCGGGCCAGGGTGAGGGCCAGGGCCAGGGCGAGGGTGAGGGCGAGGGCGAGGGCGGACTTCCTAGCCCCTCAGTCTCGTTGCCAGGTTGGCCCTCCCCCACCTGGCTCCCCGCTCACCGGGAGTCCCGGAGCCGCCGCCGCCGCTGCGACCCCCAGCCCCCTGGCCCCGCTTGGCTCCCACCCGCCGCCTGCCGGAGCCCGGAATGAATGGAATGTTCCCGGGGCCCAGGGAGGGACTGCGGGCGGGCGGGGGTGGGGCGTGGGGGCGGGCCCGGAGCCCAGGCCACCCTGGCAGCAGTCCGTATGGATCGCCCCACGTGGACCCAAGGAGCCCAGGGCCCCTCTACTGGTCTGGACCAGGGCTTGAACACTTAGCTGACCAAGTGGGGGAGCTCTGGGGCACCCCTGTTGTAAAAAAGCTTGACTCAAACCCCAGCCCCTCCTCCCTCAGCCCTGCTAACTCACAGCCTTGGGGGGACCCAAGAGGCAGAGGGGTCACAGTGCACAAAAAGAATGCTCCGGTCTCTCTCCGGTTCACATCCGTTTGACTAGTCCATTAGGGCAGGAGCCCAGCCCTGCCCTCTGCCCCAGGGCCCTGCCAGGTCTGGGACACCGTACCTGCTCAGTAGCACTGTGAGTCACCCAGGAGAGCTGGGCCAGACCCAGGCTCCCTGCCCCAGGACCTCTCTGGGTGGTGGGCAAAGTGAGGCTCAAATCCCAGGGCTGCAAACTTACCCCCACCCATACCAAGCCCAGGTCACCTGGGGTGGTAGGAGGGACTTGGGTCACACTCCAGAGGCCGCAGCTCCCCTCCACTTCCCGGCCAAACAAAGCCTCAGGTGACCTGCCAGGCCAGGTCCCGGAGCAAAGGGTGACCCACCTGACCAGGGAGCTCAGGCCACTGTTGAGGAGGCGCCAGGCACAGCCAGCAAAGCTTCCTGTGGCTAGTGTTCCTGGAACGGGCGCTTCCTGTTTTGCAGAGAGCCCCAGGACCCCTGGCTCACCGGGGCTGCCGGGGATTTCCTCAAGGGCATCAGACGGCCTCCTTCCTGGCTAGGGTCCAGAGGTGCACTTCCAAAAAGTTGCACAAACTCCGGCCTGTTGCTGGCCCAGAAAATGTCTGGACGGGCACTCCTCCCCCAAGCCCAAATTCCCAGCCTTAGTGTTCAGAACCCAGCCCCCTGCCAGTCTCACTGAAGAGCCCACCCTCCCAAGGAAAGCTTGATCTCAGAGAACTGGGGCGGGCGGGGGGGGGGGGGTATGTGTGCTGGCAGTGGCCCCCACGGGCAGGACACTTGGGTCTGCGCAGATGTGTGCACACTGGGCTCAGCCAGATGGGGGCCTCAAGGTCACCCCCCCCCCCACCCTGCCCCGTGGTCAGTAGAAAGTGCGTCTAACCCCATTGCCTTCCCCAGGTGGGGCCCAGCCCCCACTCACCGAGGCTCCCGTAGTCCAGCTCAGTGTCTGCTCTGGGCCAGCATCAAGATTCTCTAGGAAGCAAAGGAGCAACAGTGGTCTCACCACAAGCCTGGCCCGGCTGCACCAGTTTCCTCTGCTCCGTGTCTGGGGGGCGGGGAGCAACTCAAGGGGTCCCATCTGGCCCTTGCTATCCTGGCGCAGGAGACCCCCAACCTTCTCTGCTTCCTCCACCCTGCTCCCAGCACACCCGGCCCTCAGATGCCAGCCTCCAGGCCCCCAGTACATAAACACCCATTTGGTCGTCCCAGAATACAAGCCTGACACATCCCTCTTTCTGTTCAAAAGAAGCCGGGGAAAACAGGGGCAGGGAACAGCTTTCTTTCATTAGAAGTCTGTCGGTATCATCTACCTTTTTTTTCTTTTTTCTTTTTTTTGCCTTTTTAAAACTAGGTACGTATATTACCTTGATTAAAATATAAATTACTTTCTGAAAAATGAGCATACCCACTTACTACGAATTAGTAGAATACAAATTCTACTTACTAGCTGTGTGACTTTGGTCAATTACTTCCCTTTGCCTCATTTCCTCACCTGTAAAATGGAGTCACAGTGAACTCCCCCGGGAGTTTGTAAGGGCCAAATGATTCATTCATGAAAACCCTGGGCAGACCAGTTACACTGTAGCACTCAGCAGTGCTACTGCCTCCTACCACCTTGGATAAATAGCCACGTGTGTCCGGCGGAGACATGTTCAAGGATACTTCTCAGCATGGTTGATTACCAAGAAAATGTGGCAACCACCCAGCATCCAACCAGAGGACCCCCAAAAAACAACCATGCCGACGCACATGGGTGGTCCATGCTGAATCCCACGGAGCCCAGACAGGACAGTGATGGCTGTGGCACAGGACTCCAGGTGCCTTCATGGGTGTGTATACGGGTGTGGGGTTAACTGCTGAGTTCTAGAAGCCTTCGTTCAAACTGAAAATAGGGGCACCTGGGTGGCTCTGTCGGTCAAGCACCCAACTCTTGGTTTCAACTCAGATCATGATCTCCTGGTTCGTGGGACTGAGCCCCATATCAGGCTCCTCACTGACAGCACAGAGCCTGCTTGCGATTCTCTCCTTCTCTCTCTCAAAATAAATAAATAAACTTAAAAAAGAAACCTGAAAACAGTAGTAAGGCCTGGGGGCAGGAAGGAGGGAATTGGGACAGCAAAGTAACTTCCTTTGCCGATTTTTGAAAAGTTTTTACAAGAATATATTTGCATATCGTCTAAATAAAAAGAGGTATGTACCTAATAATAATGAGTGCCGCCCCCCAGCTCACCCCCTGCAGCTCCACTCTACCTTAGGATATGGCTTTCTGGGTCAACCATCTCTCCTGGCCAATCCCCGCCGCGCCCCCCCCCCCCCCCATCCAAGGTTCAGCCACTCCTGCTTGGCCCTTTGGCTCCCAAACTGGCTGCCCCCCCCCCCCCAGCACCGTGCCTTCAGCACCTGCTCCATAAGGACCAGCCCCCCCCCCCCCCCCATCTACCTGATCCTGGAGGGCAAGACCCAGGGCGGGACCTATGACAGGCCCAAGGGGAACTGTCAGGGGCAAGGAGGGTTAGGGCTGCAGGCGCTTGGGCAGAGGGTCCCCCAGCCCCTGGCTGAGGGGCTCGGGGCTCTGGACACAGGGATGAGGGATGTCCTTTTGCCACAGGCCCTAAAGGCAGCCTTTGTGTAAGGAGCAAAGGCCACTCCACAGACCAATGTAGGGGCCAAACCACAGGGCGTCAGCACCATGCAGTCTCATGAGAAAGCTGGGGTGAGCCTGGACCGGAGGCCGTGGTCGGCACAGGTGCAAACCACACTGGGGCCCACAGCACACGGACTGCAGTTCATGCTGACCTGCCACCTTGAAGGGACAGCATGCCAGCCTCCAGGTGCCCCATGCCTGTTCCCTCCCCTAGCACGGTGTGCCCTGGAGTCCCCGGCCCCCAGGCAGGGTGTGTGTGCATGTGTGTGTGTGTGTCTGTCTGTGGCAGGCAAAGCCAAGGGAGGCTGGTCTCTTCCAAGGGACACCTTCTTCCTGGGCCCACACAGGCACACAACCCCCTCCAGAGACCTGTCCCGAGTGACCCAGTGATGATGCTGGGTCCTCCTCTCACACCGGCCCAGAGGCAACCCAGTGACTTCTCCCCCCAACATCCGGCTCCTCCAGCCAAAACTTCTTGCACAATGAAACCTGGGCCCCTCGCCTTCCTCAGACGCCCGGGCCTGGGGCCCATCCTAACTCGAGGTCAGCTCTCTCGACTACCCAATCCTGCTCCAGTCTCTTCCATCCTTCTTCCATCCACTCTTCCATTCCACTCTTCTTGTCCATCCTTCCCCCAAAGCCTCCTGCTCTCAGGAGGGAGCACCCACGGGCCACTGAGGCTGTGGCCAGCCCTCCACCACAGTCACACACGCCAAACACTGCTGCACAGAGGGGCCTCAAGGGCAGAACTCTGGAGCCAGACTTTTGGGTTCAAACCCCAGCTCTGTCGATTTCTGCTTAGGTTGTGTGGGTTGTTCACAAAGCCACACGGTGCCTCAGTGTCCCCATGTGGAATGGGAGTAATAGCAGCATCGATCTCCGTGAGCTGCCATGAAGTGTAACCATGTCCACGTGTGGAAATCCTCACGTGTGTGTGTACAGCGAAGGGGGTTGATGTCACCCTGTCCCTGCTCTGCTGTCCCACACCCCACCCAGAAAACTCCTACCCCTCCCTCAGAGTCTTGAGACACCCACCCTGACCCTGCAGGTCACTCACTCATCCCTAAGGTCTATGGGTCTCCATTGATGGGCCTTCCCCGAGCAAATCTGAGCACAGGAGCTGGCCAGGTAGGCACCTGTGGGCCTGAGCCCAGGGAACCGGGCAGGCGGAGGCATCCCAGAGCGGGGGGCTGAAAACACAGATGCCCTGCAAGGGCAGGAGACAGGCGCTGCCCAGGGAGCCCCCACCTGTCCTCCACACCTCAGCCTGAGCGGGAAGCAGTGGTCCCCTCCCAGATGGGTCCCTGTACTGTCTGTCTTCAGGCTCCAGCTTCCTCTAACCCAGGGCCACCAGGCCCCCGGCAGGGACAGAAATGCACCCCCACCGAGGAAGGGCAGAGGCCTGGCTCCAGACTAGGCCCGGGTTGGGGGGGGGGGGGGCTGGGGCCTCTCTGGCCCTTCCCCTCCCCCCTCCCCCCTCCCCCACCCGAGGGAAGCCTCTGCCTGGGGTATTCGCCAGAGGTGGGGGTTCTTTCCAGGTCGCTATTCTCTAGTAAATACAGACTGAGTGATCTCTTAATGCTAAGATCAAACCAATAACAAGCATCCGGGCCGGTGAAGTGGGGTCCAGCGTGGGGGCTGTCTTCGGCCAGGCCAGCCAGCCTGTAGTTCAGGAAGAGAACCCGGATGGGGCTGGGAAGGGACAAGGGGGCAGAAGAGGTGCCCAGGGACCAAGACGAGGACTAAGGTGCAGGCAGACACAGAAAAAGGGATGATTCGGGGGAAGGCGCAGGGCCAGGTGGGGACAGAGGCGGCTCACCCCACCCCAGCGACCGTGAGCGGAGGCCCCTGGCAGCCCCCCCACCTTGGGCGGGGAGCCAGCCTCCAGGCGGCCAGGCGCCACGTGAGAAGCCAGGGAGTCGCCCCTCCCCCGCCGGGCAGCTGGCAGCCAGGGGACCGGGCCTCAACTCTCCCGACGAAAATGCAAATCTGCAATTAGCCGGGAGCGTTAAACAAATCAGAGGAAACAAAACAGGCCGAAACGCCGGCAAATCGCCGGCAAATCCGAGCCTCGGCTGTTTTCAAAACAAGCGCGAGGGAGGGGCGCGATTGGGGGGGGGGGGAGGAGGGGGGGCGCTCCTGCCCGGGAGGGGTCCGCTCCCCTCGGTCCCGCGCGCCCAGACCCCCCCTCCCCTTGGTGACCCGGGTCAGAGTTCCGCTGGGGGGTGGGGGCCGCCCCGGCCGCGTTCCCGCGGGACCCAGCCGGGTGCAGAGAGCGGAGGGCGCGGGGCGGGTACCCGGGGACGCGGCGGAGGACGAGCCGGGCCCCGGTGCCGGCCAGGGGCGACCTCGGCGCCGCCCCCCCGCCCCACGCGCCTCACCGGGGACCCCAAGGCGCGCCGGCGGGTCGGAGCCCGACCTCCAGTAACAATGACAGCGGCGGCGGTCACGTGGGCACAGGGAACCGTCGCCACCGAGCGCTCACCTGGCGCCAGGCTCGGCCCCGCGCTCGACTGCCCATTACCTGCCTTAGTCCTCCGGGCCCAGCGGGTCGGTCCCAGGGCTCGGCCATCCCCTTCGCTGCCGGCCGGCCACGCACCACCTGGGCCCCAGCGGCAGCTGGCATGACCCCGACCCCGCCGAAGGCTGAGCTCTCCCAACACAAGCACCTAGGGCAGGGGTGGGGCGGGGCGGGGCCCTAGGGACAGATTGACGTCGCAGCCTGAGACTTGCGTCAGCGCCACCAGAGCCTCCCACAGGACCCCTGCTCCCCCAGGTCCCTCCCACCTGCCTAGACTGTGGGGCCAGGTTGCCCAAACCCAGCGGCCTGGGCCTCGTTGGGGGGACTAGTTAGCATCCTGAAGTCTGGACTCTGGGTCCCAGCATGAAGTCGGCCCTGGCTGGTGGCAGTGAGCAGTCACAGGCCCCAAACTCAATCTAAGGAGAGTGTGCCCAGGGAAACCCCAGCCCCTTGTGACCCCACGGTGCTCCCCCGCAAGCCTCCCACTCAAGCTTCTGATGCTGTGTCCGCCTGAGTGCACGCAAGTCTTCTCTCAGCAACCCCACCTGAGACCTGAGGTCACTGTCACCAGGGTATCTGCATCTAGCCCTTGCCCTCAGGTGCCTCATGGGCTGGCCCAACCAAGCCCGGGAGTGTGTGCTCCAGCCCCTCCCTGTCTGCCTCTTGTGGGTGCCCACGTACACCAGGGTCCACATGCTGCTGGCAATCAGGCCACTGTTCCGTCCCCACTCATTGCCTAACCCTGGGGGGCGCCTGGGTGGCTCAGTCGGCTGAGCGGAGTTGGACTCTTGATTTCGGCTCCGGTCACGATCTCACAGTTCTGAGTTTGAGCCCCATATCGGGCTCTGTGCTGACAGCATGGAGCCTGCATGGGGTTCTCTCTCTCTCTGCCTCTCGAAAGAAAGAAAGAAAGAAAGAAAGAAAAAAAGAAAGAAAGAAAGAAAGAGAGAAAGAAAGAGAGAAAGAGAAAGAAAGAGAAAGAAAGAAAGAGAGAAAGAAAGAAAGAAAGGGAAAGAAGTGGCTGAGAACACAGGAAAATAAATTATCCTGCAGGGACCCTGCCTGCAGGCAGTGGCCTCCTGGGACAGAGGTAGGATTTGTTAGGTTCTGATGCTGGCCACCCGCTGCCCCCACCGCTGCTGTAAGACCTGTCCCTTCCACCCTAACCACCCCTCCTGGGTCCTATCCACCACTGTGTCACACCAGGACGTGCTTGGGCCCCACACAGGTCTCCTCACTCTGGCCTCACCCCCAGGTTCCTCCTCTGCACAGCAGTTCTGCATCAGAACGCTCCACAGCTCAACACCCTCCACTCACATCCCTGTGCTCCTGGGAAACCCCAAACTGGGCCCACTGGCCTGTCCCATCTGCTCAGCCTAAAGCCCCTGACAGCTTCCTGTGTGCCGGGGACCCAGGAACGAGTCGGCACAGTGGCCTCAGTCAATACTTAAATAGATGACAAGGATGGGCCTGGCCCTTAGGTCCTGACATAACCTCCCCAGTGGGTAGCCTATGGTCTAATTGAGGGAGACGACGCGGGGGTGAGAGATGGGCAGGGGCCAGCTGAGGGTGCAGGGCCTCCAGCCACCACCCAGGTAAGAGCAGTTCAGACAGCTGCGGAAGGGGCCCCTGTACCTGAGTCCCCGAGCCCCCACATCCAAGCTAGGAGAGGCTAAGGGCAGTCCTGTGGGCACTTGGGCCTCAGTGGCAGGCGTGAACCACTGGTTCTCATGTTTGGCCTCCCTGCACACCAGCACCTCCCTGCCTGCCTGCCTCACCACCTCCCCTCTGCAGGCTCACCTCACAGCTGACTGGATGCTGCAGGCCACGACAGCCTGAGGCTCACGGCAGCTGCACATGGCCCAGGACCAGCCCCCACCCAGAGCCCCCTTCCTGGGCCGCGTGCAGGAGGCGGGAGTGGGCGTGGGGGGCGGACGGGTGAGGGCCTGAGCAAGTGAGGAGCAAGCAAGGCCTATAATCTCCCCATCAGTCTGTCAGCGCCTCGGCGGTCACCCCAGCCCCGCCTCCTCTATCACTACGGAACCCCACAATTAGCCTGGGGCACTATGCCAAGCCGGCAAACCAGCCACCGCTCACACACGTGACCACACATGTGCAGGCACACACGTCTGTGATGCCAGCAGGGGTCCTTCCCCAACACCCACACAGCATCCCCAGGACAAAGAGCCCGTGGGAAGTTCCCCAGACCTGGGCTCTTGGGCTGTGAGAGGCTGTGTGTGGGAAGGGTCTTGGGCAGGCCCAGCACTGGCTTAGCCCAGGATGCCCAGAGGGGCCAAGAGGGCTGGCAGAGCTGGGCAGGCCTAGAGCTGGCCTCCAGGGTGGGACCATGTGCAGGAAAGGTGGGGGCAGCCCCATACACAGAAAGGGCTAGAATCCACATGCGGCCCAGAGCCCCGACCTCTTACTGGCCTTCAAACCCACCGCTTTATAGCTGGGCCCCCATACCACCCAGGTCACCCCCATGCTGTCCAACTGCCCCCTCGCGGCCTCTGAACCACACAAGTGCCACAGGCTCCCTTGCACCAGACCTCTGCCCAGCATACTTCCTCCCAGCAGGGAGAACACCCTCTTCCCCTGTCACCCATGCTGCCTGCTATGGCCTTTCAGGACCCCAGAACTGCCTCAGCTTGGGGCTGGTATGCCGGGAGGGGAGCCAGTACACCCCCCAGTAAGGCCCAGGGTCTACGTAGGTGGCATGCTGGCTCAGGGGACACAGGCCAGAGGAGAAGGCCAACACCCCTGCCTGGCTGCTCTGTTGACACAGGTGGCCTCCTGAAAGACCGACATCAACCCTGATTCTCTTTCTTGCTTTTCCTGAGGAGGGGCCGGGGGTTTGGTCCCTGCACCAGAAAGTGATGTGTCCAGGGCCACGCTGATGGCAGAGCTAAGGCCAGAACCCAGGCTGCACCCAAAAGGCTTCCCCTCTCCTTCCCCACAGCACTCGGGCCAGGACCCGCCTAGCACAAGGATGGGGAACTGGTGGGCATCATGTCATCTGAGGACAAGGATGTGGGCACTGAGCCAGGCCCTGCGCCCAGATGTCCCCGATCCCAGCCCAGGGCGAGACCCTCCTGTGCCCAGCACACTGACACACCAGGCACTCAGGTGGACTAGCCCCCAGCCACAGCGGGAGGCAGCAGTGAGTGATCCAGTCTCTGTGCCTGAAAGGTTGGGTGGGGAGACCACAGAGAGTAACAAAGTGGGAAAGAGAACCCCAGCTCCAGGTCCGGGCCTGCCCTGTCCCCACAAACGGCCCCCGTTGCCAACCAGGGCTGCGCCAGGCTCCCTCCAGAGCCCAGGTCCAGTCATTGTCACAAGAGTGTGAATCAACCACAGAGCAGAAGAACGCAGACCCACTTGGGTGGGACCTGGAGGCAGGGCAGCAGAGGCCAGGCCCAGCCCTTCAAATGCTCTGGCCGAGATGAGGCAGGGTGAGCTGTGTGCTGGCCTGGTTCAGGGGCCGCCAGGGGAGGCCAGGACAGGGCAGCGTTCTTGCCCGGGTAGCTGAAGGGGCCGAGGTCCTCCTATCATTGGGCAGAGAGAAGCAGAGCCTGTCAGATGTGAAACCATGGAGGGGAAGGGAGTGCAAGGACCACGGAGAGAAAAGGGAAGCACTGGTGCAGGGCCCCCCCACAGGTCCCCCCACCCACCAGTCAATTACAGGCCACTGATCCCGCCCTCTCAGCCTGTAATTTGAGTCCAAAGACAATTAGCTGCAGGCTGGCCCCACCCCACCCCACCCCACAGCCCCACCCCAAACACAAACTCCCACTAGGCTCCGGTGCAGGGACTCTGCCCAGCCCCCACCCTCAGCAAGGAACCCGCCCCAATGAACCTGCGACTACTTCAGAGGTTGGGGCTGGAGGGACACTGCGGCCCCCCCAACTGGTCACACGTGGGCTTCGGTTCCAGGAGGTCTGATCCGCTCACCTCCTCCTCCACCCTCTGGTCTCCAGCCTTACCCGGACCAGACCCGAGTCCAAGGCAGGCTCTGGACACAGGAGCCTCCTCGGACAGGGGAGAAAAGCTTATGTCCCCGCCCACGAGCACCTGTTGCTGCAGCAAGGACTGAGGCAAGTGACCGGGAGACAGCCCTCAGTGGCAGAGGGCATCACACCTCAGCGTGGCCCTGCTCAGATCT
This sequence comes from Prionailurus viverrinus, assembly GCF_022837055.1. Classification (NCBI taxonomy): domain Eukaryota; kingdom Metazoa; phylum Chordata; class Mammalia; order Carnivora; family Felidae; genus Prionailurus; species Prionailurus viverrinus. The sequence goes on from NC_062567.1 coordinate 139,119,850, forward strand.
GAGAAGGGGCGAAATGGGAGGGTGCTGGAACCCACAGCCTCTCCCCCGGTGCACCCACACCTACACCCAACGTCCCAGGGGGGATCATTGGCTCTGGCCCCAGGATGTGGGGACAAGGCAGGGGACAGGATGCCATGTTCCCGGAGTGGTTTTGGTTTTGGGATGGCTCAAGTGTCTGCAACCGTGTCCTCTTGGGAAAGATAGGCATATGCCATATGGACCCCTCCCCAGGCTGCCAGCCCACCCCAGTGCTTTCCAACCCAATCTCTTCTGCCCCACTTGCCTGGGCTAGGGCCAGGACCCTGGGCTTCCTGCTCTGTGCCCAAGCTGCCAGCTCTGTGTCTCCAATGGGGTCCCCACAGGGGCTGCTGAGCACAGGGCTTGTGGGCACACTCAGGCACAGAGCCAGGGGGCCCACACAGCAGAGGCAGCGCCCCAGAGAGCTCCTCACTCATGAATGGCTCGTATCTCTTCACCTGGGGAACCCCTCACCTGCAGGCTGGGCTGTCAGAAGGGCTTCGAGGGGGCTGTGCATCAGTCAGCGGCTGGTCAGTGGGTCTTGGGGGGGGGGGGGGACAGGGAGGTGGCCAGGGCCAGCCGGAGAAGACCCCTGTGCGGCACCCTAAGCAGCCTAAGTCACGCCCCTACCTGCTCCTCGTCATCCCTGGGAAGCACCAGGTGTGAGTAACCCAAGGTGTGTCCCTGAACCCAGCGCTGGAGAGTGGCCTCAGCGGCCTTCAGGCCACGGTGCGAAGCCTTCTGGGGCTGAAGGGGGACCCCTGGCTGGGCCCCTCCCCCAAGCCCTTGAGGACAGGATCTGGGGCTCCTCCAGCCCTGTGGCCTCCCTCGGAGGGGCCTGGGTCGGCTCCAGGCTGGCTAGGCAGGGCCTGCAATCTCCAACCCGAGGGTGACGCATCCCCTCCCACCCCGCCCCCGACCGGTCTGAGCAGCCTCAGGAGGCGGTGGAGCTGCCCAGACTAGCCCGTCCCTCCCTCCCAGGGCTCTCAACCCTCAGCCCCGGAAGTGGATCCCTCGGCAGGGCTGCGGCCTCCCCCCTTGGGTGGCTGGACACGGCTGGATAATCCAAAATAATTCCTTCTTGGCAGGCAGCCGGCGGGGGAGGGGGGACTCACATTCCAAACCCTTGTTTTTCTCGGTAACCTCCCTCCCCTCCTGGGGCAAGGAACCCCTGGCCAAACCTCAGGCCCTCCTTGAGGGGCCCACCCCTTAGACCAAGGTGGGCACCCACAAGGACACGGTGGGAAGAGGTGGTAGGTTCACATCTGTGGAGACCACCTGTTTGTCCTTAATCTCCTCTGGGAATTCCTGAAAGCTGACATACCACAAAACATAGCCAGCAGGCCCAGCCAGGCCAATGCTTGACCTTCCCTCCTAGGGACCCTCTCCTCAGGGCAGAGGGATGGCCGCTCGTGCTAGCTGTCCAACTTTCAGAATCTCAGACGGCCTCTCCCGGACACGCCAGGGTAACATCTGGGCATGGGCCGACCTGCACCGCTCCGCTCTCACAGGGCCCAGCCCTGGGTTTGGGGAGGGCACAGGGGCTTAAGTTCGACATGGAAGAGAGAGCTCTCCCACAGCAGGCATGCGCTAGAAAATCCTCCAAGGTCCAGGATATTCCACTAGCTTTGGGGCCCTGCTTCACGCCCCCGCCCCCGTCCTGTCCACTGCCACAGGCAGAGGGGACAGATGGACCCCTTCCTTCCTTTTCCAAGTTGCTGGGAAGAGAAGCCTTCGTGACGTGGCAGGAAACTCCGGGGCCCTTGAGCTCAGGGACCCCAGAAATCTGCCAATCAGCCTGAGCACAGAGGGGTGGGGAGAAGCCCATCCAGGAGGGCTTCCCGCAGGAGGAAGCAGCAGAAATGTAGGGTCAGAGGGTGAGGGGAGGGCCCAGGAACTGGGTATGCTCCCCCCCCCCCCCACAGTCTGAGATTTTCTCAGTAATAAACACTATTCCAATCAAGCACACCAGGAGCGGCCTTAGCAGGCCCTGTGGAGACGCAAGCAGGCCCAGGGCCACCAGGACTCGTCAGGTACCCCGGGTCGGTGCTAAGCTGCCCTTAGTCCCAAGACAGAACGCTTGCTCCCAACCTTCTTGCCGGGGCCAAGCACAGACCAGGGGGCTCACAGGGTGGTCCCAGCCGAAGCCCTCCTCAAAAGCAGCCCCAGCGGGTGTGTGGGGAAAGGTGGGGGGGGGGGGGGGCGGGTAGCCAAGCCCTGACTGCCGGTCACTCCCCTGGGGAAGCCTGGGCTGAGACACCCCGGAACTGCTGCCGGGGTGGGGGCAGGTGGCTGGGGGTCCCGAGCTCTTGCACAACAGGGACAACTGCAGCCCTGCCCACGGATCTCAGTGGCTGGAGAGGTGGGAGGCCTGGGCGGGGAGGGAGGGTCCGGAACCAGAAAGGGTCCGAGCGGTCCAGAGGGCGCGGCGCCCGGCTGGGGGCCCTCGGCCGGGCCAAGCCCGCTCGCCCCCGGCGCCGCGGGCCTCCCCGGCCACCTGGAAGAGCCGAGGACACACGGACGGCGGCCGAGGCCCGATCGCCCTCCGCGGAGCCGCAGCTGCCCCGGGTCCCCGCGCCCAGGGCGCGCAGGCTGGGACAGGGCGGCGCTAACGGCGAAGCCCCCCGACCCACGCGGGCGCACCGTGGGCCCTTACCCCCACCGCGATACCTGCACGTCCGCCGCCGAGGCTCGATGGCGCCCGGGCCGCGATCGGCGCTGCGCTCCGGCCCGCGCGGCTGCCATGGAGACGGGCCTTTGTGTGGCCGAGGAGGGGCCGGAGCGCGCGGGAGCAGCGGCCCCGCCCCCGACAGGGAGAGGGGGAGGGCGGGGAGAGCGGGGTGGAAGAGGGACAGGGAGGAGGCGGAGGAGGGGGAGGAGGGAGGGGCGGGCAGGAGGACGAGGGCAAGGGGAGGAGAGAGGGGCGGGAAGGGGGGGAAGGAGGAGGGAGGAGGGAGGAGGGAGGGAGGAGGGAGGGCCCCGCCCCCGCCCTTGCCCCCGCCCCGCCCTCGCCGCGAGTACCCCGTACCCTGTAACCGCGCCCGCAGCGAGTGCGCCGCAGCGCAGGGTATGTTAGGCAGCGTTCGAGCCCCGGTTCACTGCAGGCAGAGTGCGCCCCCCACCCCCCGCCTGGCACCACCCTGGGAGCGCCCGGGTTCACTCGGGAGCTCAGGCCTCAGCGCCAGGGGAGCGCTCCGAGCCACCCGACACGTCTGAACCCCTCTCGGTTGGCTCCGAAGCAGGTTAGGCACTAGTACCGTCACCTCAGATGGGGGTCGGGCCGGCCACACCCCTGCTCTCCCCAGGGGGCGGGGAGGCCTGCGCCTTGACCAGTTCCCTGGAGCCTTAGCCCCCCAGTGTCTCAGGGGAGGAGCGCGCCTGCTGGGAGCAGCCTCCCGACTCCAGCGGCCCTTCTCCCTCCTCACCTACTTCCAGAGGGTCTTTGGGAACCTGTATCCAGGCCCAGCATCAGGACTTTCAGTGCCTGGACTTGAGATACGTGCAGTCTCCCACCACTGGATGGCGTGTGCTGGGCAGCAGTTGGGGACCCAGGGAAGAGATGGGGACATTTCCCAAACCCTAACCCACACTCCTACACCAGCATGCCCCCTCCCCGCCCCAGCTCCTCCTCGCACTGTTCACTTGCTCCTGTTCACTTCCTCCGGCACCTCCACACACCCTCAAGCATCTCCTCCCCTTCAGCTCCCCCCACCCCCAGACCTGCCCCCAGTGATCAAGAACTCCCCCAACGAGATGAAGCCATTAAGAGCATTAGAAGAATGTCCTGTTCTTTCAGCATCTCAGCCGCCCTCCACCCCCAACCAGCCAGGCCAAACCTTCTCTCCTGTAGCCCTGAACTGCATTCATACCCTGGCTTACCCAATCCCCACTGCAGAGGACCCTAAAATTACTAGGGTCTGACAAGGATGCCAACTTTTTATCAAAAAAGGAAGTTAAGGGGCGCCTGGGTGGCGCAGTCGGTTAAGCGTCCGACTTCAGCCAGGTCACGATCTCGCGGTCCGTGAGTTTGAGCCCCGCATCAGGCTCTGGGCTGATGGCTCGGAGCCTGGAGCCTGTTTCCGATTCTGTCTCCCTCTCTCTCTGCCCCTCCCCCGTTCATGCTCTGTCTCTCTCTGTCCCCAAAAAAATAAATAAACGTTGAAAAAAAAAAAAATTAAAAAAAAAAAGGAAGTTAAAAGACAAGCATGGTCACAGAACATTTTAATACCAAAAATGTGGGAAGGCCACTATCCCAGACTAAAAGGGAATCTTTAAATAAAGCACAGGAAGCTGGGGGGTGATGACCGTCCTTCCTGTCCCTGGTGTGGCTGACTGGCGTCCCCACAGCCACCACACACAGCCTTCCAACCTCAAGAGCCCTCGCTGACCAACCAAAACACCCCAGAGACCCTCCCCCACCAAGGCTGTACTGTGCCCAGAGGTCAGGCTACAAGGAAGAGGGACCCCCTTCGTGGCTCCAGGAGAGATGCGTCCTCACACCTCCACACTTCAGCCTTGGACTCTCCGCCCTGGGCTGCATCGCCCAGCCTTCCGGGAGTCCCTCCCCAGAGCTCCTGCCCACAGTGGTCCTTGGGATGAACTATGAGGGACAGCCACGGGGCCTCCACCACACGGGAGGGCTCAGGGAATTGGGAGAACCTGGTTGGGCTATCCGGGAGGTCACTGGGGGTTTTGAGAAGGCCCCTCCCAGCCCCTTCCCTACAGCCTGTGCTTCCCCGGCCCACAGCATGGCAAGCACAAGCTAGAGCGATGCTTGGAGCATACCCCTCACAGTTGGGGTCACAGCCGAGAGAGGGGCCCAGGTCAACTTCCCAAGCCACCCACACACCTTGAAGCCATGGCCCTCTGGGGGCCCAGGCCCAGGACTGGCCCTGTCCCTAGCTGGCACACTAGAGAGCCAGTCACAAAGAAGGTGTTGGTGTCTTTGCAGACCACCTTGAACACCACATCCTGGATAAGGAGGCTTCCCCTCCAGGCTGACAGCCAGGGCAGGGAGGCCAGAGTGGCATTTGGGGCCAATGTAGGGCCTCTGACCCGCAGCTCCAGCCCAGTCCTGCAAAAGTGGATCTGTGCCTCCGCCCGGCTCTCTTCCGTTCTGCTTAATTCACAGCCGTGTCCTTGGACCCTGTGCCAGACTGGGCTCAGCTGCCTGCAGAATGGCGGCAGTGACAGGCTGTCCTAGGCCAGTCAGGGCTGCACAAGTCGACACCAACATTTCTGAGACCAGCGGCCACTGTCATCTGGTGACTCTGCCAAGCCCAGCACAGAAGGGGCGCAGTGGTCAGTGAGTACTCGATCTACAGGCACGCGGAAGGGGAACAGCTCGCCCAGCCCACGCCCACTCACCGTGCAGGGAGGTGGCCAAGGCCAGCCAGGCGCCCACACAGCCTCACCTCTCAGATGAAGTCGGGAGGTCGGGAGACTTACCTGCCGGCCCACGGCGCTCGGTCCACACCTCACGCCCACCCACCCGCTGGCCGACAGCACTGTCACCTGCGCTAAGCCAGGGCAGCGCCGGGACCGGCCAGCACCGGGCATTGAAGGGCCCGGCACTCTACCGTGTCGCACCTCTGGGCCTTCTGTGCCTTGCCAAGCAGCCTGGTGCTCCGAGGCTGCGGCAGCAGGGCTCTGGCCGAGAGGACCTGGTGAGGCTTGAGTCCAGGACCCCTCATGCTGCACGTGGGGGTGGATGGACACAGGGGACATAGCTCGAGGGCCTGTCAGCCAGGAAGCAGCACTGGGCGGAGCAGAGAGGGTGCCCAGTTGGGTATGCCAAGAGTGATATCCAGGACGATGCCCCAGACCCCCCTGGCAGCCTCCCAGCAGACTACAGGGCAGAGCTCCACCCCTGCAAACAGGCCTTTGCCCATCCCAAGCCAGTGACCACAGCTAGGTATCCCCCTCCCCCACAGGATGGGTGGGTGGCTGCATGAGAAGAGGGGTCTGCCTAACAGCTGCCTCCTTCCGTCTCGGGCTGGGCAGCCTGGTGGGGCCGGAGGACAGGGCCTGCAGGGCTTGGGCAGGTGGGCACCACAGGGGGCGGGTAGCCATGTGCCCAGAGCAGTGAGGGCTCCCAGCCAGCTCCGCCTCCCAGCCCTCAGGCCCTGCAGAGGGCAGGTGGGACCCAGGGGGAGGTGAGGCTCTGGCCAGCATGTGATCCGCCAATAGTCAGGGGCCAGGCTGTGGTTCCAAATGCCACCTTTACTGCTGGAACAACAGTGGTGCTGACAGGAGGCCAAGGCTGGGGAGCAGCAGCAGGGAGCTCGCGCTTGGTTGGGACCACCTCTCACTGAGGATGAGGAAGCTGGGCCAGACCCAGATCCCTGGACCTTGCCCTTTGGCTCTGTCCTAGGGGGGGCACAGGACAGCCTGCAAGTCCTTGGGCAAAGAGCCGATGGCTGTCTCGATGTACAGCTGTGCCCGCTGAAGCGTCGCCTCCTTCACCGGGAGCTGGTGGCCTTGTGCCTGCACCTGCAGGGGCAGTGGTGGTCAGGGGCAGGTGACTCCACATCCGGCTGGCAGAGGCTGGACAGGGCCAGGAGGCATCTCACCAGCTTCTCCCGAAGCTTCAGGACTAGGTCCACGACCTCCACTTCAGACTTGTCCTTCATCCAGGTCTCAATGTTCTGCTCACAGAACAGAGAATAAGACGGAGCCAGCCATCACCAGGGCCCGCCCCCTGCCCGGGGGCCTGCACACCCCCACTTCCTCCCCCAGCCCCAGCTCCCCCACTTACCGCCTCACAGATAGCTTCAAGGTGCAAGGCCTCCAGCTTATGGGCCATCTCTCTGTGCCGCTGCCGGTACCAGCCATCAAAGTGGGGGGACTTGAAAAACCGCCTGTGGGGGATGAGATACAGCAGCCGTGGACTGACTCTGGGTGAGGGCAGGGTCTACACCGACCACTGCAGGGGCCTCAGGCCACCTGCCATCCACCCACCTGTACAGGCCCAGCCAGTCGCCCTTGAGAATGCAGGTGAGCTGGGGCCCTGCGTGCTCCAGGCTGTGCAGGAAGTCATCCTGGCGGAAGGGGCGGATCTGGGGAGGAGTCTGAGACAGGAACCTGGTGAGCGTGGGGAGGTGGGGGACGCAGCCTCACAGGCCCCGCACCTCGGCTGGCCAGGACCCTTCGCTGCCTTACTCCTCAGCCACGTGAGGACCCCCAGCCCCCACCCTTCCCAGGACAGATCCTAGGATGGCCCTTCTCAGAGAGGAGGGCCTCGAGCCCCTCCGGGGTGGGCCCCGTTCTTCTGTCCTCTGAGGGATGTCTGGCATGTGTGGGGACAGCCTGGAGCCCTGGGGGCTCCTGCATACCCATGACCTCCTCCTTCACCTTCCTCCCGGACCCTCCCCAGATGCCACCTGGACCCGAACCTTCCAAGGTGTGATGCTCTTCTTCAGGGGCATGAGGCTGGCCATGTAGTGCTCCTGGCAGGGAAGGGGAGGGGAGTGAACCAGGGCCGTGGCCCTCCGCTCCCCTCCCCCTCCTGCCCTGGGCCTCACCAGGGGGATGATGAAGCTGTGGGTGAGCTCTAGGAGGTGCCGCCTCAGCGATGCCGTCTGTGTGTCCCACGGCCTCTTCTTCTGCAGGCCCTAAGGGAGCGGGGGAGGCGTGGGCTCAAATCCAAGGCAGAGCTTCACACTTCCCCACCCCGGAGCCCCCCCCCCCCCCCCCCCCAGCCTGTACCTTGAGCAGCCGCTTCAGCAGCGCCTTGTCTCGGTGGAGGTGGGCGGAGTAAGCCGTGTAGAGGCCTGGCAGGAGGGCAGAGCTGGCCCCATCCCCACTGCCCCCACCCCCTCCCAAGGGCGGGGGGGGGCACCCCCCCACAGCCCCACCTCCTAGGGAGGGCAGAGCCGGGCTTCCCCCCACAGCCCCAACCCTTCGGGAGGGCAGAAGTGGCCTCCAGCCGAAGGGCCCCCTCCCACCCCCCACAGCCCTACCCCCTCTGGATGCACCTGCACATCTATTCCCCTCTCCAACCCTGTGAAGCAGAGAAGGCTCCCCGAGAACTCAGAGCCTACTGCCTGGGTTCTGGAGGAGAGGAGGGTCCCGCCAAGGGCACACACCTGGCTTGGTGTCCAGGGTCTTCAGCCTAGAGGGCTTTTTCAGCTTGACCTGCTTAGGAAGATCCCCTACGAAACACGGCGGTGGCTGGGCCTCAGTGCCGCAGCTCTGCCACTCACAGGCTCAGGGCCCTTGAGGCTCCTCTCTGGGTGGGCCTCTGAGCCCCTCACCCCACCTCCCCAGGTCCCCTGGGCAGAGGACAGGCCAGCCTCACCTGACATCTTGGGCTCCCCAACACGGAGGATGTGGGGCCAGTGCTGGAGTGTTTTGATAAAGAAAGGGTTTGTGACTCCCAGGACCACGTTTGGTCTAGAGAGAGGAGAGAAGAGAGAGAGAGAAGAGGCAGAGGCAGGCCCAGGGAGGTGGAACACGGCAGGCTGGGGACAGGGCACAGACGGGGGACTCACGGGGCCTGCGTGCGTGTGGTGAACTCCTTGAACTCGCTGTCATGGATGGTGAAATAGGGGCGGTAGTCACAGCAGAACTTGAGGGGCTGCAGGCAGCTGTGGGGCGGCGGAGGGGGGGGGGGAAGCGTGGCAGGGCCAGTAAACACGGCAGGGGCCGGTCCAGTGCCCCGGCCAGCCCCGCCCTGTGCCGCCCGGCATACCTGATCAGAGCCAGCACCAGGTCGGAGGCCATGGCGGGTGAGGGCGCCAGGACCAGCAGGGGCTCCCCCAGGAGCATGAGCTCCCACAGAGTCTGCACGTGGGTCAGCACTGGCTGGAAACACCTGTGCGGGGCGGGGGCGGTCAGGGAAGCCCAGCGGGGACAGAGCCTGCCAGCCCTGACCCGCCCACACCTGGCACTGCCCTGGAGGGAAGGCAGTGAGGACATGAGGCCATGCCGAGGGGTGTCTAGGGTCGCCCCCCACTCCGCCGGCATGCCTGCCTGGCCCTGCACTGCCTCTTGGGCAGGGCGGCTCAGTCTCCAAAGCCTGGCTCCCTCATAGACCTGCCTGGAGAGGAGTAGCCTCAGGCAGCGAGTATCTCCCAACACAGCTGCTCCCTCCCTGCACCTGACCTCTGGAACCTTCCTGCCCACCGTGCCCATCTCCTCTAGGTAGAGGCACCGGGACCCTGGGCTCTTCTTCTGTATAATTGTCCCTCATGGAACCGGCCAAGGGTTCCTTCCTGATAGGCGGCCCCCGCCCTGCACAGGGTCTACCTCAGGGGACCCCTCCCCATGTATTCAGGTAGCAGGCGGCAGCCTGCCGGGCTCACCTGAACAGGTCCAGTTCGTGGACACTGGCAAGGACCACTGGGGTGGGCAGCAGACTCTGAGACGAGGGGCGGGCAGGGTGAGGCCGAGGGCAAGGCTGGCATCCCCAAAGCCGCAAGCAGCACCCCTCACCCCAGGAGAGCACTGGGGGCCGTGGCCCCTGCCCTGCACCCCCACCCCCACCCCCACAGGGCCCCTAACAAGTGGGGCGGGGAGGCCTGAGGAGGTGGGAGGTTTGAGGCAGGTGTGAGGCCCCGGGCCCAGGAGCGGCACCCCTACCTCATGGCTGCACTGCTTCGGAGGACTGTATTCTGGCTTGTCCACCCTGGACGGGATGCGAACCTGGGGGAACAAAAGGAACAGACGCCAGCTGGGAGTGGGTGTCCCCATGAACCTGCGGCCTTCCCAGCCCAGCCAGCCAGTCTCACCTGGAGGACTACTCCCATGACAGGCAGCTTCAGGGTCTGCCCAGGCGTGGGGGCGGGCCACTGGTCAATCTCACTGCACACTGTGGACACAGGTGGCCAGCGTCAGGAGCCTGCCCCAAGCAGCAGGTGCCTGTTGAAGCCACTGGGGGCCACGGCCAGGATGATGAAACCACTCTGGCAGGACCTGACAGCCACTCACCCGCTTCCAGGCACGGTGCCAGCCTGTCGAAGTACTCAGGGGCAATGAGGCCCAGCAGCGCCTGGAACAGCCGGACGAAGGGCAGGCGGGATACCAGCACCAGAGACTGCAGGGTGCGCCAGGCCGGTGAGATGGAATCCCAGCCACTCAGGAGTCTGCAGGGACCCCTGAGGCCTGGCTCAGCCAGAGTCTGCCTGGGGCAGTACATCCCACAAACCCCACACACACCTGTCCCCAGAAATGGCCCAACTTGGACCCCAGGCTTATTAGGAGAAAACCCAAAGCCTGCCTCTGACGAGACAGGGAAACCTCAGGCGACAGCAGAGTGGGGCTGGACCCTGGGCCTTCTCAGGAAAATGTACGTGGCCAAGATTTCTGGGGTGATCGTCCCAGGAGGCAAGCAGCTTTTGCTTATGGTGTCTGAGTTCAAGGTGGAAGTTCTCCTAATCTTGAAAGCGTGGCGAGGGCCCCTCCCCAGTCAGCAGCAAGGAGCAAGCAGCAGAGCCCATGCCCCAAAAGGCCAGCAGGAGAGCTGGGTACAGCGGCACCCATCCCCCACCCCTTGCCCCCAGGTGGGGTGGCCTATGTGGCCCAGGGCAGTGAGCTCTGCCCAGTGCCAAGTGGCTGGGGGCTGCAGGAGGAGTGGGCACTACTGGAAGGTCAGGACCCCCAGCCTGTTGGTCCATCTGTCCTGATGGCCACCAGCCCTGCCTTATAGCAGCACCACCCCCGAGCAGCCAGGTGGCTCACCTTCTGGAAGTAGCCCCTCTTCACGGAGCTGTCCTTCACCTGCCTGAAGTACACGTAACCAAAGTAGTGTGCCGGCTCCCTCTGGAAGGGGAGCAGTGTCAGCCAGGCTGAGCCCACTGCCCACGCTCCGTCCCGCCCACCCAACTCCCTGCCAAGGCTGCTACAGCTCTCCCCAGCCAGGAGAGTCCTGGGCTCAGAAGGTGGGTGACACCTCTGCAGAGAAGGTCCCTGCAAACACGGCGGTCCCTGCAGCTCCGGGGCCTGGGTGCACCGGAGGCTTACCTTGGCCTCCACACACTAGGCCACGCCCTGCCGCACACACAATGCACCGAAAAGCTCCAGGGACCCTGGAGAGTCCCCGGAAGAGTGAGCCTAACCCCAGCAGAGGCCAGGATGATGAAACAACTCTGGCAACTCAGGCAGGACTTGACAGCCAGAGGAGGTGGGGGCGCCTGTGCTGCAGGCGCAGAGGGGCTGGTGGCGCTTGGAAAGCCTACTGGCTGGGCCTGGCCAGTGCCTGTCCTCCCACACAGAGCCCAGGTGCCCTAAAGGGGCTGCTCACACCAGCCCCACCCTGGCCTGTGGGGAGAGGCAGCCACACTCACTTGCAAGGACACGGGAGCCCCACTGTTGTAGTGTCTGTCTTCCGCATGCCAGGGGCTCCTCTGCCCACCACACTGCCGGATGCGGAAGCTGAACTGAGTGTCTCCGAGGCAGCCTGGGAAGGGAGGCAGCCCCCACCAGACTGTGTCAGGGTGGAACCAGAGACGAAAGCCCAGCTTGCCAGGAAGGCTGTGTCCTAATTCACGCCCCTGAGAGTTTCACAATAAACACAGCACACAGAAGCACCAGGGACAGCCCCAAAGCATCCGTGCTGTCAACTAGCACAGGTGGGATACTGGGACTCTGGTGTGGGGCCCAGTCAGCTTGCCTGGGACAGAAAAACAGGCCTGCCTGGACAAGAGCAAAGGCCAGGTCCCAGGTCCTGGTGGCTGCTGTGTTGAAGTAAAGGGCACCAGATCCGCCCATCCCTCTGCCCAGAGACCCTTCTTTCCACGAGAATCTGGGAACGTGACCACCACTGAGGCAGTGTAGAGAGGGGAGTGGGGCTGGTGGGGCTCTGGGACAGCCTCACCTCCCACCTCCTTCCTGTTTCCCGCCAGCCCCAGAGCTGACATCCCAGCTGGGGCTGCCTACCTGAGTGGGAGTCGGGAAAAGACAGGTAGCAGATGCTGCTTTTCTGAAACACAGGAAACCCGGTGAGGCCTGGCTCAGTGCAGGGCCACATCCGTTCCCAACAGGCCAGGACCCACCTCCTTGTCCGTGAGCCGGAAGTCACTGGGGTACACCAGCTGCAGGGACACAAGCACCGGGTAACATTGGCTGGGTAGGCAGTGCCACGCTGGTTGGCAGGAGTGTGTCCCTTGCCCCCTCCTCCTCTTCCCTGGGCTCCCTCCGGGCCCTTCTCAGCACAAGACCACACTATCCTTCCCCTACCTTGGCCGCCACACCTGGGCAAGCCCCCCAACTCCCTCCTCAGACCCCTCATGCAGACTGTGGTTGGCCCCCCCTGCCTCCACCATCTCCAAGGTCTGCCCCCACGGCTTCAGAAGGTGGTTTTCAGAGCCCCCCGTGGCCTCCTCTTTCTTCTGGAGTGTGATTACATGGCCCTGCTTGCTGGCCCCTGCCCCTCCTGCTCTCCACCTCCTGAACCCCTCTACTCAGCCAGAGTCTTGGGCTGTACCATCCCCAGACTTGCTCCCCTAGACGGGACTTGTCAACCTCATCTCCTGGTTTCGATTCAGGTGTCATCCGAGACAGCAGCATCCCTGCCTGTCAACAGCACCTTGAGTGCTTTCACCCCAACCTCTGCCGTTCTGGGATCCAGGAGCTTCTGGCTTGTGCCCCACCTGGAGCGAGAGCCCCAGGAGAACACCGTGGGCCCCAGCCACGTCAGGAGCAGGCCCTTAGTGATCTAGGAGGCAGGCCATGCCCCAGAGGGGCAGGGGGCTGAGGCTTGGCTCTCAGGCTCAGCAACTCCATGCACAGGCCCGTGGCCAGAATGGGTTTCGTTGTCGGGGACCGAAATGGCAGGGAGCCCCACAGCCCTCACCCTCAGTGGGCCTCAAGGGGACTTCTGGGGAGCGGGCGTACCGTGGGCCTTGCTGCTGTCCTGGCTTGTGCTGTCAGGAAGAGGCAGTGCTGGGAGTCTACAATGGGCCAGGAGCCAAGGGCCTGTGTGCATGCGCCCCTTGCTCTGTCCCCCAAACTCTAACACTGAGGAGGAGTTGGGTTTAAGCTGAGATTTTTCCTGGGGTGTTCCCTGAGCCCCCAGAGCAAAGCTCCAGGTTCTGGGGTTTGCACTGTCGGAATGACGTAGCTTCTTGTCCTTTTATGCTCGGGCTTGCTGCTGTGCTCTCATTTTGTCTCCTCTGCTGCACACCAAGTGTCCTGAGGACAGGGACCATGTCCCAGATACTTTGGCCTCCTGGCCCCGGCAGGGACTATACCCTCACCAGATACAGTATTTATGACGTGTGTGAAAACACATGTTTGAGGGATAACAGAACAGGCAGGTCGTGTGGCAACTTCAAGGACATGTCAGCTAAGGAGGCAATAAGATCGAAGGGCATTTTGTCTATGGCACTGGACCCACAGAGGAACCTTGGGAGGGCTCGGAGGGGCAGGGCCACAGGACCACTCAGGCCAAGCCCTCATGTGTGTCAAGGCCAAGGAAAGGCAGGTGCCTGGCAGCTGGGGCAATGGACCCTCTGCACTGAGACCAGGGGTCTGACAGGAGTCTTGCAGCATCTAAGCAGGCCACCTTGGCCTCTGCATCTATGTCCACGGACCCCACTGGAAAAATTGGTGAGAGCACACGTTTATGGCCTGGTGCAGTCTCTCCTGAGAATGGAGACCAGAGGGAAGGCCAAACTGAGCCACGCCTCGATGGGGGAAGAAGTGGAGTAGACCCTCAGAGAAAGGCAGGAAGCAAGGAGTCGTGCTGCCTGAGGACCCCATCCCCGTAGGCCCACGAGGGCCTTGTCCTCTCTGCCGGAGACAGTCAGCACAGCCGCTGCTCCTGGGACGCAGTCTTCCCCGAGGAAGACAGACGTGAAGTGTCCCTTGAGAATGCCCAGGTGCCTCAGGACTCTGACGCCCAAGCTGTACCCTCACACACGCACTGATGCTTCCAGAGGTTGTAATGCACACTGTCACGGCACGCACAGCAGAACCCACGCGGGAAGCCGGCTGCCTTCTCTCCGGCCAGGTATTAAGAAGGTTTGTAGGAGTGTCAACGATGCCACTCCTTTCACTACCTTTTGTTTTGCAAAATATGGCTGTTTTCATGAAAATATTTATGTTAACACATACAGTATTTGTTTTTCATTTGGTTCTGTTTTTTACAATAGCTTAATAAGTATTTTAAAATTTTCTCAGTTTTAACTTCCGGTAAACGCTGAGAGGTGTCGCCAACACAAAAAACTTTTGGGGACCCTCGATGACTTTTGACTAGAAAGGGTCCTGAGACTGTGCAGGAGCTCTGTGCGGGAAGGACGTCAACACCACAGCGGAGAGGGGCTCTCTGGGCCTCCAGCCGAAGTTGGGCATCCAGGGCAGAGCCAGGCCCTCTCCGTGGCTGATCCGCATGTTCTCATCCCCCCCAACTAGGCCCTGCCTGCCTTCCTCTCAAGTGGGACTCCTGCCTCACCCACAGGCTTCAGTGCACCCATCTGCTTGGAACCCCCTCCCCGTATTGTGTGTCTGCGGGTGTCCTGTCCACTCACTGTCTGTGTCTCTAGCACAGAACGTGAACTCCGGGGGGCAGGGCCTTGTCTTCTCACTTAAGTCAGTGTTCCCCGTGTCCAGCCCCGGTGCTGCAGGGCCTGGCTGGCGGCAGCCACTTAGTACTTGGGTTTATCAGATGAGTGAGTGGACAACTCCTTGCCTTTGTTCTTGCTGGTTTTTTGAGGGAGGGGTTACCTGAAACAGCCCCTTCTCCCCTGCCTGGCTGCCTCCTTCTCACCCTCCAGGATTTGGCCAAGCCCTATGCCTTCCTCTGAGCTGCACTTGTCCATGGGGTTTCTGTGGGCCAGGAGCTCCTGGAAGGCAGCCTCTGGCTGTTCTGTCCACATCCCAGCGCCAAGCACAGAGCCGGGGGTGTTTCCGGTGCTCAGGCAGTCCAAGACATCCTCAAAAGCCGGAAGATGCAGCTGAAATGACCCCTGATCAAGAGGCAGACCTGATAAAGACTGTGGCTGCACTGATAAGAGTGACAGCCCGATTCCTGCAGAGACTTGATGATTTCGAGGGGCTCTGGGTCCCCAACATCCCCTCCCAGAGCTGTGTAGCCTCACCAAAGGCTCAGAAGCCCAGGCACACAGAGCCTTTAATGGTACTTGCTTAGAATTAGCTTTCTAAATGGTTAAGTTCTAGAAAAACTTACGTAAGAACGCCTTTTCTTGTGATTTTATGGGGAACAATTTGGGCAACAGCATGAGTGTGGGCTCTGTAACACTGGGCAGATCCTCACCTCACCTCTGTGCTCAGGTCCCTCGGTCAAATGGGGCTATTACAGTAATGCCTGCCTGGTGGGGGTGGGGTCTCCACAGAGACCTGGGCACTGCACTGGGATCCAAAAAGGTCTCAGGAAGGGCAGGCCCTTTGTGTTTAGAAGACTCGGGTTCCCCACAGGCTCTCGGAATTCAGCAAAGGCTGAGAAAACATGCCTTCACTGGCTTCCCCAAGGATGGCTGCTGAGCCTCATCTTGGCAACTACCTGTCAGGCTCTCTGACAACCTGGCGACGCCCCTGCACTGCTCAGCTCCCTGGTGTGGGTCACCGCTTTCAGAGCAGAGAAATGACCATTGTGACAGGCCTGCGGAAGACCTCCCCTCCCCGAGAAGACCACATTTTCATCTATAGGTGGAGGAAGAGAAGCTGTTTGAGGTGGGGGGGAGGGGGGTACAGGCAGTGGGGACACCCAGGCCCGGTGAGGTGGGTGCGGCTGGCAGACAGAAAGATGACTAGTGTGGTTGCAACGTGACTCCAAGGGGTCCGGGTCTGACTGTAAGCGAACAAGGAGGTGTGGACGGATTTCAAGCAGGAGAAGCCACAAAGGTTGGACTTTGAAGGACAATTAGAAGGGGGTGATGGCAACAGAGGCAACGCACTTCAAATCCTTGTTGGCCCCTGGGATTCTGGCTGGAACAAATGGGGAGGGAAGGTATCAGGGCTAGTGGTGGAAAGGGGAAAGACGGGACAGATTTTTATGGGAAAGATCCTTGGTTTCCCCAAGTGCGGGGCCCCTCTCTCCTGCACCGCAATGGGAAGTCTTGGTAATTTGCCTTTTTTTTTTTTTTTTTTTTTTTTCTGCTTTTGCCGGGAGCGGGGGTGGGGCACCTTCCAGGAGGTGACAGGTGCGGGGCTTCAGAAGAGGAAGAGGCCACCTGGGGGGTGGGCCCGACAGTACCTCTCGCGCGGGCAGTGCTCAGGCCGCCTGGGGGCGATGGCCGGGCCCTAGTCGGCCGGCGGCGACAGAGGAAGGCCCGCCCCGCCGCCCGGCCCCCCGCCCCGCTCACCTCCAGCGCCTGGCCTAGCTCCAGGTCGAAGGTGACCACGCACACGCACTCCAGCCAGGCCGAGAAGCGCGCCCAGGGCGCCGCCGCAGCCCGCGCTCCAGGGGACGCCTCGCCCAAGCGGCCGCGAGCCCGGCGAGGCCCAGCGCCCGACAGCGAGTCCATGGCGGCCGGGACTGCGCCTGCAGAGCGTTGCCGGGGGAACGGCTCAGAGACGTTGCCGGGGGAACTACTCGAAGGCGGCGGCCTGGGCGCAGGAAGGGAGAGCGCCGCAGAGCAGTCGAGCGGCCGCCGCGGGCTAGAGGGGCCCTGCCGCTGCCTCCGCACCCTGGCGGCCGGAGGAGCGTCGTGTGGCGGGGCGACGCCGAGTCCACCAGCGAGAAGGGCCCGCGCGGGCCAGAGCGGCCCTAGCCAGGAGGAGGAACTTCCGGGGAGGGCTGTAGAGCCGGGAGAGACTCGGGGAAGACTGCCCAGGCTGGGGTCGGGGCTTCCGGGGGCGCCGCGGTTTCCGGGGGCGCTGCCAGGGCGCTGCGGGAGCTGGAGGGGGGTGTGGGGAGGGGGCCTACGCGGCCGGCGTTCACGTCCAAATTGCGTAGTTGCTGACTACCTACCACCCGTCGGACACGAATTCCAGTCTAGTTGTAACATTCTCTAGAGATTGCTGGTCTCCTCCCTGGGGTCGCCTCGAGGTGTGGGGTCCTGCAGAGGTGTCACGTCCTGGCTTTGCGTCCGGACACTGGAGCATAGCTGTTACCTATGCGTGCAGACTGCGCCCACGCCCGTGTCTATGGCCTCTAGGGTCCGGCGCTCCCAAATATTTCTGTAACCCTCGTGGGCTACCTTGCACGCTCACTCAGGCCTGTCTGTCGAAACCAGATAACGCCTGTAACATGTAATTCGAGCCACCTGTGCCTTTTCATTTTCTGCCACGGGGGAGAAGTGAGGTTGAGCGGGCAGGTCGCCTCTCCCTCTCTGGCCTCCCGTGTCCCTCTGGCGTCCCCTGTTGGCCGAGCCTTGCCTGCAGAAATGTGGCCTCCTGAAATGTGGCTGCAGAGTCCCCTCACCCAAGGGCGAGTTTGGAGTAAGGACAATAACTGATAAGACAGGCCGTGTATATTCGAGTTGTATGAAAATCCGCTCCAAAGTTAGGCTAAGCTAGACTAGGCTGGAGTAACAACCTCCAAGTCCCCAGTGGCTTTTTCACGCGTGCCTGGACTGGTGGGAGAGCTGGGGGGCTCTCCTTCATTAAACCCCCAGAATACATGCCTGTGAGGTCACCGGCAGCGGAAAAGAGATTGATGAGGCCCATTAGTTGTTAACCACCTTGGTCAACAAGTGACGTGTGCATCATTTTATTCACAGTCCCAGGGCCAAAGTTAGTCACATGGATACAACCTAACTGCAGGGAAAATGAAGGACAGGGATACTTGATGAGCCACACAATTATCCTTTACAATTATCATGTGTCATTGAGCTTAAGATGCTATTTTATAAGTCATCAAGATAAACTGCTATTTACACAGTAATGTGCAATCAAATGTTTTCAAACATTCTATTATGAAATATTCAAAAATACATAAAAGATAGATGAACTGTACAAAGACCATCCTTTTACCTACAACCTAGAATCTACATCAATAGTTAATATTTTCTTATATCCGTTTTATCCTATATCTACATTTGTCCTTTCCTGTCCCCATCCATCAATGCATCTTATTTTTACTTTTATTTATTTATTAAAAATTTTTTTTTAATCTTTATTTACTTTTTGAGAGAGAGAGAGACAGAGAGTGCGAGCAGAGGAGGAACAGAGAGAGAGAGAGGGAGACACAGAATCTGAAGCAGGCTCTAGGCTCTGAGCTGTCAGCACAAAGCCCTACGTGGGGCTTGAACTCATGAACCATGAGATCATGACCTGAGCCGAAGTCAGACGCTTAACCAACTGAGCCACCAGGTGCCCCATATTTTTACTTTTATTTTTTTTTTCAATATATGAAATTTATTGTCACATTGGTTTCCATACAACACCCAGTGCTCATCCCAAAAGGTGCCCTCCTCAATACCCATCACCCACCCTCCCCTCCCTCCCACCCCCCATCAACCCTCAGTTTGTTCTCAGTTTTTAACAGTCTCTTATGCTTTGGCTATCTCCCACTCTAACCTCTTTTTTTTTTTCCTTCCCCTCCCCCATGGGTTTCTGCTAAGTTTCTCAAGATCCACATAAGAGTGAAACCATATGGTATCTGTCTTTCTCTGTATGGCTTATTTCACTTAGCATCACACTCTCCAGTTCCATTCACGTTGCTACAAAAGGCCATATTTCATTCTTTCTCATTGCCACGTAGTATTCTATTGTGTATATAAACCACAATTTCTTTATCCATTCATCAGTTGATGGACATTTAGGCTTTTTCCACAATGTGGCTATTGTTGAGAGTGCTGCTATAAACATTGGGGTACAAGTGCCCCTATGCATCAGTACTCCTGTATCCCTTGGGTAAATTCCTAGCAGTGCTATTGCTGGGTCATAGGGTAGGTCTATTTTTAATTTTCTGAGGATCCTCCACACTGCTTTCCAGAGTGGCTGCACCAATTTGCATTCCCACCAACAGTGCAAGAGGGTTCCCGTTTCTCCACATCCTCTCCAGCATCTATAGTCTCCTGATTTGTTCATTTTGGCCACTCTGACTGGCGTGAGGTGATATCTGAGTGTGGTTTTGATTTGTATTTCCCTGATGAGGAGCGACGTTGAACATCTTTTTATGTGCCTGTTGGCCATCCGGATGTCTTCTTTAGAGAAGTGTCTATTCATGTTTTCTGCCCATTTCTTCACTGGATTATTTGTTTTTCGGGTGTGGAGTTTGGTGAGCTCTTTATAGATTTTGGATACTAGCCCTTTGTCTGATATGTCATTTGCAAATATATTTTCCCATTCCGTTGGTTGCCTTTTAGTTTTGTTGGTTGTTTCCTTTGCTGTGCAGAAGCTTTTTATCTTCATAAGGTCCCAGTAATTCATTTTTGCTTTTAATTCCCTTGCCTTTGGGGATGTGTCGAGTAAGAGATTGCTACGGCTGAGGTCAGAGAGGTCTTTTCCTGCTTTCTCCTCTAGGGTTTTGATGGCTTAACCGACTGAGCCACCAGGTGCCCCATATTTTTACTTTTAAAAGACAGTTATAGACATCAATGCCTTCACCCCTAAATACTTCAGTATGTGTATTATTAACTAGTAATCTTTAGGTTTTTTTTTCTTTTGGGGGGAGAAAATTTATATATAATGAAATACATGAATCTTAGATGGGCAGAACCAGTAACCCAAAGAACTAGCGAGATACAGAAGGAACATTACCATCACCTCAGTTCCCGCATGACTCTTTCCAGTCACTCTGAACAACCACTCTCCATTATTCTGATTCTTTGCACCATGAGTGACCCTGTTCTAGAACTTCATAAAAATGGAATCATACAGTATGAAATTTTGTGTGTCTGGCTTCCTTCACTCACCATGTTTTTGAGATTCATCAATTTTGTGGTATATTTCATGAGCTCACCCCTTCTTACTGCTGTGTATGCTTCTATTTTGTGAAGCATATGCCACAGTTTGTTTATTCATTATCCTGCTGATGGACAGCCGGTCTCTTTCCAGTTTTTGGTTGTGATAAATGAAACTGCTGTGAAGATCCCTGTACAAGATATTTTGTGGAAGTACATTTTCATTTCTCCCAGCTGAATACCTAGGAACTGAATTGCTAAGTCATAGCATAGTCACAAAGATTTTTATTTACCTTTTCGTTTTTAATTTTTAGAGACAGGAAGAGCATGGGAGAAAGGAGCAGAGGGAGAGAGAGAGAATCTCAATCAGCCTTCATGCTCAGCACAACCCCCGATGCGGGACTTGATCCCACCATACTGGGATCATGACCTGAACCAAAATCAAGCATCAGAAGCTCAACCCAGGTGCCCCTGTTTACCTTTTTAAGGAAACAGCCAGAACTTTTCCAAAATCAACCGTATATTTTTAAAATTCAACAACAATGTCTTCCTGTTTGGTGCATATCCTTGCCAACATCTGATATTATCAGTCTTCTAAATTTTAGTCAGTCTAGTGGGTGGGTAGTGATATCTAATTGTGGTTTTAATTTGAATGTCTCTGATAATGGTGTTGAGCATTTTTTTCATGTGCTTATTGCCTGTCATCAATTGTAAGATGTATTTTGATTTCAGGTGTTATATTGTGAAAAAAGTGCATTTTTTAAAATGTTTATTTTTGAGAGAGATAGAGAATGCAAGCAGGGGAGGGGGAGAGGGAAGGGGACAGAGCACCCCAAGCGGGCTCTGCACTGGAATCAGTGAGCCCGATGTGGGGCTTAAACCCACGAACCTCGAGATCATGACCTGAGCCAAAGTCAGACGCTGAACCAACTGAGCCACCCAGGCGCCCCCCAAAATGTGTATTTTACAATCAATGAAATATGGTACTTCAAAAAAGTCCCTCTGTGCCGGTTCACAGCCAATCCCCACTCGCTCTTCAGGTCCAGAGGTCCAGGTACCTACTGATCTGCATTTTTTCTCTGCAAATTGACGTTTTCTCAAAATTTCTATATAAATGCAACATACCATGTAGCAGGCTGAATCGTTACCCTCAAAGATGTTCATATTCTAACCCTTGGAACCTGTGAATATTTTACCTTACATGAGGTAGAAGGGACTCTCCAAGTGTGTTTAAATTACGGATCTTGAGGGGCGCCTGGGTGGCTCAGTCGCTTGAGCAACCAACTGTGGCTCAGGTCATGATCTTGCGGTTCCTGGGTTCGAGCCCCCTGTTGGGCTCTGTGCTGACAGCTCAGAGCCCGGAGCCTGTTTCCGATCCTCCCTCTCTGTTCCTCCCCCACTTGTGCGCGCATGCGCTCTCTCTGTCTCTCTCGGTCTCTCTCTCCCTGTCTCTCAAAAATAAATAAACCTTTAAAAATTAATTAAGGGTCTTGAGATAGGGAGGTTGTCCTGGATTACCTAAGTGGACCCATTGTAAGAGTCCTTTTATTTTTTTATTAAAAAATTTTTTTGGATGTTTTTATTTATTTTTGAGACAGAGAGAGACAGAGCATGAGCAGGGGAGGGGCAGAGAGGGAAGGAGACACAGAATCCAAAGTAGGCTCTAGGCTCCAGGTTGTCAGCGCACAGCCCAATGTGGGGCTGGAGCTCACAGATTGTGAGATCATGACCTAAGCTGACGTCGGACGCTTAACCGACTGAGCCACCCAGGCACCCCTGTAAGAGTCCTTTTAAGGGAAGCAAGAGGATCTGAGTCAGAGAAGGCAATGTGATGAGAGAGAGAAATTGAAAAATGCCTCACTGCTGGCTTTAAAGATAGAAGAAGGTAGGGGCACCAAGGTGGCTCAGTCAGTTAAGCCACTGACTTCGGCTCAGGTCATGATCTCATAGTTCATGAGTTCGAGCCCTGCATTGGGCCCTGCACTGACAGCTTGGGGCCTGCTTTGGATTCTCTGTCTCCCTCTCACGTGCTCTCTCTTTCTCTCAAAAGTAAATAAATAAACAACAACAACAAAAAAAGACAGAGGAAGGGACCATGAGTCAAGGAATGTAGGCAGCTTCTAGAAGCTGAAACATTCAAGGAAACAGATTTTCCCCTAGAGCCTCCAGAAGGAACACAGTACGGCTGACACCTTGATTTAAGCCTCATTTCAGACGCATTTCAAGTTTCTGACTTCCAGAACTGTAAGATAGTAAATATGTGTGGTTTCAAGCCACTAAGTTTGTGGCGATTTGTTACAGCAGCAATGACAAACGAATCCATATAATATGTAGTCTTTTCTGTCTGGTTTCTTGCACTTAACATCATATTTTTGGGGTCTATCCATGTCATTGCCTGTATCAGCCGTTTGTTCCTTCTTATGAATAGTGTTCCATTATCTGGATATATGGCATCTGTCAGTCCACTCAACACTTGATGGACATTTGGATCGTTTCCCATTTTTGCCTGTTGTAAGTAATGCTACTGTGTGCATTTGTGTAAAAATCTTTGTGTGGACACACCCTTAGGTAAATGCCTAGAAGGGAAAATATTGGGATGTATGGCTATGTTTAACTTTTATTTATTTATTTATTTATTTTCAACGTTTATTTATTTTTGGGACAGAGAGAGACAGAGCATGAACGGGGGAGGGGCAGAGAGAGAGGGAAACACAGAATCAGAAACAGGCTCCAGGCTCTGAGCCATCAGCCCAGAGCCCGACGCGGGGCTCGAACTCACGGACCGCGAGATCGTGACCTGGCTGAAGTCGATGCTTAACCGACTGCGCCACCCAGGCGCCCCCATGTTTAACTTTTAAAGAAACTGTCAAACTGCTTTCCCAAGTGATTATACAACACTCAACCAACTGAGCCACCCAGTTGGTCTCTGTCTCTCTCTGTCTTAAAAATAAATAAAAAAGGTTAAAAAAAATTTTTTTAAATAAATAAATAAATAAATAAATAAATAAATAAATAAATAAAAAGTTGTTTTTGGGAATGCAAGGTGGTGCAGCTACTCTGCAGAACAATATGGAAGTTTCTCAAAAAATTAAAAATAGAACTACCCTATGACCCAGCAATTGCACTACAGGGTATTTATCCAAGGGATACAGGTGTGCTGTTTCGAAGGGGCACATGCACCTCCATGATTATAGCAGCGCTATCAACAGTAGCCAAAGTATGGAAAGAGCCCACATGTCCATCGATGGATGTATGGATAAAGAAGATGTGGTATATATACGCAATGGAGTATTACTCGGCAATCAAAAAGAATGAAATCTTGCCATTTGCAACTACATGGATAGAACTGGAGGGTATTATGCTAAGTGAAATTAGTCAGAGAAAGACAAAAATCATATGACTTCACCCCTATGAGGACTTTAAGAGACAAAACAGATGAACATAAGGGAAGGGAAACAAAAATAATATAAATACAGGGAGGGGGACAAAGCATAAGAGACTCATAAATATGGAGAACAAACAGAGGGTTACTGGTGGGGGTATGGGAGGGGGGATGGGCTAAATGAGTAAGGGGCATTAAGGAATCTACTCCTGAAATCATTGCTGCACTGTATGCTAACTAATTTGGATGTAAATTAAAATATACATATATACATATATACATACATATAAATTTTGTTTTAATGTTTATTTATTTTTGAACAGAGAGACAGAGCATAAGCAGGGGAGGGGCAGAGAGAGACAGAGACACAGAATCCGAAGCAGGTTCCAGGCTCTGAGCTGTCAGCACACAGCCCGATGCGGGGCTGGAACTCATGAACCATGAGATCATAACCTGAGCTGAAGTCAGACACTCAACCAACTGGGCCACCCAGGCACCCCAAAGAAATCTTTTCTTAATCCAAGGTCCTTACCCAAATAGTTTCTCCTATGTTTCTTCTAAAAGTATTTCACCTCTCACATTGAGGTCTGTGATTCATTAATTTTTGCATATGGGTAAAGTAAGGATTTAACTTTTTAAAAAAAATGTTTTATTTATTTTTTGAGAGAGAGAGAGAGAGAGAGAGAGAGAGAGAGAGAGAGAGAGAGAGTGTGTGTATGAGCGAGGAAGGGGCAAGGAGAGAGGGGAACAGAGGATCCAAGAAGGGGGCTCCTTGCTGACAGGGTGAGAGCAGCAAGCCGGATGTAGGGCTTGAACTCACAAACTGTGAGATCATGACATAAGCCAAAGTCGGACACTCAAGCAGCTGAGTCCCCCATTCCCCCCCACTTTTTTTTGGCTTATAATAACCACTGTTTCCATGATCATTTGTTAAAAAGATATTGCTTCCCTATTGAATTGACTTAATGAAAGATCACATTTGTGAGAGTTTATTTTTTGACTTTCTATTCTGTTCCATTGATCTATATGCCTATCCTTATGCCAATTCTATACTTTCTTGACTATTTTAGCTTTATAGTTAAAAATAGTAGTGTAAGTTGTTCAACTTTGTTCTTTTTCAAATTGTTTTGGTTATCTTGATCCTTTGCATTTCTATATAAATTTTAGTATTAGCTTGTCAATTTCTACAAAAAAAGAAAAACAAAAAAACAAAACAAAACCACCTACTGAAATTTTCCCAGGTATTGCATTGAACCTATAGATCAGTTTGGGGAGAACTGGCATCTTAATATTAGTCTTCTAACCATGACATGGCCGTGACACGTCACTCCATTTATTCAGGTCTTCTTTACCTTATTTTAGCAATTTTTTAAGGTTATTTATTTATTTTGAAAGGGGGGGAGGGGCAGAGAGAGAGAGGAGAGAGAGAGAGAATCCTAAGCAGGCTCCGCATTGTCAGTATGGAGCCCAGAGTAAGGCTTGATCCTAGGAAACGTGAGATCATGACCTGAGCTGAATCAAGAGCCAGATGCTTAACTGACTGAGCCAGCCAGGCCCCCTTAGCAATGTTTTTATTGGTTGAGAATTGCAGAAACACATCAGGTTTGACAATTTGCCAGGAGGGCTCATAGGATTCAGCAGCACATAGTCATTCTATATTGTTACATTATATCATTATCGTAGTAAAGGGATACAAAATAAAATCAGCAAAGAGAAAAGGCTCTCGGGGAAAAGTTTGGGGGAGACCAGCCTCCAGCTTCCAGGGCCCTCTCTCAATGGAGTCACACAAGAGGCATTTAATTGTCTCCATGAGCGGTGACAAGAGTGTGTGAAATGTTGGCAACCAGGGAAGCTCATTAGAGACTTTTATCCTCTCATCTGGAGTTTATATTTCTTTTCTAAGGCTGCTGTAACAAATTGATACAAACTAGGTGGCTTTAAACAACAGAAATTTATTGTCTTACAGTTTGGTAGGCAGAAGTCAGAAATCAACGTGTCAGCTGGTTTGGTTCCTTCTGGAGACCGTGAGAAAGAGCGTGTTCCAGGCCTCTCTGCTAACTGCCGATTGCTACGTGCAAATCTGATTGGCTTGTAGATGTATCATCCTAATCTCTGTCTTTATGTCACTTTGTCCTCTGTGTCTTCTCTCTTTTCCTGAGAAGGACACTCGTCGTTGGATTTAGGACACACACCCCCATCTTGAAGCAAGGATGATCTATCTCAAGATTCTTAACTTCATTACATCTGCAAAGACCCTATTTCCACAGACCACAGTGACAGGTTTTCAGTGAATATATCTTTAGGGAGAGAGGCACCATTCAACGCATGACAGGGCTGGTCAGATAGGCAGTCTCTGTCTGGTGCCTGCCCAAATTCCAGACACCCAGAAAGAAAATGGGTGTTCAGTATAAATCATATTGCTTTTTTTTTTTAATGTTTATTTACTTTTTGAGAGAGAGAGAGAGAGAGAGAGAGAGAGAGAGAGAGAGAGAGAATGCAAGCAGGGGAGGGGCAGAGAGAGAGGGAGACACAGAATCCGAAGCAGGCTCCAGGCTCCGAGCTGTCAGCACAGAGCCCGACGCGGGGCTCGAACCCACAAGCTGAGAGATCGTGACCCAAGCCGAAGTCAGATACCCAACCGACTGAGCCACCCAGGCACCCCTGCTCTTAATCCCCATCATCTAGTTCACCCATTCCCCATCCACTTCTCCTGTGAATGGAGTTTTTTCTTAAAAAATTTCAGATTGCTTGTTGCTGGTATATAGAAATATAACTCTTACTTATACATTGATATTGTATTCTCTGACCTTGTTAAACTAGCTTATTATTTCTAGCAGGGTGGTTCTTTTTGTAGATTCCTCATGATTTTTGTTTTTTAAAGTTTTTTTTTATTTATCGATTTTGAGAGAGAGAGAGAGCAAGAGCAAGAGAGAGTGTGAGAGTGGGGAAGGGGCAGAGAGAGAGGGAGAGAGAATCCCAAGCAGGTTCTGAGCTGTCAGCACAGAGCCTGAGGCGGGGCTTGATCCCAGGAACTGTGAGATCATGACCTGAACTGAAATCAGGAGTTGGACGCTTAACTGACTGAGCCACCCAGGCGGCCCTCCTTATGTTTTTTTTTTTAAGTTTAATTATTCATTTTTGAGGCAGAGAGGGAGAGAGAGAGCGTGTGCATGCACAAGTGGGGAAGGGCAGAGAGAGAGGAAGAGAGAAAGAATCTCAAGTGGGCTCAGTGGTGCTGACAGCACAGAGCCTGATGCACGACTCAAACCCACAAACCGTGAGATCATGACCTGAGCCAAAGGTGGACGCTTATGACTGAGCCACCCGGGCGCCCCCTCCTTATGATTTTTAAGCAGATAATCACATCTTCTGTGAATAAAGATGATTTTGCTTCCTCCTTTCTAATCTGCGTTTATTTTTTTTTCTTGCCTTATTGACTAGCTAGAACCTTTCGTACAATGTAGAATCATTGCAAATATTTCTCCTGTTCCTCAGTGTCCCTTCTCCTTCCAGTGTCCCATTCCATGTATGTTATACCTTTTGTGGTTGTCCCGTAGCCCTTGGATGTTCTGTTTTGTGTAGTCTTTCTCTTTGTTTTTCGGTTTCCAAGGATGCTTCTGACACATCCTCTAGCCCAGAGATTCTTTGCTCAGCCATGTCCAGTCTACTAGGACCACAAGAGGGATTCTCCACTCCCGCCACAGTGTGTTTTCTCTGGCATTTGTTGTTGTTCTTTCTCAGGACTCCCGTCGCTCCGCTTACACCGCCCGCCCGTTCCTGCACGCGGCCGCCTTCACCTATTAGAGCCCTTAGTGTATCGGTCACAGTGTTTCATGGTCTCCCTCTGACCGTCCCAACATCCCTGCCACGTCTGCTTCTGTCTCTTCAAATTGTGTTTTTTGCCTTTGGATCGTGTAATTTGCCTTGGAAATTTTTCTTGATAGGCAGACATGATGTGCTGGGTCAAGTCGGCTTTTAGTAACGTGGTGGTGAGGTGTGGGGGGAGAGGAAGAATTCTAGTCCTGTGATTAGGCCTCAGTCTTCCGTGAGCCTGTGCCCCTGGACTGTTGGTGCTCCTCAGGGTTTTGTTTGTTTGTTTTCCTCTCCTTTTAGCTGGGACAGGTGTCCAGAGGGGCTGGAGGTGGGTATTTCCCTTCCCTGAGGAAAGTGAGGTTCTGGTTAAGTGGTTTTCCTTGAGGTCAGGCCTTGGTGAGCAGAGCGACCGAAGGGCTCTTTTCCCTCCCCTGCAGGCAGCATCAGGGGCCTTTTCTCAGGTGTTTACTGTGGGAACCTGGCCAAGGTCCTAGGGATCAACCCCACAATGTGGTGGGACCCCGATGACTGGATCTCCCGAGGTTTTGAGCTCTGAGTTGTGCACTCGGAGCCTCCGGAGATCCATCAGTCACAGCTCCCGTGGCGGCTCCCGTTTGTGAGTCTTCACTCTGGGCCACGATGGCTGGGCTTTACCTGTTCTCTGTCATCTCAGGAGCAGGGCTTTGCTGTGTCCCGCTTCTCTTAGAGATCCAAGAAGAGCTGCTTTTTCCTTCTGTTCAGCTTTTTACCTGTTAGGATGAATGGTAACTTCCAAGCTCCCAACATGCAGTCCTAGAAGGTAGAATTGAAGTGGCAAAAGCAGACAATCTTGTCTTGTTTTCAGTCTTAGTGGAAGGCTGTTAAACATTTCACCATTAAGTTTGATATTATAGATTTTTCCGAATGTATTTGATGAACTTGAGGAGTTGCCTATCCATCCCCAGTTGGTTCAGAGTAGTTATTATGATTGGTATTAACTTTAGTCAAATGCCTTTTCTGCAGCTATTGTGACAATCCTGTGATTTTTGTCCTCTGTTCTCTCAATAGTGTGTATTGCAGTGACTGAGTTTTGTTGCTAAACCAACTTTGCATGCCAATGGGATAAGCCCCATTGATCTTGGTAGGTAACACTTTTTACTTGCTGCTGAACTTGGTTCTTCATTCATTCCTGTTGATTTGAGTGATCATCTTATGTCATGTCCATTCAGCTTGAAGAACTCCCTTTAGTATTTCTGATAAGGCAGATCTGTCAGTAATGGATATTCTTTTTCTTTTCTTTTCTTTTCTTTTCTTTTCTTTTCTTTTCTTTTCTTCTCCTTATTCATTTTGAGGGAGAGACAGTGTGAGCTGGAGAGGAGCAGAGAGAGAGAATCCCAAGCAGCTGAGAGTGCAGAGCCGGATGTGGGGCTTGATCTCATGACCCTGGGATCGCGACTTGAGCCAAAATCAAGAGTCAGACGCTCAACCGAGCCACCCGGGTGCCCTAAGAGTTTATTTTTAAGTAATCTCTACACCCAACGTGGGGCTTGAACTCACAACCCTGAGATTCTGCCGAGTGAGCCAGCTGAGTGTCCCTAGGCAGCACTCATTTACACAAGTTTTCCCTTTTCCAATTTATTGGCGAGTAATTTTGCACTTGGTGTTCTTAGTGATAGAATTTACTTTAGTTGATCCTTCTGTGTCAGAAATACTGAAATCAGCTTGGCTCTGTTTTAGCTGTGTTGTATACACCATAAGGCAGTTTAGAAGAGAAGTCTGTTGAACAGCCATACATGTCAACCATGTCTTGTAAGCAGTTACAGAAACAGGGCTTGTGGTAACTTTACGTACTTTCTCTTTGACTGTTACAGTGTTTATTTGCATATACTAATCATTTTCTTCTTTCTCCTTTCCATTCTTTTAAATATGCAAGTTTTCAGAGGTTAGCTTTATTATTTAGCTTTAATGTAAGAGCATGAGAGAATGCTCAAAGGGACAATGGCACAATTTGAGGAGTAATGAATGAAGCCAATCATAGATAACAGTGATGCGCTCATTTGCAATGCTTATATCAGCTCTATCCCTGGGCAACCCAGGAACGTCTCTGTTACCCACCGGGCTGCGGCCACACACCCCACCAACACAGAATGAATTCCCACCTTCGGGAGGGGACCCCCTTCAAGTTATGTCCTTTCTTGAATATGGAGTCCTCTTTACTCTTTTACGATAATCCCTTGCTATCAATAATTTTATACCAAGCTTTCTCTGTTGAAGTCATTGTGTGGTTTCCGTCCGGTTATTGGACCATGACTATTGGTACAAGGCAGAAAAAAACAACAGGGGAAAGAGGCTTTGAAGTGTGCATGTGTGCATGCAGGCTTCAGCTGTGAAATAGAGAGGTCAGCGAAGCCCTCACTGAGAAGGGGCTGAATGAGTAAGATCTAGGAGGGAAGTTAGTAGGCACAGCAGTAACTAGAGGAAGGACACGTGCAAGTGGGCTATGGCAGGAGGTTATCGTAATTAGAAGCAAATAAACACGGGTAGAGTAGGGGAGATGGGATCAGATCCCGTAGGACCTTGTGAGCCACAGCAAGGACAAGGCTTTCTCCTTGTGTGAGCTGGAAGCCCCTGGGAGAGGGGTGTGATGGACTTGTTTCCATTTGATCCCTCTAGGTGTTATGCTGATGTAAGCTGGCCTCTAGCAAAAATGCCAAAATAGAAGCAGGGAATCCATGGGGGGCTGCTGTTGTCAGTCAGGTAAGAGAAACTGGTCTTGGACCAGGGTGTGGTTGTGGAGAACTGGCCATATTTAAAAGTGGAGGGATTTGCTGATAAATCCAGTGTGGAATCTAAGAGAAGGGCCCAGGCAGACCTCAGGTTCTCTGGCCTGAGCGAGCGCAGGAAGAACAAGATCAGGTAGAGGGTTGCAGGCGCTTACATAGTGGGAAAATCAGTGGAAACATCTCTGGCATTAGGCCCCTTGGCCCTGAGCCCCCCATTCTGCTGCTCAATCCATTGCACCTCCAGCTTTGGTTGTAAGGGGCCTTCATTTGCAGGGCTTGAAGGGCGTTTCTTTTCTCAATTGTAAGGCCGATGCTTTTTTTTTAACCTCCAATTCCTGGAAGCTCACCCTACAGAACTTGCCAGATATCTGCACCGCAGAATGCTGGGGAAAAGTGTTCAGGGGAAGACGTCTCACTAGAGACATCTGCTATAAAGTAACCCAAAGGGGTACTGAGATGCGGGCCGCGGACCTGGATGCCGGGAAGACAGGCAACTGGGGAAGCAGTGCCTGCAACCGCAGAGCAAGCCCCAGAGCAAAAACCCCTTCCCCCAGAGCGCAGAGTCTCTCTTGCGCCGTCTACTGATAAAGTTTAGCATAGCAAGGGCTCGGATGCACTGTCGGACGGCCTCGGTGAGTTTGGAGGGGTGTGCAGTTGTACCTGGCAAGTTGGATATTCCTGACACCTGAAATAATAATTTTCATCTTAGACATTAGTTTGATTGGATTAAACAAATCCAAAAAAATTTAATTTGCACATATTTCAATGTGCAAAACATTGCATCTGGAAAAGAGAATAAGTCTGGTGGCTGCTGCTCAGGACGGAGAGGGGACCTCGGTACGGGGTACAGACGGCTGACCACTGCTCACTCTTGCTTTGGCCGTGCCCACCCCACATGCTGAGGGGTTCAGGAAACACCCAGTGGGAAAGACCTTCGAGCAGAGAGGAAGGCCTGCAGAAAACAGGGAGACCCCTGCCCGGGGTATGTGACCCTCCAATCATTTCGGGCATCTGGAGGGGTTGCTCTGTTGCTGACATGGCATTAGCAAATTCATTACCGCAAGTGCATTACCCCCAAGCAAGTTAATTACGCTTGTATATTCGCATCATTATTCAGTAGCACCCCAGAGGGAAAAGCGAGAGAAGGCCGCTCGCCACCCCACCGCGCTCCAAGGCGGTCCAACCCCCCGCGCTCGAGCTAGCCGGCGCTTCGTGGCGAGCGCGCGGCCCCGCCTCCTCCCACAACACAGCCCCGCCCACGAGCGCGGCTCCGCCCGCCGCCCCGCCCCGGCGCGCACGCGCACCCCTCGGCGCCAGGCACCGCCCCCGGCGTGCGCGCGCGCTCCCGCCGCTGCCGCCATTTTGGAGCGACCCGAGCGCCGCCCGCGGCCCGAGCCGGTCCCGAGCCGCCGGCCGGCCCGCGCCGTGTCCGTGGGCGCCGTGTCCGTGGGCGCCGCGCCCGGCCGGGCCCATGTGCGTGCGGCTAGCCCCAGGTCGCCCGGGCTTCGCCTCCGCCAGCGCCCTGGCCTCCACCCGGGCCTCCGAGGAGCCGCCGCGACGCCCGGCCCGCGGGGCAGGTGAGTGCGGCCGCCCGCCGACCCCGCCGTGCCCGCGCCTGCCGGTGCCCCTGAGGTGTCCACCCCGAGTGCTCACCCGCCAGTGGCCACCCCTCTGTTAGTGCACCCGCGTCTGTCCACCCCGTCAGTGTTCGCCTCCGTCAGTGTCCACTCACGGCCGTGCGCACCCTGTCAGTGTCTCCCCCCCCCCCGTCAGTGCCCCCACGGCAGCGTTCCCCCCCCCCCGTCAGTGACCCCCCACGACAGTGTCCCCCTGTCAGGTGTCCCTCCCGACACTGTCCCCCACGACAGTGTCCCCGTCAGTGTCCCTCCCCCATACTGTCTCCCTGTCAGTGTCCTCCGTCAGTGTCCCCCCAACAGTGTCCCCCCGTCAGTGTCCCCCCATCAGCGTCCACTTCAACAGTGTTCCCCTGTCAGTGTCCTCCCTCGTCAGTGTTCCCCACAACAGTGTCCCTCCATCAGTGGTCACTCCCTGTCACTCCCCCCACCTCTTTTCTTCCCTCCCCTCGTTCCCCCCCCCCAGGCGGTGTCCACCTCCACCCCCATTCTTGGTGCCCTCCCAGTCAGTGACCCCTGTATCAGTGCCCCCCCCCCCAAGCGCGCTCCTCGTCTGTCAGTTCCTCCTTCCTGTCCCTAGTCCTCTCCATCAGTGCCCTCCCCTGTGCTGCCAGTGTCCCCCATGTCAGTGCCCCCCGAGGAAGCATCCCCCCATCAGTGTCCACCCCGTGCCTGCCTGTCAAGGTCTCCCGTCAGTCAGTCCTGTCAGCGTCCCACCCACCTCCTCCCTGCTCCTCCTCTCTTCCCTTCAGTAGGGACCCCTACCATCAGTGCCCTGACCTGTTTCTTAGTGCCCCCCTCCCCACCTGCTTCCACCCCCCTGCCTGCTCCCCCCTCTGCCTGCTCCCCCCCCACCTGCCCCCACCCCACCTGCTTCCCCCTCCCCCTCCTGCTTCCCCCCTCCCTCTGCCTGCTCCCCCCACCCCCCCACCTGCTCCCCCCCCTGCTTGCTCTCCCTCCCTCCCTCTGCTCCCTCCTCCCCACCTGCTCCCCCCCCCCCGCCTGCCCCCCCTGCTTGCTCCCCCTTCCCTCCCTCTGCCTGCTCCCTCCTCCCGGCCTGCTTCCACCCCCCTGTCTGCTCCCCCCTCTGCCTGCTCTCCCCCCCCACCTGCCCCCACCCCGCCTGCTTCCCCCCTCCCTCTGCCTGCTCCCCCCCACCCCCCCCGCCTGCCCCCCCTGCTTGCTCCCCCCTCCCTCCCTCTGCCTGCTCCCTCCTCCCCACCTGCTCCCCCCCCCGTTTGCTCCCCCCTCCCTCCCTCTGCCTGCTCCCCACCTCTGCCTGCTCCCCCCCTGCCTGCTCTCCCCCCCCACCTGCCCCCACCTGCTTCCCCCTCCTGCTTCCCCCCTCCTGCTTCCCCCTCCTCTGCCTGCTCCCCACCTTTGCCTGCTCCCCCCCTGCCTGCTCTCCCCCACCCCCTGGCCTGCGCCTCCCTGCTTGCTCCCCCCTCCCTCTCTCTGCCTGCTCCCTCCTCCCCACCTGCTCCCCCCACCTGCTTCCCCCTCACCTGCTCCCCCATTTGCTCCCCCCTCCCTCCCTCTGCCTGCTCCCTCCTCCCCACCTGCTTCCTCCACCTGCTTTCCCCCCCATTTGCTCCCCCTCCCTCTCTCTGCCTGCTCCCCCCTCTGCCTGCTCTCCCCCACCCCCGCCTGCCCCCACCCCGCCTGCTTCCCCCTCACCTGCTTCCCCCATTTGCTACCCCCTCCCTCCCTCTGCCCACTCCCTCCTCCCCACCTGCTCCCCCCACCTGTTCCCCCCTCCCTCCCTCTGCCTGCTCCCTCCTCTGCTCCCCCCCCCCCACTGGCTCCCTCTCTGCCTTGTCCCTCCTCTGCCTATCCCTCCTCTGCCTGTCTCCCCACCTCCTACTCCCACCCTCTGCTTGCTCTCCCCCCCCCACCGCCTGCTTCCCCCCACCTGCTCCCCCTCTGCCTATCTCTCCTCTGCCTATGCTCCCCTGCCTGCTCCCTCCTCTGCCTGCTCCCCCTCTGCCTATCCTTTCTCTGCCTGTCCCCCCTCTGCCTCTCCCCCTCTCTGCCTGCTCCCCACCTGCCTGCTTCCCCCCAGCCTGCCCCCCCCACCTGTCCCTCCCACCTGTCCCCCTCTCTCTGCCTGTCCCCGTCTCTGCCTATTGCTTTGGGACTCCCCTCCCCAGTGCCCACTGTAATCAGTCCCCTGTTCCCTCACTCTTCCTGTCAGCATCCCCTCTTTCTATCACTGTTGTAGCTTCAGCGCTCCATGAACCTGTACCCTTCCCTGGCCTGTCTCCTTACCGTTCACTGCCTCCTTTCTTCCTCCATCTCCATCATCTCTGCCTTCACCGTGCACCTTATCGGCCCTCTTCAGTGGCTTCCTGACCTTGCTATGGTGTCTCCTACACACCTCCACCTGCCACTTCGTGGCCTCGGCTCCTGTTTACCTTGTCCACCCACTAGCCACTCACTGCTCTCAGTTCACCACTGAAACAGTGCCCTGTCACCCCCAGCTCACCCACTCTGTCTTTTCTGTTCAGTCCCTGCCTCTCACTTCACCTCTCCCCCATTTCGTCACTGTACCCACCTATCTTGTCCCTGTGGCCTTCTCCAGCCCCGCCTGTCCCCTGCCCCTGTTGCCACTCCCTGCCATGCCTTTGGCCTTTCAGTGCTGGGGCCATCACTGACACTCTCAGCTGTTTACTTCTCCATGTTCCTTCCTTTCTGGTTTCTCTTCCATTTTGGCCACTCTAAGTCATGTCAGTTAAGCTCTGGAAGGTGAGAAGCAGCCAGCTTTGAGCAGAGTGGGGGACAGGCGCCTGGGTGCTCAGTTGGTTTAGTGCGAGATTCTGGATCTCAGCTCACGTCTCGATCTCAGGGTTGTGCGTTCAAGCCCCGCAGAGCGGGGGGACAGAGCGTTCCAGGTTGAGGGGACAGCACGTGCAGTGGCCTTGCAGTGGATCTTCTCTAGGAACCTAGGTAAGACTAATGTGTGGCTGGGGTAAGGGGGAGATAGGAGCACAGGGTTCAGCGTGGGCCTTGCAATCATCTGTTCTTGGTAGGTGTGTGCCTGAGTTGTGAGGGGGACCGGGATGGACGTTAAGGTGGGAAGGGCCATCATCACGGAGGCAGGACGTGCAGGAGAGGGGGCGAGATGAGGTGGTGGGAGCGGTGTAGTTGCAGTTTAGACCTTGGGGGTCGACTTAGGGAGATGTTTGGGAGGCAGAGCTGTTAGGACTTCCTGATAGATGAGAAGAGGTGTGGGGGAGAGGGCCCAAGGTGAGGTCTGGGCTTCTTGATGGGACTGTGGCATTGTCAGCTGAGATGGGGAAGCAGGATGGGGTGGTGGCAGGTGCAGGGCGTTAATGGTAGGTTAGACGTAGAAAGTAAGGCTTTCTCTTGGCTTTAAGTAGTGGGTGATGTCTGACTTACCCAAGGGTCATTGGCACGAAGGTATCTCGCAGAAGAATCTGGAGCCCAGAGGAGAGGTCGGGCTGCAGGCATATAGGACCTCAGCACAGGGGTAACGTTTAAAACCTTGGTAATGGCAGTTTTTTTACACAGACGCACAGCAGAACGTACTGATCGTTTATTGTGTGCTGCTGCTTAAAATGCTTTATATGATGGGGCGCCTGGGTGGCGCAGTCGGTTAAGCGTCCGACTTCAGCCAGGTCACGATCTCGCGGTCCGTGAGTTCGAGCCCCGCGTCGGGCTCTGGGCTGATGGCTCAGAGCCTGGAGCCAGTTTCCGATTCTGTGTCTCCCTCTCTCTCTGTCCCTCCCCCGTTCATGCTCTGTCTCTCTCTGTCCCAAAAATAAATAAACGTTGAAAAAAAAAATTAAAAAAAAAATGCTTTATATGAATGAACTATTTAATCTTCACAAGAATTCAAGGGTATAGAAACTATTATTTCCCATTTTACAGATGAGAGAACTGGTACACAACAAAGTAGGTGATGGACTCAGGATTTATACCCCAGCCAGACTGACTAAAGCCCCTCCCCCTACTTTTTCTTTAGGTTAAGGGAAAGGCTGACTTTCAAAATACTGTTTTAAATTTTTAAATAATGGTAGCTGATTATGTGCCAGGCATATTTGTGTGCACACATGCATGTGTTCCAATAAAGCCTTATTTATTTAGGAAAACAAGCCCAGGCACATTTTAAAGTACATTACCTATACCATCTTATTTAATTCTTTTTTGTTTTTTTAAACAAAGTGCTTTACCGTTTTATTATCTTTGTATCCTTGTGAGATCTAACAGACATTTTGACAGAAAGCAGGTACATGACTTGTACAGAATTTATTATAAACCAGAGAGTGAAAGCCAGTGCTAAATTTTCTATTTTGACATCTAACACAGCACTTAATTCTTTTTGTTTGTTTGTTTGTTTGTTTGTTTTTTTGGTCTATTTATCTTGAGAGAGGGAGGGAGAGGGAGAGAATGAGTGGAGTGGGAGAGGGGCAGAGAGAGAGAATCCCAAGCAGGCTGAATCCTAACCACTGACAGTGCTGAGTCTGATGCGGGCCTTGATCTCACCATGAGATCATGACTTGAGCTGAAACCTAGAATTGGATGTTTAACTGACTGAGCCACCCAGGTGCCCCAGCATTTAATTCTTAAAACAACTTAATGATATAGCTAATCTTTTTTTCTTTAAACATTTTAAATTTTATTTTGGAGAGAGAGCACTCATGTGCGTGCAAGAGAGGTGGGCAGGGGGGGAAAGTGAGAGAAACCTAAGCAGGCTCCACGCTCAGTGTGGAGCCCGATGTGGGGCTCGAGCCTGTGACCTTGGGATCATGACCTGAGCTGAATTCCAGTCGGATACTCAACCAGCTGAGCCACCCAGGTGCTCCTATAGCTACTCTCAATATTCCTATTACCATTTATGTGAGAACATTGAGGCACAAATTAAGAAATGTACCCAAGGTCACAGTAAATAAATGTGAGAACCAGAACTCAGCCTAGGTGGTCAGACTCTAGAGGTTGTGTTTTTCATTCTCACCTCCTGTGGTTCATACACAGGGTATAATTCCGGAAGGCATCAAAATGGGTATCGTGAAGTTAGTCTCATTCTCACCCCATTCCTCAGCCATTGACTTCTTAGAAAACATGTCACATCCATGTACAGCAAGCAGCTTTCTTCTTTTTAACACAGAATGTACGATTTTTTATTTGTTAAAAATATTCTACCACTAAAAATTATTGAAGAATATTTTATACCCAGTAAAATGTACAGATCTTAAATATGCTTGATGAATTTCAGCAAATGTGTACACCACAAGTGAGTACACAAAAGTGTGTCCATCACTCGTGTCAAGATATAGAACATTTCTATCACTCCTAAAAGTTTCCTTGTGTCCCTTTTCAGTTACTACAACCAACCCCCAAATCCTGAGGCAACCATTGTTCTGATTTCTGTCATTACAGATTAATTTTGCAGGTCCTCAAACTTCATGTAAATGAAATCATAAAATATATGCTTTTTTGTGTATGTCTTCTTTGGCTCACTGTAACGTTTTTAGATCTTATTTACTTATTTAAAAAGTAATCTCCAGGGTGCCTGGGTGACTCAATGGGTTAAGCGTCTGGCTTTGGCTCTGATCATGATCTCACCATTTGTGGGTTCGAGTCCCACATCGGGCTCTGTGCTGACAGCTCAGAGCCTGGAGCCTGCTTCAAGTTCTGTGTCTCCTGCTCTCCCTGCCCCTCCCCTGCTCATACTTTGTCTCTCTCTCTCAAAAATAAACAAACATTAAAAAAAGAAAAAAAGTAATCTCCATGCCCAACATGGAGCTTGAACTCATGACCCTGAGATCAAGAGTCACGTGCTCTACTGACCGAGCCAGGCAGGTGCCCCTTGAGATTTATTGATTTTAATGCCTATATCTGTAGTTTGTGCTTTTCATTTGAGTAGTACTCATTTGTATGAAAATATAATTTACGTTTTTTTTCCTGTTGATGGGTGTCTGGGTTGTTTTTACTTTTTGGCTAGTATGACTAAAGTCACTGAAGATTCTTATGCATGTCTTCTGTGGACGTACATTATTCCTTTGGGGTATTTAGGAGTGGTACTGCTGAGGGTCATAGTGTAGATACATTTTGAACTTTTTTCAAAAACTGCAAACTATTTTTCAAACTGATACCATTTTCCACTCCCACAGTAACGTATGAGAGTTCTAGTTTCTCTACATCTATGCCAGCCCTTGGCGTTGTCAGTCTTTTATGTATGTATGTATGTATGTATGTATGTATGTATGTCAGCCTTTTTAATTTTAGCTATTCAGTTGGTAGTGAGTGATATCTCACTATGGTTTTAATTTGTATTTTTCTTTTTTTTAAGTTTTTTTTTTTTTAAAGTTTACTTAGAAAGTGTGAGTGGGGAGGGCAGAGAGAGAGAGAGGGGGAGAGAGAGAGAGAGAGAATATCCCAAGCAGGTTCTGAACTGTCTGCACAGAGCCCCGATGCGGGACTCAGACTCACAAACCAAGCCTCACAAACTGAACCCAACTGTTAGATCATGACCTAAGCCAGAGTTGGATGCTTAACCTCTGAACTGCCTGAGCCACCCAGGTGCCCCTAATTTGCATTTTTCTGATGAATAATGATGGTGAACAACTTTGGTTTGGTTTGGTTTTTTGGGGAACACCTTTTTTTTTCTTTTTGAGACTGACACAGCACGAGTGGGGGAGGGGCAGAGAGAGAGTGAGAGACACACACACACACACACAGCAGAATCCAAAGCAGGCTCCAGGCTCTGAGCTGTCAGCAGAGAGCCTGACACGGGTTTGAAGGGCTCGAACTCACGAGAGAGAGCCGAGAGATCATGACCTGAGTCCAAGTCAGATGCTTAAAGGACTGACCTACCCCGGTGCCCCAGTGAACAACTTTTTATATGCTAATTAGCTACTTAAGTATTTTTCTTGTGAAGTGTCAGGTTTTTAATCCATTCTTCATTGGATTTTTTTTTTTTTTATTCATTTTAAGAGTTAAAATGACCTCCAAGATCAAGAGTTGCATGTTCTACTGACTGAGCCAGCCAGGCACTCCTTGCCTATTTTTTTTAATGGTGTCTTTTGATGAACAGAAAATTTTAATTTAGGTGAAGTAAATTTTTGTCAATATGTATATATACATATTTTAGTAATTTCTACACCCAATATGGGGCTCAAATTCACAACCCTAAGTTCAAGAGTCGCACGTTCCTCCGACTGAGACAGCCAAGTGCCCTGTTGGTAGTTTTCTTTTATGTTTATTATGTGTCCTTACAAAATTTTGCCTGCACCAGTGTTGTGAAGACACTATCTTTTTTTTTTTTTTTGTAAAAGTTTTCTTTTTTAAAGATTTTATTTATTTTATTAAAAACATTTTCTTTTGGGGCGCCTGGGTGGCTCAGTCGGTTAAGCGACGGACTTCGGCTCAGGTCACGATCTCGCGGTCCGTGAGTTCGAGCCCCGCGTCAGGCTCTGGGCTGATGGCTCAGAGCCTGGAACCTGCTTCCGATTCTGTGTCTCCCTCTCTCTCTGCCCCTCCCCCATTCATGCTCTGTTTCTCTCTGTCTCAAAAATAAATAAAAAACAATAAGGGGCGCCTGGGTGGCGCAGTCGGTTAAGCGTCCGACTTCAGCCAGGTCACGATCTCGCGGTCCGTGAGTTCGAGCCCCGCATCGGGCTCTGGGCTGATGGCTCAGAGCCTGGAGCCTGTTTCCGATTCTGTGTCTCCCTCTCTCTCTGCCCCTCCCCCGTTCATGCTCTGTCTCTCTCTGTCTCAAAAATAAATAAACGTTAAAAAAAAATTAAAAAAAACAATAAAAAATTTTTAAAAACATTTTCTTTTAAGTGTATTTATTTTGAGAGAGACAGAGACAGGACGAGTGGAGGAGGGGCAGAGAGAGAGGGAGACAGAGAATCCCAAGCAGGCTCTGTGCTGCCAATGCAGAGCTGGATGTGGGGCTTGAACCCATGAAACTGCGAGATCATGACTTGAGCTGAAACCAAGAATTGGACGCTTAATTGAGTCACCTTAAAGATTTTATTTTTAAGTAACGTCTACACCCAATGTGGGGCTCGAACTCACAACCCTAAGATCGAGTCACACGTTCCACTGACTGAACCAGCCAGGCACCCCTATGAAAGTTTTATAGTGGTAGCTTTTGTATTTTGGTTTATGATTCACCTTTTTCTTTTTAGCAGCTTTATGGAGATGTAATTGATGTACAATAAACCACACATGTTTAAAGTGTAAAATTGGATAAGTTTTGACATGTATATACCTGTGAAATTATCACCACAGTGTAGTGAATGTCTATCATCCCCCAGATTTCCTCATTTCATTTTGGGAACCGTCCCTCCCACCCTTTTCTGCCTCCATCTCCAAGCAAATACAGATTTCCTTTCTGAATCCTTCTTGCATTAGTTTTTTATTTTTAAACAAATTGTAAATGTTTTTACTTAATTTTTGATAGAGAGCGCGCGTGAGCAGGGGGAGGGGCAGAGAGAGAGAGGGAGACAAGGAATCTGAAGCAGGCTCCAGGCTCTGAGCTGTCAGGCACAGAGCCTGATGCAGGGCTCGAACTTGTGAACTGCAAGATCATGACCTGAGCCGAAGTCAGACGCTTAACTGAGCCACCCAGGCTAAGTTCTTGCATTAGTTTTTTTTTTTTTTTTAATGTTTATTTATTTTTGAGAGAGAGAGAGAGAGAGACAGAGCATGATTGGGGAGGGGCAGAGAGAGAGCGAGAGAGAGACAGAATCCAAAACAGGCTCCAGGCTCTGAGCTGTCAGCACAGAGTCTGATGTGGGGCTCGAACTCATGAACCATGAGATCATGACCTGAGCCGAAGTCGGACGCTTAACCGACCGAGCCACCCAGGCGCCCCTGCATTAGTTTTTAATGTCAGGTGAAATCAGGATACTTCCTCCCTGCCCTTCCCTCATGGGGTTATGTAATCATTCTAGCATCATTTTTTAGAGCCTTTGTCATAAATTAATTGAACATGCGTGTGCAGGCTTCTTTCTGGGTTTTGTTACATTCTCTTGGTCTGTTTTTCTATTTTATGTCAATACCACAGTGTATTAATTACTGTAATTTAAAGGTAGTATAAGTCCTCCACCTTTAATCCTCTACAAAATTGTCTTGCCAGTTTTAGAATAACCTCTTCACTATGTACAGAAATTTTTGCTAGAAGTTTGGTTGGGGTTATATTGAATCTGTAGATTTATTTTATTTTATTTTATTTAATGTTTATTTTTGAGAGAAAGAGAGCACGCACACCCACAGGGGAGGGGCAGAGAGACAGAAAGACAGAGGATCTGAAATGGACTGTGCGCTGATAGCAGCAAGCCCAGTGGGGGGCTCAAGCTCATGAATGGTTAGATCTTGTACCTGAGCTGAAGTTGGAGGTTTAACTGATTGAGCCACCCTGTGCCACCCAGGTGCCCCTCAATACGGTGTATTATATTAATTTTCAGATGTTAAAGCAACT
Organism: Prionailurus viverrinus; assembly: GCF_022837055.1. NCBI lineage: Eukaryota > Metazoa > Chordata > Mammalia > Carnivora > Felidae > Prionailurus > Prionailurus viverrinus. The sequence continues at coordinate 139,160,661 of NC_062567.1, forward strand.
TTAGAGTCTTAGGTTAAATCCGCTTGGTGTGGTATATAATGCTTTATTTTTATTTTATTTTTTTTATAATTTATTTTAGAGCTTGAGCATGGGACAGGGGCAGAGAGAGAGAGAGAGAGAGAGAGAGAGAGAGACTCTCAAACAGGCTCCACCAGTGTGGAGCTTCACGCTGGGCTTGATCCCACGACTCCAGGATCACGACCTGAGCTGAAATCTAGAGGTGGATGTTCAACCATGACTGAGCTACCTAGGTGCCCCTATAATGGTTTTTATAGGTGGATGGATTTGGTTTGCTAGTGTTTTGTTGAAGACTTTATATATATTCATAAGAGATTTGTGAATGACTTTCTTTTTATATGATATCATTGGTTTTGGTAATACTAGCACCTTAGAATGAGTTGGGAAGTTGTTCTTTCCTTTTTGCAGATCCGTTTTCTATGTGGGATCATTTTATTTCAGCCTGAAGCACTTCCTTCAGTATCGCTTACATTGTGGATATGCTGGGAACAGAGTCTCTGTTTTAGGTTGTCTGAAAAGGTCTTTTTTTTATTATTATTATTTTATTTTGTCATGATAAGTGTACTTTTTAATTCTCGTTCCGTGTTTAATTCCCATCCTCCCTATTTCACCCACCTCCCCTCTGGTGACCATCAGTGTGTTCTGTACAGTGAAGATGTGAAGGTCTTTTTCCTTCAGGTTTGAAGGACATTTTTGTTGAATATAAAATTCTAGGTTGACAGCTTTTTTTCTTTTAGCACTTTTAAGTGCTTTTAGCATCTGTTGTTTCTAAGAAGTCAGGTATCGTTCTTGTTCACCTGGTATCTTTTTTCCTACTGTGTTTAAGGTATTTTATTTACTTATTTTAAATGATTTTTATTGTTTTTCTTTTTCAATTTGACTATAATTTTTCTAGGTATAGTGTTTTTGTGTTTTTCCTTTTTGGGATTGATTTAGTTCGTTGGATCTTTGTGTTGATGTGTTTAATCAACTTTGGAAAATTTTTGGCCATTGACTCTTAAATATTTCTTAAATATTTTTTCTGCTTCATATTTTTTCTCCTCTTGGGACTCCAGTGATACTTATTTTACATGGTTTGACATTTTCCCATAGGTTTTGAATGTTTGTATTTGTAATATTCCTTTTCTTTCTATTTATATATGTATATTTTCTATTCATCTATCTTCAGAGTCCCTGTTTTCTGTTTTGTGATCATTGTGTTAATTCTGTCCAGTAATGTTTTGATTTAACATACTGTATTTTTCAGTTTAGAATTTCCTTTTGGTTTTTCCATCACGTTTGCTAATGAATATTAGTTCTGCTAATGAATATTTTCATTCCTTCTGACCATTTCTCCAAATGTTTTAATATATTATAATTGCTGTTTTGAAGTTCTCATCTGCCACTTCCAACATATGATCTTTGTGGGTCCTATAGATTGTTTTTTCTCTTCATCATGGGTCACCTTTTCCTGGTTTGCATGTCTAGTAATTTTTTATCATACAATTAACATTATGCACGGTGCATTATAGAGACTCTATTTGGGGTTCTAATCCTATGAAGGATCTTGAGTTTTGTGAGGGCAGACTTAAATTACTGGGAGATCATCTTGACCCTGTAGAAGCTTGTAGCCTGTAGGGTGGATCTGTTTTGTTTTGCCTTGTGTTTTAAGACATGACCTTCAGTTCTGGAATATGGTTTTTACTCCTCTAAGGTGTGACCTGTCTAGGATTTTAATGGAAAACCTTTCTAATTTGCCAGAACTGAAACTCTAAATTGTCTTCCCAGGACTGGACAGCAGCTGGTGTCTTTGCTTAGCTCTTTGTCCTCACAACAGTTGCTTTCTGCTTGTTTTTCTTTTTAGTTTTTCAGCTTTATTGAGATATAATTGACAAAGTTGTAAGTTATTGAAGTAGGTTATGATGATTTGATGTATGTATGCATTGTGAAAGGACTCTCCCCATCTGGTTAGTTGTTACATCTGTCACCTCACATATTTATCTTAGTGTGTGTGTGTTTGAGAACACTTAGGTTGGGGTGTCTGGGTGGCTTGGTTGGTAAAGCATCCAACTCTTGATCTCAAGTCTTTATCTCAGGGTCATGAGTTCAGGCCCTGCATTGGTCTCTGTGCTGGGCATGAAGCCTACTTAAGAAACAAAACAAAACAAAAAAACCTCAGTTAAGTTGTGCTCTCTACAGCGTTCTCAGCTGTAGTCACCGTGTCTTATATGACGTCCTTAGACCATAGTCATCTGTGTGTGGACCCTTTGACCAGCCTCTCCCTGTGTCCCCTGCACCCAGCTCCTGGCAGCCACTTTTCTGCTCTGTTTCTGGGAGTTTGATTTTTTTTTTTTTTTTTTTTTTTTGCTTGCTTTATTGGTGTCTCATCCCGCCATCTGCAGTTTAGGAGTCAGTCAAGGATTTGGGAGGAATTTAATGCAGATGTGTGAGATTTTTGCTTCTTTTGGGTTTTTCCTTTCAGTTTCAGCCATTTTGATAGTCCTGAACTCTGACCTCTTTTCTTCCTGTAGTGAGATGCTTAGCACTGCTGTCACCTAGCACTGTTGCCTCATGGTCAGTGAGAGCTGGGCAGTGCCCGCAGGTCACAAGACATTTCAGTGCAGAGCTCAGTTTGTTCTCCTTATACTGATTGTGCTCCCTCCAGTTTCTTTGTGTTTTTGGTTGTTCTCCAACACCTTCAGATAGCGGGTTTTTTAAAAATATTTTGTGCAGTTTATAATTATTATCAGTAAGAAGATCAGTCAGAAGCTGGAACCAGAACTGTCAGATCTGCAGTTTTAAACCCTGTGCTATACATGCCTGACAGAGGAAGAGAAGGGAGACCACGGGGAACGTGGGGGTGTGTCCACTTGCGGAGGTGAGCACAGGATATGGAAGCTGACCAGGAGTAGCTCTGGGTGCTGGACGGAACCAGGAGAGTGTGGTGTCGCAGAAGCTAAGAGAGGCTGGTACTTCACTGTGATAAGCTTTGGGATGTAGAGTGAGGGAAGGACTGAGAGGTGGTCCTGGGAATTCATTGGCTTCCTTCATTGGCTTCCTTGACAAAAGTGGTCTGGTGGCATGCTGGGGAGAGAGGTTCGATGGGAGGAGAGGGATTAGGGACAGTAAGTGCAGACAGCTCTTTAAGGAAGCATCGCGTCAACGGAGATTGGAGAAATGTCTATGGGGGGGCGCCTGGGTGGCTTGGTCGGTTAAGCGTCCGATTTCGACTCAGGTCCTGATCTAACGGTCCGTGAGTTCGAGCCCCGCGTCGGGTTCTGTGCTGACAGCTCAGAGCCTGGAGCCTGTTTCCGATTCTGTGTCTCCGTCTCTCTGACCCTCCCCTGTTCATGCTCTGTCTCTCTCTGTCTCAAAAATAAATAAACATTAAAAAAAAATTAAAAAAAAAAAATGTCTATGGGGCAGAGGTGTGTGTGTGTGTGTGTGTGTGTGTGTGTGTGTGTGTGTGTGTAAGTGTGTACACACTGACGGGACTGTGCTAGCAAAGGAGGAGGGACTGGAGATACCAGAGGAGCAGTCTTGGGAAGGCATGAAGGGTGGGGTCCAGAGCATAGGTGGAGAGGCTGGTCTTGGTGGGAGCAAGGACCATTTCTCCATTGTAATAGGAGGGAATGCAGTGGATGTGGTGATTAGGGTTGGTAGGTTTGATGGAAGGAAGTTGGGAGAGTTCACACTTGAAGCCTTGTGCTTTTTCTGTGAATTAAGGGGTAAGGTTATTGGAGAGTTGAAGAAAGAGTTGAAAGGAAGTATCTATTGCTTTGTAACAGAGCATCCCAACAATGATTGGGGACTTAAAATAGCAATCTTTGTTTTTGGTTATGAGTGTGGGTTGAGCCCAGTTTGGGCTGGTCCAGGTGTGGCCAGCATGGCTCCTCTCTGCTCCTTGTGTTGTCTGCCTGGCTTCTTGTATGATTGGGGCTTCAGCTGCATGTTTTAGGCCTCTCTCCAGGGTTCTGTCAGCCTCAAGGAGGCCACATTGTCACAGGACTCCAAGAGGGCAAGACTGGCAGCTGGTTCTCAAAATGGCACCTGTCCTCTGCTGCCTTTTGGTGGTTACAGCAGGTCCCAGGAGTCACCCGGTGGGTGGATAGACTTTATATTTTATGATTTTATTTTTTGACTTGACTTCTTGATGCAAGGAGCTATATAGAATTTGTACCCATCTGATATTTGTCACAGTTGTCTCAAGAGAGGGAAGCTAGCTTCTTAAGAGTTCGAAGGCTAGGCTGTATTAACGTTCACTTGAGATGTGTGGTCGTTAATTTAAAACAAGTGAAACTCAGGCCAGGTTTCCTCACGGAAGCCCTCTCTGACCAACAACTTCCTGCTCCCTGACTAATGATAATTGATGACATTTATTGGGCACTTACTGTTTTCCAGGTACTTTGAGCACTTGATTCAGATTATCTTGCTTAATATTCACACTGTCCTTTGAGGTAAATACCATCATCATCTCCATCTCATAGCTGGGGAGACTGAGACATAGAGTTTAAGAAATGTAACTCAGGTCAGTATGTGGAGGCGCTGATGCAGGCCAGGCAGTTGCATCTGGAGCTGAGCTTGTAGCCACCTTGACGCACTGGCTGCAGACGTCACGTCTTCCACGCGTGACCACCATGGTAGCTGACACACGCAGGCACTCTTGGTGCCTCTGGTTCCTTGCAGTGAACTTTGCCCTGGACAGTCCTCACGTCCACCCTAGGAGGATGTTATTTTTATCCCTGTCCACCAGGACACCCCAGGGCACAGGGGACCAGTGACTCTGTCCTCAGGGCTTGCAGGTAGGAAGCTCTCTGGGCAGGGTCCTTCAAGATTTACTGGAGGTCAGGCCTCTGGGGGTGGGGCTGTGTTTGTGTCCTTTCTTCATTTGTTGCTGAGTAGAGGACACCCAGTGTCCTCTCTGTGGGCTGTTATCAGCATTGAAACCTTTCAGAGTTGGGGGGTGGGAGGGAGGGGAGGGTGGGTGATGGGTATTGAGGAAAGCACCTTTTGGGATGAGCACTGGATGTTGTATGGAAACCAATTTGACAATAAACTTCATATATTGAAAAAAAAAAAAAACCTTTCAGAGCTCCTCTTCAGGGATGTGCCCATCTGTGAGCCCACCGACTGCTCCCATACAGCACTGAGATGGAAGTCATATGCCATAAAGTCGCCCTTCTAAAGTGTGCAAGTCAGGGGCTTTTAGTACATTCACAAGTGCAGCCAGCATCACTGATTCCAGAACAGTTTATCACTCCACAGAGAAGCCCATTGACTGCGTCATTTTTAAGACTTGCTCTTCTCTCCTCAGGGCCTCATTTCCCCTCAAGCCTACGAGACCCTCTTTCTCACCCTTTCTTGGCTCTGCCGCATAGTCCTCCGTGGACCAGGCCAGTCCTGGTTGGTACCTTCATGTTATCTCCCTCCATCATGATAATTCTTTTTGTATCTCCTTTGATACCTCCTTTTTTTCTTTATTGACTGGACCAGTATCTGGTGTCATGTGGAGACGGAGAACTTGACTTCGCTGTGAGACAATCTGGGTTCAGGTTTTGAATTGATGTTTATTAACCTGTGGCCTTGGGCTAGTCCTATAATTATTGAGACCTCTGCTTTTTAACCTGTGAACTGGGATTAGTGGTAAACTCCCTGCTGCACTGAGTTCTACTGGGCTCATGCAATGCTTGCACACAGTAGAGTGTCCGTGAAACAGCTCTTGTCGATTCCCTTTCTTGTGGCAGGTGTAACCCTGCAGAGTTCCTCGAGTTAATTCTCTTGTGCTCTTGTTTGGACTCAGCTTTGTCCATTGCCCTGGCTTCTGCCCTGTGCTTGTTGAGGCTTTTTCTCTGCCTATTTGGCAATGCTTTTTAGCCACATGTCTCCAGTTACTTGTCCTTCCAAGAGTCTCGGCCCAGCATGTGCCCTGCCTGCCCTTGGAGCTGGTCCTCCCAGGACCACAGTGTTGAGAACACATGCAGTGCAGGCATGGTCTGTTGTTTGTTGTGTGGGGCACATGTACACTGGGGCCTTGCTGTGGTGTGTCTTTGGGTCCCTGTACAGGCAAGCCCAGACCTAGAATGGTTCAACTTAACATATTTTCAACTTTATGATGGTGTGAAAATGGTATGCATTCCATAGAAACTGTACTTGGAATTTTGAATGTACATCTTTTCCTGGGCTAGCGGTATGTGGTACGATCCTCCTGTGTTTCTGGGCAGCGGCCTCAGCTCCCGGTCAGCCCATCAGCACGAGGGCAACAATCATCTTGTACCCAGACCACCATTCTGTTTGTCACTTTGAATCCAGCATTCAGTATGTTAACATGTAGGTTGAGGAAGATCTACAGTTGATTCCTCTTCTCTGTCCTAGACCAGTGGTAGCAGTCATGACATCTCTCTGTCAGTGAGTCACATTTTTACTTGCATCACGTACACATTGGACCAGGATTGCAGAACTAGTCAGTGGTGGAGGCTGGACTTCATGCCAGAGAACACCTCCCATGGTCAGGTCTGCTGCGCTGGTGGGTTCTTTGCTTGGGTTCTGTGTCTGTCTCCAGGAGGGAGGATGGGGGCCAGGTGCTTAGCATACGTGGGGAGAGTGCATGCCAACAGTGCCAGTTGGCTCTGTCCTTAACCAGGCAGAGTGGCCATGATTACTAGCAGCGTGCAGACAGAAGGTCTTCAGCTTTCACTTTGAGTCTTCTCTTCATCACACCCAACAGCCAGGAGGAAGCTCTTGAGAAAACCAGGAGAAGGTGAGAGCCCTCTCAGGCCTGACAGAGCTCTTGCTCAAGGTGTCTGGTGGGGCTGTGTATCGATCACCTTTATCAGACTTTGGTGGGAGACCAGCTGGGCTCCACCACCAAGGGGAGAAATGCTGCTTTTGGTAGCTTGGAGCCCCAGGAGTGTGCAGCCACCTAGGCAGGCTGTGATTGGGGTGGTGGCACTCAGGCTGATGGCAAATTGTTGGGTTTTCCCTGTAGGCCAGGTGTGGGGTGGATGCTACCTCTGCATGTGGGTCTCATCTCGTCCTCACAGCTCCTGGGCTGGGGTCAGCAGGGGCAAGAAGGCAGGCTAGCTCTCTGGCAGAGACACTGTCAACCTGAAGACGCACTTTTACTTATTTTTCACAGTGTTGGCCCACATAGTGTTAAAAAATGCAATTAGTTGTTGGGGCGCCTGAGTGGCTCAGTCAGTTAAGTGACTGACTCTTGGTTTCAGCTCATAAGTTCGAGCCCCGTGTCGGGCTCTGTGCTGACAGTGTGGAGCCTGCTTGGCATATATTCTCTCTCTCTCTCTCTCTCTCTCCCTCTCCCTCCCCCTCTCTCCCTCTCCCTCTCCCTCTCTCCCCCTCCCCCACTCATGCTGTGTCTCTCAAAAATAAATAAATACATATACTTAAAAAAATTCGTTGTTGAGGAGGGGGACTGTTGGGATGAGCACTGGGTGTTGTATGGAAACCAATTTGACAATAAGTTATATTTAATATAAAAAAATAAGTTAACATTTGAATAGATGGGGGATTTAAGAAAATCTGGGTTTCTGGCCTTTCTTGTAGAAACTGGCAGATGTGTCCTCATGCCCTGTGTCCCTGCAGGCCTGTAGGCGGCTGCCATGGATCTTCCCTGCTCCTGCCCATGGACGGCCCTGTGCTTCTCCTGCAGGCTTCACTCCTCCTTCTGTCTTCTCTGTCTGGCTGCTTCCTTCCACTTAACACCTTCCTGCTCTACAGGCCTTTTTTGCGTTGTAGCCTTGCATTGGGATGCGGCCGAAGAACTGGAAATTCGGTGACTGGGCGCTCTCCTATTGCCATTGTAGGACAGCTCTTGCTCCAGAAGCGTAGGGTTTAGGTTGTTCGCTTCTTAGTGGAGCTAGCTTCCTTTCTAAAAAATTCTTTTGCATCCTTCTGGCACCTGGAGTTAGCTAGGCTGTGCTTTCCTGTTTTCTGACCACAACACTCGTGCACTCATTCTCCAGGAAGACTCTCCGCCTTTTTCTTGGCCCCTCTTTCTGGGGACACCTACCAGAGTTAGGAGCTGGGAAGCTGCATGCAGAAGAGGCAGCCGGCTCAGCTGTCAGCAGCTGCTCCCTCCTCAGCCTGCTGACCCCTCCTGCTCTTGGAGACGGGCAGGCTGGGGAAGGAGTTTGATTGCAGCCCTCCCACCGGCACTTGTTTTGGGGTCCAGTTTTTCTCTGTTGTTTCCCCATTTATTTATTTTGCTAGAAAGTGTTTTCCTGTAGAATTTCAAGTTTATTTCTATATATTTGTATGTCTGATTCTCTAATAGAGCTTTTTAAAGAAGTGGATGTTTAATTGCTAACACAGTAACAAATATATGGGGCTTCTAATTAAAAAAATCTATTCTTACATGGAGCCTTCCCATCTTCCCATCTTCCCATCTTTGAAATAGTTCTATTTCAAAGAAACAACTATTTTTGAACTTTTGATAGCTGTTTAATTCTGGTAGTTAACTTCCATAAGTTAATAATCGTAAAAACTAGTAGCAGCTTGCATGTATCAAGGCTTTTCACGTGTCAGGCACCTTCCTAAGATCTTTACATTGATTTCTTTCAGTTCTCACTGGCATTGTACAAGGCAGGTGTTGTTACCCACCTTTTGTAGATGAGGAAAATGAGGCACAGAGGCGACTTGACCAGGGCCTCTGTTTTTTGTCTTTTAATTTTTAAATTCTGGTAAAAATATATGTAACAAAAAACTTATCATTTTAATAATTTTTAAGTGCATAGTTCAGGGGCACTAAGTATATTCATGTTGTTGTGCATCCACCCCACTACCCGTCTCCAGAACTTCTCCATCTTCCCAAACTGGAACTCCCTCCCCATCAGACGCTCACCACCCCCACCAGCACCATCCCCAGCACCACCGTCTCTACTCTCTGCTTCTGTGAATCTGACCACTCCAGATTCTGGTACCTCCTATAGATGTGAAACCACACAGGATTTGTCTTTCTGTGATGGCTTCTTTCACTGAACACAGTGCCCTCAGGGTTCACCTGCGGTGCAGCAGGTGTGAGGAGTTCTTTCCTTTTTATTTTTATTTTTGAGAGAGAGAGAGAGAGCGAGTGAGCGCACATGTGAGCGGGAGAGAGGGGCAGGGGAAGAGAGAGAGAATCTTATTTTTATTTTTGAGAGACTGCATGAGTTGGGGAGAGAGGCACAGGGAGAGAGAGAGAATCTTAAGTAGGCTCCACGCTCAGCACAGAGCCTGACACGGGTCTTGGGATCATGACCTGAGCTGAAATCAAGAGTTGGATACCCAACTGACTGATACACCCAGGCGCCCCAGAAGTTCCTTATTAAGGCTGAATAATACTCCATTATATAGATGGGCCACAATTTGTTTATCCCTTTGTCCATCAGTGGTTATTTGGGTTGCTTCCACCTTTTGCTGTTGTCACCTTCTTCTTTTTAAAAAAAATACCTGTTTATTTTGAGAGAGAGAGAAAGCACGAGCAGGAGAGGGGCAGAGAGAGGGAGAGAGAATCCCAAGCAGGTCCATGCCCAGTGTGGAGCCTGATGTGGGGCTCGATCCCATGACCATGAGATCATGACCTGAGCCAAAATCAAGAGCTAGATGCCCAACGAACTGAGCCACCCAGGTGCCCCATCAACTTGTTTCTTGATATGGTCACAGGAAGACCCTCTTGGGGGTTCTGTGCTATGAACTGTTTTGTGTGTCCCCGAGATTCATATGTTGATGCTCTAACCCCCAGTGTGATCATATTTGGAAATAGGACTTTTAGAAATGTAACCAGGGTAGGGGCACCTGGGTGGCTCAGTCGGTTAAGCGTCAGACTTAGGTTCAGGTCATGATCTTGCGGTTTGTGAGTGAGAGCTCTGCGTTGGGCTCTGTGCTGAGAGCTCAGAGTCTGGAGCCTGCTTCGGATTCTGTGTCTGCTTCTCTCTCTGCCCCTCCCCCACTTGTGCTCTGTCTCTATCAAAAATAAATAAATGTAAAAAAAAAATTTAGAAATGTAACTAAGGTTAAATGAGGTCATATGGGTGAATCCTAATTCAGTGGCCTTAAAAGTAGAGGAAGAGAGAGGCCTCTCTCTTCACATGCACACACCAAGGCAGCCGTCTGGAAGCCAGGAAAGGACTTGTGCCAGAGCCACGTTGGCCCTGATCTTGGACTCCCAGCCTCCAGGACTGTGAGAAAGGAAATTTCTAGTTGTTTAAGCTTCCCAGTCTGTGCTGAGCTCAGCCACCCTGGCCCCTCATGAGGATCAAGGCAAATTGGCAGGAGCAGAGATGACCCTGAGGAGTTATAAGAACCATTAAACCTGGCTGGCTCAGTTTGTGGAGCATGTTAGTTTTGATATCGGGGTTGTAAGTTCAAGTCCCATGTTGGGTGTAGAGATTACTTAAAAAATAAAATCTTGGGGCGCCTGGGTGGCGCAGTCGGTTAAGCGTCCGACTTCAGCCAGGTCACGATCTCGCGGTCTGCGAGTTCGAGCCCCGCGTCAGGCTCTGGGCTGATGGCTCAGAGCCTGGAGCCTGTTTCCGATTCTGTGTCTCCCTCTCTCTCTGCCCCTCCCCCGTTCATGCTCTGTCTCTCTCTGTCCCAAAAATAAATAAACTTTGAAAAAAAAATTAAAAAAAAAAAAAATAAAATCTTTAGGGGCTCCTGGATGGCTCAGTCGGTTGAGCATCTGACTCTTGATTTTGGCTCAAGTCATGATCTCACGGTTCCTGGAATCAAGCCCCGTGTCAGGCTCTGGGCTGACAGTGCAGAGCCTGCTTGGGATTCTCTCTCTCCCTCTCTCTCTGCCCTGCCCCTGCTCATGCTGTATCTCTTTCTCTCTCTCTCAAAATAAATATTAAAAAAAAGAAACCTTAAAAAAAAAAACACCAAAATCTTTAAAAAACAAAACATCTGTTTTGACCCAGCTTAGAGATCCTTTTAATTATTAGGCTCCTTGTTGGGTAGCTGGAGCCCCCAAACTATAGAATGGAGGTGCCTGCCCTACTTTGCTTTCTGACCATAACCATGGGTCTTAGCTTCTAGAAAACTTTTCAGGCCCAGGAAGTGATTGAGGATAGATGCCCATGGCCCTCTGCCTGCCTCAGGGAGAAGAGGATATCATTCTTAGAAGGTCGGACTCTGAAGCTCAGCTCCATTAACCTTTGGACCTGCTATGATACCCCATTGGGTGACCGTGCAAGACATTGCTGAGTCCTCTACTGTTAGACGGCCTGACCACTGTGGTCGTAAAAGAACATCTCCCATTCCTCTGCTGTCTGACATTTCCACTGGCTGATTATGTCTTGGGGATGGTCGCTGAAAGTACTCCTAGGGTTGATTCACCAAGGAGCCCCATCCAGTCTGGGTGACTTGTCCCAGAAAGCCTTCAAACATCCCTCTTTCCAGGGACTGGTTAGATGTGCTCCATCTTAAACTGGAGGAATCTGGCCTCCCACATCCAGGGGAAGTCCCACCGTTGGGCATTTGGCAGAGACTGGTCTGTGTGGCAAGGGCAATAGTTATCTTCTCTTAGATTTGGTGATCTCCCGTGAAAGGCCCCCAGGACTTTTAGAATGTGGCTTACTAGGCCAGAGTTTTCTGATGGGTAGTTACACACACACCTACACATATGCACAAGTAGAGATAATTATGTAATGAATCTTTATGTACCCATTACTCAGATTTGTCAGGGAGCAAGAATGTCCTGTCCCCATCAGGGTCCTTCTGGCCAGACTAAGGATCAAATAGACAGGAGAAATTAAATTTAATTTTGATGTAGGTAGGGGGAATCCCAACAGACATAGAAATTCCAAAGATAGTATAAACTACCAAAACTGAAACAGGAAAAAGTAAATAAAATTTGAGCAGACCCATGACCAGTAAATAAATTGAATTAATTAGTAACAAAAAGTCTCCCCCCAAAAACGAGTCCAGGACTGGTTGGCTTCCCAGGGAATTCTACCAAACATTTAAAGAAGAGTTAACACCTATTCTTTTGAAGCTGTTCCAAGAAATAAAAATGGAAGAAAAACTTCCAAACTCATTCTATGAGACCAGCATTACCTTGATTCCAAAACCAGACAAAGACCCCACTAAAAAGGAAAACTGTAGACAGTCTCCCTGATGAACATGGATGCAAAAATTCTCAACAAGATACTAGCCAACCGGATCCAACAATACATTAAAAGAATTATTCACCACGACCAAGTGGGATTTATACCTGGGATGCAGGGCTGCTTCAGTATCTGCAAATCAATCAACGTGATACACCACGTTAATTAAAGAAAGGACAAGAACCACATGATCCTCTCAATATATGCAGAGAAAGCATTTAACAAAATACAGCATCCTTTCTTGATAAAAACCCTCAAGGAAGTAGGGAAAGAGGATCATACCTCAAGATCATAAAGTCATATACAAAGGACCCACCACTGATACCATCCTCACTGAGGAAAAACTGAGAGCTTTCCCCCTCAGGTCAGGAACACGACAGGGATGTCCACTCTCGCCACTTACTCAACATAGTATTGGAAGTCTTAGCCTCTGCAAGCAGACAACACAAAGAAATAAATGGCATCCAAATCAGCCAGGAGGAAGCCAGACTTTCACTCTTTGCAGATGACGTGATACTCTATATGGAAAACCAAAAAGATTCCACCAAAAAACTGCTAGAACTGATCCATGAATTCAGCAAATTTGCAGGATATAAAATCGGTGCACAGAAATTGGTTGCATTTCTATACACCAGTAATGAAGCAACAGAAAGTGAAATCAAGGAATTGATCCCATTTACAGCTGCACCAAAAACTATAACATACCTAAGAATAAATCTAACCAAAAGAGGTGAAAAGCCTATACACTGAAAACTATGGAAACCTTATGAAAGAAATTAAAGAAGACGCAAAAAAATGGAAAAATATTCCATGCTTATGGATTGGAAGAACAAACATCGTTAAAATGTTGATACTACCCAAAGCAGTCTACATAGTCAATGCAATCCCTATCAAATTAACACCAGATTCTTCACAGAGCTAGAACAAACAATTCTAAAATTTGTATGGAACCACAAAAGACCCCAAATAGCCAAAGCAATCTTGAAAAAGAAAACCAAAGCTGGAGGCATCACAATCCTGGACTATTACAAAGCTGTAATCAGGACCGTATGGTACTGGTACAAAAGCAGACACTTAGATCAATGAAACAGAATAGAGAACCCAGAACTGGTCCCACAAACATAGGACCAGCTCGTCTTTGACAAAGCAGGAAAGAATATCCAATGGAATAAAGACAGTCTCTTCAGCAAATGGTGCTGGGAAAACTGGACAGTGACATGCAGAAGAATGAACCTGGACCACTTTCTTACACCATACACAAAAATAAACTCAAAATGGATGAAAGACCTAAGTGTGAGACAGGAAGCCATCAAAATCCTAGAGGAGAAAGCAGGCAACAACCTCTTGGACCTCACCCACAGCAACTTCTTACTCAACATGTCTCCACAGGCAAGGGAAACAAAAGCAAAAATGAACTATTGGGACCTCATCAAGATAAAAAGCTTCTGCACAGAGAAGGAAACAATCAGCAAAACTAAAAGGCAACCGTTGGGATGGGAGAAGATGTGTGCAAATGACATATCAGATTAAGGGTTAGTATCCAAAATCTGTAAAGAACTTATCAAACTCAACACCCAAACAACAAATAATCCAGTGAAGAAATGGACAAAAGACATGAGTAGACTTCCAAAGAAGACATCCAGATGGCTAACAGACACATGAACAGGTGCTCAACATCACTCATCATCACGGAAATACAAATCAAAACCACAGTGAGATACCACCTGACACCTCAGAATGGCTAACATTAACAGCTCAGGAAACAACAGATGTCGGCGAGGATGCGGAGAGAGAGGATCTCTTTTGTGTTGCTGGTGGGAATGCAAACTGGTGCAGCCGCTCTGGAAAACAGTATGGAGGTTCCTCAAAAAATTATAAATAGAACTGCCCTTGGGGCGCCTGGGTGGCGCAGTCGGTTAAGCGTCCGACTTCAGCCAGGTCACGATCTCGCACTCCGTGAGTTCGAGCCCCGCGTTGGGCTCTGGGCTGATGGCTCAGAGCCTGGAGCCTGTTTCCAATTCTGTGTCTCCCTCTCTCTCTGCCCCTCCCCCATTCATGCTCTGTCTCTCTCTGTCCCAAAAATAAATAAACGTTGGAAAAAAAAAAAAAAAAAAAAAAAAAGAACTGCCCTATGACCCAGCAATTGCACTACTGGATATTTATCCAGAGGATACAGGTGTGCTGTTTCGAAGGGGCACATGCACCCCAATGTTTATAGCAGTGCTATCACCAATAGCCAAAGTATGGAAAGATCCCAAATGTCCACTGACAGATGAATGGATAAAGAAGATGCAGTATGTGTATATATGTGTGTGTGTGTGTGTGTGTATACACACACACATACATAAAATGGAGTATTACTTGGCTATCAAAAAATGAAATCTTGCCATTTGCAACAACATGGATGGAACTAGAGAGTATTATGCTAAATGTCAGAGAAAGACAAATATATGACTTCACTCATGTGGGCTTTAAGATACAAAACAGGAACAGAAGGGAAGGGAAGCAAAAATAATATAAAAATAGGGAGGGGGACAAAACATAAGAGACTCTTAAATACAGAGAACAAACTTAGGGTTGCTGGAGAGGTTGGGAGTGGAGGGATGGGCCAGATGGGCAAGGGACATTAAGGAGGACATGGGTTGGGATGAGCACTGGGTGTTATATGTAGGGGATGAATCCCTGGATTCTACTCCTGAAGTCATTTTTACACTATATGCTAACTAACTTGGATGTAAATTAAAAAAAAACAAACCAAAAACCCCTAACTGCCCCCCCCCCCGAAATTCCAAAGATGGTCAAACTGGTACATATGTCATTCTGAAATAAGGAGAATGGGGTGGGAGTTTGGGATGTCAAAGGGGGGAAGGGATGCAATTCACAGGAAGGTGAAAAAGAGGAAATGTTTTGTAAAGAAATGTTTGCTGCTCCCCAGGAACAATGGGACCCAGAGAGGACTTGGATCAAATGGGCCTTGCTAGATTTCTCCCCGTCTGCTGTACCTAGTTCATAGTATGATGTAGTTTTCATAGTGATAGCTCTCTTCCTGGAGGAGGTCCTCTATCTAAAATTTTTTTAGGCAATTTGAGGGGGAGGTAAAGAGCTCTTCTTGGATCTGCTGGGTTTTGATTGCTTTTCAACTCAAAATAATCTTCATGCCAAAGTGGTCTATCTTGGGGCAGCCTGCCTTTGGCCCCTATAGTTTCAACAGTTACGACATTTTGCCAATCTTGTTTTGTCTATCTGTACTCCTCCCAATCTTTTTTTCCCCTGGTGGATTTACAAGCAAATTCTAGTGGGGCCCCTGGGTGGCTCAGGCAGCTAAGCGTCCGACTTTGGCTCAGGTCATGATCTCATGGATCTGAGTTCGAGCCCTGTGTCGGGCTCTGTGCTGACAGCTCAGAGCCTGGAGCCTCCTTCAAATTCTGTGTTTCCCTCTTTCTCTGCCCCTGCCCTGCACGCTCTCTCGCTCTCGCTCTCTCTCTCTCTCTCTCTCTCTCAAAAAAACAAAACAAAACAAAAAAAAAAAACGTTAAAAAATGAATTCTAGCAATCATGCCATTTTACCTGCCTGCAGATGGGTCCACACTCAGCCTAAGAAGTGTCTTCTGTAGGTTTCTTTGAACCAAAGTCCAAGTGTCACACTTTGTTGAGGGTCTCTTAAATCTCTTATTCTTAGAGTGCCTCCCCATTCTGTATCATTGATTTGTTGGAGAAATTTGGTTATTAGTCCTGTTAATTCCTACATTCCGAATTTCACTAGTTGCTTCCTTTTGTGTTAACTTGTTCCCCTTTCTCTCATGTTTCCAGTAAAGAGATTGACAGGGTGATTAGACTTAGGTACAACTTTTTTTAGGTAGGAAAACTGAACAGGTGTGGATCTGATGGATTTTAATGTAATTTCCACAGGAGACCTGGATTTTAAAACATTCCCTTTCCATTTTATGTACATTCTAGGATGGGTTGACTATTCTTATTTCATTAAACTCTGGGGATGTCTGTCCACATAGCAGTTTATTCCTTTAGGTTTTGGTTCAGTTCTCTGTTGAGGTAGACTGGTTCTTATTGTGTGATGTCTGATTAGGTGTTCAAACTTTTTTTTTTTTTTTTTCATTCTACCTTCATTTGCTCACTGGGCTTCTTCCAGTAGCTGTTGGAAAATAGTAGAATTGCTTCTCTTTGGCTTATTCCCCTACAGACAAGTGTATTAAACCAAATAGAACATGTTTAAAGAAAACAAAAATGGGGTGCCTGGGTGGCTCAGTCAGTTAATCATCCGGCTCTTGATTTCAGCTCAGGTCATCATCTCCTGGTTCATGAGATTGAAACCCATTTGGGGCTCTGAGCTGACAGTGCAGAGCCTGCTTGGGATTCTCTCTCTCCCTCTCTTTCTGCCCCTCCCCCCACCACTCGTTCTTTTTCTCTCTCAAAAATAAATGAAAAGAAAACAAAAACAAAATCTAGTGGTATAGAGTGATAATACGTGGGACACATTTTGGGGTGAATGTCACATACGCCTTTCCTGGAGACAGGTATCTTATATAGGTCATAGTCCTTATGGTGAGTATTTTATATTATTCTTTTATTTTAACCCTTGTATAGTCAAATAAACAATGAAATAATTACTCCAAGTAGATCAGGGGTTATAATATAAAAAATTAAGCCGTGTGAGTACTAAAAGCAAAGGTGAGTTTCTTTAGAACTTAGGAGTGGGGGGGGGGCGCCTGGGTGGCTCAGTCGGTTAGGCGGCCGACTTCGGCTCAGGTCATGATCTCGCGGTCCGTGGGTTCGAGCCCCGCGTCAGGCTCTGTGCTGACAGCTCGGAGACTGAAGCCTGTTTCAGATTCTGTGTCTCCCTTTCTCTGACCCTCCCCCGTTCATGCTCTGTCTCTCTCTGTCTCAAAAATAAATAAATGTTAAAAAAAAAAAAATTAAAAAAAAAAAAGAACTTAGGAGTGGGGAAAACTTTTCTAACTATGACTCAGAATCTAGAAACAGTAGAAAATTCACAGAAATTGATTACATTAACAACAGAAAAACTGCATTGCAAAAATCACTGTAAGCAAAGTCAAAAGACAAATGACAAAGAGAAAGATATGTTGAACTTCTGTCATAGCAAAGAGCTTTTATCTCAAATATTTAAAAGAACTCTACACCTGAAACTAATGAACACACACTGTATGTTCACTAACTGGAATTTAACTAAAAACTATATATACATACATACATACTCGTTCGTAGAGGGGCTTTGGCTGGCTCAGCTGGAGAAGCATGTGGCTCTTGATCTTGGGATTGTGAGTCTGAGCCCCATGTTGGGTGTAGAGATTACTAAAAATGTATCTAAAAAATTACCAATAGAAACTGAGAAGAAAAATAAAACAACCTGATAGAAAAAAATGGGCAAAAGATGGGAATAGTTTATGGAAAAGAAATGAAAATGGACCTTATGTAGTTGAATAGATGCTTACCATTTTTTGTAATAAAAATACTAATCAAAGCTTTATGGAGACACCACTTTTTGCTTACCATATTGGTAGAATGGCCAACTCTCCTGGTTTGCCCAGGACTTTCCAGGTGTTAGCACTGAAAGTCCTCTGTTTTGGGAAACCCCTCAGTCCTCAGCAGACTGGGACAGTTGATCACCCTACATATTGGCAGAAATCCAAAAGTTTATATTTTCTTTTGACAAGGCTGTGTTGAGGGGTGCCTGGTGACTCAGTCTGTTAAGCATCTGACTTCAGCTCAGGTCATGATCTCGCGGTTTGTGGTTTTGAGCCCCACATTGGGGGCTCTGTGCTGATGGTATGGAGCCTGGAGCCTGCTTCGGATTTCGGATTCTGTGTCTCCCTCTCTCTTTGTCCCTCCCCTGCTTGTGCTCTGTCTCTTTCTCTCAAAAAAAAAAAAAAAAAAAAAAAAGGCTGTGTTGAAACTGATCTCTTGCCAATAGAAATGCAAAAATGATACAATGCTTCTGGAGGAGGATTTGTCTATATTTTGCAGATTTATATGTGCATTTGTCCTTTGACCCAGCAATGCCACATCTAGGAATCTGTCTTAAAGATATGCTGGCAAAAATATTAAATCACTTTGTTAAAAGCTCTTCATTGCAGAATTATTTGTAATAGCAAAAGACTGGAAACAACCTGTGTCCACCACTAGGGATAAGTCCACATAGTGGAGTACTGGCTAGCACCTTTGGGGACGTGAGGGGTACTTCTGGGTGCTCATAATCCAGTTCCTTTTTTCTTTTCTCCTTTTTTTCCCTTAAATCTTTAAAAAAAAATTTGGTTATTTTGAGAGAGAGAATGCGAACAGGGGAGGGGAAGAGAGAGAGGGAGTGCAAGAGGGAGAGAGAGAATCGAAGCAGGCTCTGTGCTGCCAGTGCAGACCCTAACGCTGGGCTTAAACTCACGAACCACAAGATCACAACCTGAGCCAAAACCAACAGTCAGACGCTTAACTGACTGAGGCACCCACGTGCCCCAGTAATCTAGTTTCTTGAAATGGATGGTGTGGTTGCATAGATGGGTTTATTTTGTGAAAATTCAGTGAGCTATTCACTTATGATTTATGTCCTTTTATTGTGTATTTAAAATTAGTAAAAAGTTTGTTTAAAGAAAGAAATAAGAGTTTTATGAAAAAAAACGACACAATAGCAATTTGTTACCTTTTGGACAAGAAATGTTGGAAAGTATCAAAAAAAATTTTTCAGTGAAGCAGTAAATCAGAAAATTAATAAAAATAGTTATGTTGAGGGGCGCCTGGGTGGCGCAGTCGGTTAAGCGTCCGACTTCAGCCAGGTCACGATCTTGCGGTCCGGGAGTTCGAGCCCCGCGTCGGGCTCTGGGCTGATGGCTCAGAGCCTGGAGCCTGTTTCCGATTCTGTGTCTCCCTCTCTCTCTGCCCCTCCCCCATTCATGCTCTGTCTCTCTCTGTCCCAAAAATAAATAAACGTTGAAAAAAAAAATTAAAAAAAAATAGTTATGTTGAGAGGGAGGAGGGAAGCATGATGAAGGGGCAGGAATGGGATGAGACTCGTGAGCTATTTTCTTATGAAGTTCCTTTAAAACATTTGGAAAAACTTTGGGTGTAGTTTCTTCAGGTATTTTTATGCTCTATTCTTTCATTTTCCTCTGAGATTTCAGTACAGGTATGGTAGGCCACTACCAGTTGCAGGTATGGTCCCACAGGTTACTGAGGCTCTGTTCTTTCTTTCTTTTTTCTTTATTTTTGGCTCTATTCATTTTTTTTTTCAACGTTTATTTATTTATTTTTTGGGGGACAGAGAGAGACAGAGCATGAACGGGGGAGGGGCAGAGAGAGAGGGACACACAGAATCGGAAACAGGCTCCAGGCTCTGAGCCATCAGCCCAGAGCCTGATGCGGGGCTCAAACTCACGGACCGCGAGATCGTGACCTGGCTGAAGTCGGACGCTTAACCGACTACGCCACCCAGGCGCCCCTATTCATTTTTAATAAAACCTTTCTCTCTCTCTCTTCAGGTTGGCTAGTTTCTGTTGATCTGTCTTAGGTTCACTGACATTTTCTTTTTCAGTCTCAGTTTTTTATTAAATCTACCCAGTATATATTTTTATTTCAGATATTTTACTTTTCAGTTCTAGAAATCGTTTGTTTTTCTGTGTAATTTCTGTTTCTTTCCATCTCTATTTCTGAAATTTTGTTTTTTCACTCATTATCACTATCTTTTCCTTTAAGTCTTTAAACATTTATTATAGCTGCTTTAAGGTGTATTTCTGGTAAGTCTATCATCTGAGACATCCTATGGTCTGTTTCTAATAGCTGTTTATTTATTTCCTAATAGCTGTTTAAAAAAATTGTTTTTGAGATGAGATGATTTAAAAAAAAATTTTTTTAATGTTTATTTTTGAGAAAGTGAGAGAGCGTGTGTGAGCACGAGTTGGGGAGGGGCAGAGAGAGAGAGGGAGACACAGAATCCAAGCAGGCTCCAGGCTCTGAGCTGTCAGCACAGAGACCGACTTGGGGCCTGAACCCACCAGCCGGGAGATCATAACCTGAGCTGAAGTTGGAGCTTAACTGACTGAGCCACCCAGGCACCCCTGATTTGTTCATATTTAAAAAAAATAAATCATATTAATTTTCATTAATGATGACTGCTACTAATAAGGCTACAAATTCTTATATACAGTGTAGTGGAACCTTTCCCACCATTTTCTAGAAATTTGATTTTTCAACTCTTTTTAGTGTATCTTTTTTTCTTTCTTTTTTTTTTTTTTAAGTTTACATCCAAGTTAGTTAGATAGTGCAGTAATGATTTCAAGAGTAGAATTCAGTGATTCATCCCCCACTTATAACACCAAGTGCACATCCCAACAAGTCCCTTGCCCATTTAGCCCATCCCTCCACCCACAGCCCCTCCAACAATCCTCAGTTTGTTCCCTGTATTAAAAAAAAAAATTTTTTTTTCAACGTTTATTTATTTTTGGGACAGAGAGAGACAGAGCATGAACGGGGGAGGGGCAGAGAGAGAGGGAGACACAGAATCGGAAACAGGCTCCAGGCTCTGAGCCATCAGCCCAGAGCCTGACGCGGGGCTCAAACTCACGGACCGCAAGATCGTGACCTGGCTGAAGTCGGACGCTTAACCGACTGCGCCACCCAGGCGCCCCTGTTCCCTGTATTTAAAGAGTCTCTTATGTTTTGTCTCCCTCCCTATTTTTTATTATTTTTGCTTCCCTTCCCTTCTGTTCCTGTTTTGTATCTTAAATTCCACATATGGGCGAAGTCATCATTTGTCTTTCTCTGACCCTCCATCCACGTTGTTGCAAATGGCAAGATTTCATTTTTTGATAGCCAAGTAATACTCCATTGTATGTGTATATACATACATATGTATATGTGTATATATACACACACATATATACGCATATATATGTATATATGTATATGTGTATATATATATATATACATATATATATATATACATACTGTATCTTTTTTAACCATTCATCTGTCAGTGGACATTTGGGCTCTTTCCATACTTTGGCTATTGGTGATAGCACTACTATAAACATTGGGGTGCACGTGCCCCTTTGAAACAGCACGCCGGTATCCTCTGGATAAATACCCAGTAGTGCAATTGCTGGGTCGTAGGGCAGTTCTATTTTAATTTTTTTTAACGTTTATTTATTTTTGAGACAGAGAGAGACAGAGGATGAACAGGGGAGGGGCAGAGAGAGAGGGAGACACAGAATCGGAAGCAGGGGGTGCCTGGGTGGCGCAGTCGGTTAAGCGTCCGACTTCAGCCAGGTTACGATCTCGCGGTCCGTGAGTTCGAGCCCCGCGTCAGGCTCTGGGCTGATGGCTCAGAGCCTGGAGCCTGTTTCCGATTCTGTGTCTCCCTCTCTCTCTGCCCCTCCCCCGTTCATGCTCTGTCTCTCTCTGTCCCAAAAATAAATAAACGTTGAAAAAAAAAATTTTTTAAAAAGAATCGGAAGCAGGCTCCAGGCTCTGAGCCATCAGCCCAGAGCCCAACGCGGGGCTCGAACTCACAGACCGCGAGATCATGACCTGAGCTGAAGTCGGATGCTCAACCGACTGAGCCACCCAGGCGCCCCTATTTTTAATTTTTTGAGGAACCTCCATACTGTTTTCCAGAGCGGCTGCACCAGTTTGCATTCCCACCAGCAACACAAAAGAGATCCTCTCTCTCCGCATCCTCGCCGACATCTGTTGTTTCCTGAGCTGTTAATGTTAGCCATTCTGAGGTGTCAGGTGGTATCTCACTGTGGTTTTGATTTGTATTTCCGTGATGATGAGTGATGTTGAGCACCTGTTCATGTGTCTGTTAGCCATCTGGATGTCTTCTTTGGAAAAGTCTACTCATGTCTTTTGCCCGTTTCTTCACTGGATTATTTGTTGTTTGGGTGTTGAGTTTGATAAATTCTTTACAGATTTTGGATACTAACCCTTAATCTGATATGTCATTTGCACACATCTTCTCCCATCCCAACGGTTGCCTTTTAGTTTTGCTGATTGTTTCCTTCTCTGTGCAGAAGCTTTTTATCTTGATGAGGTCCCAATAGTTCATTTTTGCTTTTGTTTCCCTTGCCTGTGGAGACATGTTGAGTAAGAAGTTGCTGTGGGTGAGGTCCAAGAGGTTGTTGCCTGCTTTCTCCTCTAGGATTTTGATGGCTTCCTGTCTCACACTTAGGTCTTTCATCCATTTTGAGTTTATTTTTGTGTATGGTGTAAGAAAGTGGTCCAGGTTCATTCTTCTGCATGTCACTGTCCAGTTTTCCCAGCACCATTTGCTGAAGAGACTGTCTTTATTCCATTGGATATTCTTTCCTGCTTTGTCAAAGACGAGCTGGCCCTATGTTTGTGGGACCAGTTCTGGGTTCTCTATTCTGTTTCATTGATCTAAGTGTCTGCTTTTGTACCAGTACCATACGGTCCTGATTGCAGCTTTGTAATACATCTTGAAGGCCAGGATTGTGATGCCTCCAGCTTTGATTTTCTTTTCTTTCATTCTTTCTTTTTTTTTTTTTTTTAATTTTAATGTTTATTTATTTTTGGTGGTGGGAGGGGTACAGAGAGAGAGGGAGACACGGAATCTGAAGTGGGCTCCAGGCTCTGAGCTGTCAGCACACAGCCCAATGCGAGGCTTGAACGCGTGAACTGCGAATTCATGACCTGAGCCGAAGTTGGACACTCAACCAACTGAGCTACTCAGGCACCTCCTGGTTTTCTTTTTCAAGATTGCTTTGGCTATTCGGGGTCTTTTGTGGTTCCATACAAAGTTTAGGATCGTTTGTTCTAGCTCTGTGAAGAATGCTAGTGTTTTTTTAATAGGGATTTTATTAAATATGTAGATTGCTTTGGGTAGTATGAGAAAAAAACTTAAGATTTTACTTTTAAGTAATCTCTACATCCAATGTGGGGCTCGATCCCATGAACCATGAGTAAGATCCTAATCTGAGCCAAAATCAAGAGTCAGACACTTAACCAACTGAGCCACCCAAGTGCCTCCTAGCTGCTTTTTAATTTAAAAAAAAAAAAAAATTATAGTTACATTTTCTGCTGCTTTGTATGTCTAATAATTTTTTTATATGTTGGTATCTGGATTATGATCTTGAGTTTTGTTCTGGCAGATGGTTAAGTTATTGGAAGATCATTTTGATCCTGTCAGGCTTGGCCTTACTCTTTGAGTAGTGTATTTTGGATTTGAACTTTGTGTTTGGCTATGGCCTTTGCTCCAGGTTGTAAGTTTTACTCTGCTGGCAGGGCCTTATTGGGATGTTTGCTGTGTACCTCGTGGTGCTCTTGTCTGCCTGGGTTGGAACTGCCAATACCTCTCCAGTGACTGGGTCTGTGTAGCTGGACACCTCTTTGTACTTTTTTACTTTGCAACCATGTAAATATTTTACATAAGTTGAAAACAAAATTAAATAAAAAACAATAGCAAATAGGCAACCCCCCTCCCCCAGTTAAATATAAATATATTCTAATAAACACTGGTTCAAATTTAGAATAAACAGGCCTAAAGTCAGTCTTCCTGAAATACTTTCTTACTTTGAAAACTGTATAAAGTGCTGAAAAGCCAATGTTGAATTATTTAGCTTAATAATTTAAAGTGCCAAATGTAAAAAGAGTTACCTATCTAGAAGATGATAACACTGATTTGTGGCTTAGCACAACTTTATTGTCTTTTTAAAAAAAGTTTTTTTTTCAAGTTTTTTTATTTATTTTGAAAGACAGAGCGTGTGAACAGGGGAAGGGCAGAGAGAGGGAGAGAGAGAATTGCAAGCAGGCTCCACAGTGTCAGTGCAGAGCCCAATGTGGGCCTCAAACCCACGAACCCTGAGACCATGACCTGACCGAAACCAAGGGTCAGCCATTTAACCAACTGAGGCACCCAGGCGCCCCGTGTCTTTTTTTTTTGAGAGAGAGAGAGAGACAGAGAGAGAGAGAGAGAGAGAGAGAGAACCAAAGAACCAATGGGGGAGTGGTGGAGAGTGAGGTGGTATTAATGTATAGTTACGAAACTGGACGATTTCATTGAGATCCTTCTCATATGGATTCTTTGGAGTGATATTCAAACCATGGCACTAGTTATCCAGATGTAGAATGGGTTGTATCATCAATTCCATTCTCTCTAACACAAGCAAAGACAAGGGAATTTTTAGTTCCTTAATCATAAAATAATTTGATAATAATAATCGTAAAATCTGATAATTTGAATACTAAGTAAAATTTCTGATTTTTGTTTTCCTTTCCTCTACTGTTTTGGTAAGTTAACTTTACAAAGGCAGAACTTAAAATAAGTTTTTTTTCCTTATTTTCCAGGTGAAGAGATTATAAATCTTCCACTGAATGAAAAAATCTTTCTTAAAGTTGCATATAGTCCAAGAAAAAAAACCCAAATGTTTTTATATTTTGTTTGAATTCAAACATAAACAAGTTTTCATAGAAGGTAAGATAATTTTCCTTTTTAATTCTTTTTTGTAATTTATGTAAATATACTGTATAAGTGGAAGTTCAAAGATGGATGACAGCAAAATTAGCCTAGAAGGTGTTGTATAATTATTGTCTTTTGGTTGTTTTTGATCCTTCTGTATCTGGTTTTAATTGCTCTGCTGTGGAAAAGTCACTTAGTCTCTCTAATACAAAAAAACAGGGGGAGTCGTGTGTAGTGAGACACATTCTCACTTCGGGGGAACACATGAGACAGGGCACAGACACTGTCACAGTTGCCATCCAGAACATACACTCCTCTTACAACATGAAAATTGAGGAGAGGACTTGATTTCCTGCAGTGTAAGATGCTGTCAAAAGGCTCACCATTGCAATCCAGTTAGATGCTGAGTAAATTGCAACAAATGTAATTTCTTTTTGGGGGGAAGGGGCAGAGAGAGAGGGAGACAGAGGATCCAAAGCGGACTCTACACTGAGAGCAGAGACCCCAACATGGGGCTCAAACTCATGAACTGTGAGAGCATGACCTGAGCCAAATCTGGACCCTTAAATGGCTGAGCCACTCAGGTGCCCCACAATAAATGTGATTTCTTGTGAGCACTCAGTGCATTAAAAGCTGAGATAACTCTCCAAAGGCCAATAGAGAAAAAAATTTTAAAAAGGAACAATGAGGGGCACCTGGGTGGCTCAGTAGGTTAAACATCTGACTTCAGCCTAGGTCATGATATCCCCGTTCCCACGTTGGAGCCCCGTGTTGGGCTCTGTGCTGACAGCTCAGAGCCTGGAGCCTGTTTCAGATTCTGGGTCTCCTCTCTTTCTCTCTCCCTCTCTCTCTCTTCCTCTCCCTCCCTCCTCTCTCTCTCTCTCTCTCTCTCTCTCTCTCTCTCTTTCTCTCTCTCTCTCTCTGCCACACCCCTAACTCCCCTAAGCTCTCCTTTCCCTCTTGAAAATAAATAAACATTAAAAAAAAAAAACTAAAAAAAATATGAACAATGAGCATTGTGATAGCTGTCTTTTGTTCCTCACTGAAGAAAACCAGTCCTCTTCAGAAGAAAGCATACTCAGTGTTGGCCCTCAGGATTTCTGTAGAGTAATTTTTTTTTTTAATGTTTATTTACTCTTGAAGGAGAGAGAGAGAGAGAGAGAGAATGTGAGTGGGGGAAGGGCAGAGAGAGAGGGAGACACAGAATCTGAAGCAGGCTCCAGGCTCTGAGCTGTCAGCACAGAGCCTGATGCTGGGCTCGAACTCACGATCTGTGAGATCGTGACCTGAGTGAAGTTGGTTGCCCAACCGACTGAGCCACCCAGGCGCCCCTCTATAGAGTAAATTTAAGCAAACTTGAACTTAATAGTCAGAACTCCCACACCCCTGGGAGGAAGTTAGCATGATTAGATACCCCAAGGCCTGCAGATTGAATAACTGGATGCAGTATAGAGTGTTTGAAGTAATACAAAACAGAATACAAATTAGTAATGAAAAGCAAAGTAGCAAAATGATCCGAGAGGAACTTTCAGAAATGGAAATGATGTTGAAATTAAAAACTCAGTGTATGTGGATTAACAGATTAAATGTGGCTGAAGACAGAATTTGTGAACTGTAGTATATGTCTGAAGAAATTACCAGCAGCACTGAGAGATGGGGAATGGAAAAACGAGGATAAGAGGACGGAGGATAGAATAAAAATGTGTCATAAATGTGTAGTTGGAATCCCAGAATGGAAGGGTTGGGAAAATGGAAGAGAGGCATTGTTCAAAGTATTAATAGCTTTGACTTTTCAGAAACTAATAAGAGATATAAATCCACAGATTTAGAAGCACACTATGTACCAAGTGGTATAAACAAAAAGAAACCCACACCTATATATTGAAATCATGTAGCAACAAAGACAAAAAGCTCTTAAGCTGTAGGTAAAAGATAGATTTCCTACAAAAGAACATCTGTTAGGTTGACAACAGATGTCACATTAGCATGAGTAGAAGCCAATAGAGAGAGGAATAGTTCGTCAAAGTGTTAAGCGAATATAAATTTCAGTATAGAATTGTGTATCAGGTATATTTGGTAAAAACTCCCAACAATGTTACTGATAAATTTTTAAAAAATATTTTACTTATTTTTGAGAGAGAGAGCGAGCGAGCATGCACGGAAGGGGCAGAAAGAGAGGGAGACAGAGGATCCAAAGCAGGCTCTGCGCTGACAGTAGCGAGCCTGATGAGGAGCTCAAACTCATGAACTTTGAGACTGACCTGAGCTGAAGTTGGATGCTCAACCAACTGGGCTACCCAGGCATCCCTAATGTTTTTGATAAATGTTGAGCCAGTTCATTTGGACTACCTTCTAACCTCCCACCCCCTACCTTTTGGAAAACAACTACAAGCGTTGGATTGAAAAAACAAAACAAACAAGTGAGAATATAACAAAGAAGTTCTAGACCAAAACCAGAAAGTAAGAACCCAGATAATTTAAGCACGAGAGGGTCTGCCTTTGCTCCGAGGGCATTTGCTAATCTCGACAAAGTGGGACTTTGATTTCAGAGGTCTTGTAGGGTAGGAAGAGTAGGAGTTAAGATCCACAGTCTTCTCAAGGTGGAGAGCCCAAAGGAGACTCTCCCCGTGTGAGAGGGGCTCTGAAGGTTCTATCCTCAGAGCAAGAGTGAACTAGAAGCAGATCTACCTCACTCTATCCCTCCCTGCTACCACCTGGTTGTCTTTTACTGTTAAACACAGCAGGAAAAAAGGGGGGGGGGGATGCTTGCAGCTATGGGTTAGCCTTTGTGAGGATTTATAATCTAGGTTCACATTACCTGTAGTTCAGGGAAGTCAAGCACAAATTTAGTTTAAGATTTTCTGGTTTGGTTTATACCTTCAGGCGTCCTGCAGGAGCAAACATAAAACCTCTGTGGAGGAAGTTACCTTTATCCTAAGATGTGAAAAAATCCCTATAGATATTTTTTAAGGACGTGGATTTGTGCACAGACCAAACTGACCAAGCACACAAGGAAATAAGGCACCATGAGTAAAACCCAAAATCTGAAGCCTTCCAAGACTTCATTTTTGGAATTATCAGAAATAAACTCTCAACACAAGCATGCTGTTTATTTTTAAATAAGTATTTAAAAAAATAAAAATATCTGTAGGAAAGTATAATAAGTGGTCTATAATATTTGAAAAACGAAACAAATAGAACTTCTAGAAATCCGGATTGCAGTATCCACTGTTAAGAATTTCACGTATAGGCTTCATACTAAATTATATATAGTGAAGAGAAGAGCTGGGACAGAAGGCAAGGTGCACACTCTGGTCACTCAGTTAGCCCCTCTGAGCTTCAGCTTGTGGAGCCCAGGCCCTGTTCCAAGAGGCAGGCTGGCACAGTGTGTTTCTGACAGTCTCAGGTGGCTGCAACTTGCTTTGAATGCATTGCATAGATCTGTGTAAATTATTCTTCTACAGTCATTTTAATTTACCTTTGTGGTTATTTCTTCTCTTCGCTTTTAAAAAAATATTTAATTTTGAGAGAAGAGAGAGACAGAACAAGCAGGGGAGGGGCAGAGAGAGAGAGAGAGAGGGAGAGAGAGAATCCTAAACAGGCTCTGTGGTGTCAGCAAAGAACCCAGCCCGGGGCTTGACCTCATGAACCATGAGATATGACCTGAGCTGCAATCAAGAGTTGGGACGCTTAACCAACTGAGCCACCCAGGCATCCTTCTTCTCTTCTGATTTTCTGTTTTTGCTCATCTGTTCCTCCAACCCCAACCCTTTTTTAGAATTGACTCTTTTTTTTTTTTAAGTTTTTAAGTTTTTTAAACTTAAGTTTTAAGTTTTTAAGTTTTTTAAGTTTGTTTATTTTTGAGAGAGAGCGAGAGAGAGCATAAGCAGGGGAGGGGCAGAGAGGGAGAGAGAGAGGGAGAGGGAGAGAGGGAGAGAAGGAGAGAGGGAGAGGGAGAGAAGGAGAGAGGGAGAGGGAGAGAGAGAGAAAGAGAGAGAGAAAGAGAAAGAGAGAGAAAGAGAAAATCCCAAGCAGGTTCCTTGCTATCAGCGCAAAGCCTGATGTGGGACTTGACCTTACGAACCGTGAGATCATGAGCTGCGCCAAAATCAAGAGTCGGTTGCTTAACCAATGAACCACCCAGGCGCCCCAGACCCTTTTTTTGATCTTTCTTCCAGTGCAGTGTGTCCATTATAGACATGGTGTCATTTGTTGATTGGGCAAAAATTGCTGCTCTCCATGGACTCGAATTGCCGTTTTTTTAGGCCAAACAGAATTCCAGTGGTACATTGGTAAATGTTTAACAACTGGCTTTCTGGAAGAGTAAAAAAACCTTGTTGTTTGAAGCATTTGTCGATTTCTATAGTGCAAATACTTCCATCATGTCTGATTTAAGTGGGCAGTGTGATGCCACCGAAGGTGGGGTTGGGAGAGGCGTGTGCCTCTCTGGCCACTGTGAATCTGTCCTCTGTGGCAAGGTGACCTCATTTGTTTCTTTCTCTTCTTTGCAGTCAGAATCCATGAGGGTAAAATGTGCCAGCCACTGTTCTGGAGTCAGCCCTCACAGTAGCTCTGTGAGATGCTCATTATCCCTGGGTTACAGGGGTGGAATCCAAGGCATAAGAGGTCTTATAACTGGCCTCAGGTCATACAGCAGAGCCAGGGCTTTGATCGTAAATCAAAACAACAACAACAAAAACCCAATTGATTTGTGGCCAGATGGGTACAGGGTGCATTCTGGATTCTAGTTTTTCTTAGGAACAGTTTCTACCACAGAACGTTCTTTTTCTGGAGAGCTCTGTTCATGGAACTATATAGGTTCATATGGGCAACATTTCTCTTTAGAATCTACCTTCTGTGTGATGGTTATGCTAACCTGTAAAAGTAAATAAAGAATTTAAGGTTCCTTTTGTTTAAATGTTGGATAAGCATCCAGAAGATTTTGGTAACAGTTTGGTTGACATTGCAGATGGACTGTGCAGGGCCTTGTCAGGGTGTGCCAGGGACCCTTGGGCTGTGTTGATACTTTGTGAATACCAGAGACGTCTCAAGCCAGTTCATGAGCCAATTATTTGTCCTAAAGATGCTGTCAGTGGTGGGTCTTTCAGTCATCTAGGGAAGGAAAATTATGACCTTCCATGTAGGTAAGTGCCAACTGACAAGATGCTAGCATCTCTGTGCAGAGTAGTGCACAATTGCTGGGATACCAGAAACCTTTGGAAGCCACATATGTACTGTAATCTGAGTAAGAGTTCCAGAATCAAGGGCACGTGGTTGGCTCAGTCAGTTAAGCATCCGACTCTTGATTTTGGCTCAGGTCATGATCTCATGGTTTGTGGGATTGAGCCCCATGTTGGACTCTGTGCTGATGGGGCGGAGCCTGCTTGGGATTCTCTCTCTCTGCTCCTCCCCACCTCGTGTTCTCCCTCTCAAATAAATAAACTTTAAAAAAGTTACTATTTTTTTGAAGTGAAATGCTATCCTTAATACTGAGATTATGGCTTTCCTTTTTTTTTTTTTTTATATTTAAAAAGTCATTGTTTCCTGCAATTAAGGTAATTATGGATGATAATTTATCCTTTGCTTTCTTTTCGTTTTTTCCTTTGTGTCTTCACTCTCTCTTCCCTCCCTCCTTGTTTGACCAAGTTGAAAAGTTGGCAACCCTTTGTTGGTTTTCTTTTCTTTCTTTCCCTTTCTTTCTTTCTTTCTTTCTTTCTTTCTTTCTTTCTTTCTTTCTCTCTTTCTTTCTTCTGTCTATCCATTCTGTGGGAGTGGGGGAGCATGGGAGGGGCAGAGAGAGAAAGAGAGAATCCTAAACGCTGTCAGTGCAGAGCCAACCCACAAACTGCGAGATTGTGACCTGAACCAAAATCGAGTCAGATGCTCAACTGACTGAGCCCCCAGAACCACCCCCCCATTGTTTTTCTAAATGAAAAGAAAAAAAATTTACCTGCCCGCAAAAGCCCAATGTTTTGGAACTATGGAGCTGGGCCAGCTTTTCAGACAGGTCCCTTGTGCTTGGTTCAGGGAATAGGTGACTTGGTACACTTGATTTCTTAAATGGGGTGAGTTCTCAGAAGCCCTTGAATGTCTTACTCTTCTTACAGGGTAGATAACCTTACTAAACTTTCTGTTTTATAATTTAGAAGTAAACGAGTGGATGTTAAATTAGTTTGTTATTTCAAATTATAAATTATGAGCAAGTGGGTAATATGATTTTGGTTTAGTTTTGGTTTTATTTGTTGTACAGATTGTTCTGTTTGTAGTCTGTGATGGAATGCATAAGATGTATGACCTGTCCCACCCACAGGGGGACCTGTGGTCCGTGGACTGTTGTGTGCAGACTCCTGTGTTTGCTGTGCTGGCTTCACACAGAGTGCCATCGATGACCCCTCTCATCAGTGGGGGATAGTGCAGTGGGCACCTCAGTGCCTCTGTGAGTGGACCTGCTGGCGAGACACTGCCTGTGCCCTCATATGGAAAAAACAAGCCAACCGCTCCATGAAGGGGAGCTCCTAGATACCTGGAAGGACTTAATGACAGAGTTAATAATACTGGAGAGATATCTCAGTAGCCTGGGCAGTGACATGGTGATGTCTGGGGAGCCTCTAAGGGGGCAGGGTTAAGAGGCAGTCTGGATAAGAGCAAGTGAGCTTGAGTGGATCTGTGTTGAGGCTGAGAGAGAGGCGCAGGAGGATCATTGTACTGCTCTCGCTATAGTTAGGCATGTGTGAGATCTCCCAAAACAAGTTAAAAATACAAGAAAACAAGTAAAATCCCCAGCCATGTAGGAACAGTGATGAGGTGCAGATTTGACCTGGCTGCTGGGGAACACTGAGCATCCCTACCCGCCTGTGGACTCTGTGAGAGAGAACCCTGCAACTGCTGCGGGGGGCAGGGGATGCTCTGCAGGGTTCACGGAAGCATGACGTTCTCAGTCCCTCTCTCCCTTTTTTGGGGGTGCGCTCCGGGTCCAGGCGGCCTGGCTCCCTCGGCTGTTTTTTTCCTTCAATCTCCGTCTCTCCCTACAAGCAGTCGTTGTGACGTGTTCATTGGATACCCTGTTCTGTGTCTGTGTTCCTAGGAATGCATGTTGTTGTGGGGTGTGCATATATTTTATTTTACTTTTATTTATTTTTGGGGGGTCTTTTTAAAAATTTTTATTATTGCGTGTAGTTTAAATTAAAGGGGTGGATTGCATTATGGACCTGATTTGTTTCTTATGTTTTCTCGTATAGCATCATCCTTTTAGGAATCCATGCTGTCGTGTGTCCCTCTAATTCTCAGTCCCTGTGTGTGACTCCCCAGTTTGCTTCCTTCTCTGCCACCTCATCCTTGTGTGGGGTCCTGCCGCTCCTTTGGGATGTGTAGGTAGGAGTGGGATCGCTGGGTGAGCGCCCCACAGCAGCCGCCTGTCTTCTCTCCTGTCGGGAGTGTGTGAGGCTTTTGCCTCCTGTGCCGCCAGCTCTGCTAATGACCTGGCCAGTCCTGCAGGTGTGGAGTGAGAGTACTTAAGTAATTACTTATTTTTTCAAAGAATCAGTTTTTAGTTAATCTCACTATTAAAATGTCCTATTTCATGGATTCGGGTTATTATATTTATCTGTTCTTTTTCCTTTTCTAATGTTCTTGTCTAACTTTTTTTTAATAACCCATTTTTAATGTTTATGTATTTTTGAGAGAGAAAGAGAGAACGTGAGCCGGAGAGGGGCAAAGAGAGAGGGGGACACAGAATCTCAAGCAGGCTTCAGGCTCTGAGCTGTCGGCACAGAGCGTGACGTGGGGCTCGAACTCATGAGCTATGAGATTATGACCTGAGCCAAAGTCGGGTGCTTAACCGACTGAGCCACCCAGGTGCCCCATAACAACTCCTCCTCCCCCTCCCCCTCCCCCTCCCCCTCCTTCTCCTCCTCCTCCTCCTCCTCCTCCTTTTCCTCCTCCTCCTCCTCCTTTTCCTCCTCCTCCTCCTCCCCCGCCTCCCCTCCCCCCTCCTCCCCTCCCCCTCCCCCTCCCCCCTCCTCCTTCTTCCCTGAGCATCTACTCAGCACTGTGAACTTTTTAATTTTAATGTTTACTTATTTTTGAGAGACAGAGAACAAGTGGGGAAATGGGGGAGGACAGAAAACAAGCAGGACAAAGGATCTGAAGCAGGCTCTGAGCTGACAGCAGTGAGCCTGATGTGGGAGTCGAACTCTTGAACTGTGAGATCATGTCCAGAGCCCAAGTTGGATACTTAAGACTGAGCCACTCAGGTCCCCTAAGTTTTTTATATATTCTAGACAAAAGTCATTTATTAGATAATACGATTTGCAAAAAATAAAAAAAAAATTTTTTTTTAACATTCATTTTTGAGAGTGAGAGAGGCAGAGTGTGAGCAGGGGAGGGGCAGAGAGAGAGAGACACAGAATGTGAAGCAGGCTCCAGGCTCTGAGCTGTCAGCACAGAGCCCGACACGGGGCTCAAACTCACGAACTGTGAGATCATAACCTGAGCCGAAGTCGGACGCTTAACCGACTGAGCCACCCAGGCACCCCATGTATCTTTATATTTAAAGTAAGCTTTTAATACCCTGAATACAGTTCTTGCTTTTTAAAATCTTATCTATTTCTTTTTTTTCTATTTCTTTTTTTTAAACATCTTTTAAGGTTATTTATTTAATAGAGCAAGAGAGAGAGACAGCCAGCCAGAGCACTTGAGTGGGGGAGATGCAGAGAGAGAGAAAGAAAGAGAATCCCAAGCAGGCTCTGCACTGTCAGCACAGAGCCTGACGACAGGGCTTGAACTCATGAACCATGAGATCATGACCTGAGCTGAAACCAAGAGTTGGACGCTTAACAGACAGCCACCCAGGCACCCCTATTTCTGTCTTTAATTGAAATTATTCATTTGCATTTAACGCACTTATTGACATGGTTAAGTTTATGTGTGCTGTGCTGTCTTGCCATTTCTTTCCATTTGTCCTGTTTGGTTTTGTTGCTTATTATTTCTTATTCTTCTTTGTCTTCATCTTTTTGTCTTCTTTTGTATTAATCCTGTCCTTTTTTAGGATCCTGCTTGAAAAACTTGTTCCTTTGTTGATGGGATCATGTGATCCACCCAGCCACTCACCCACTCTGTGGCTGAAAGCGGGTTGCACAGAAGCCGTGTCTAGTTGCCCCTCTTTGGAAGAAAACCTTGGCAGGGCGGGAGTCTCCCTGTGGTTCCTCTCTTTCCTTGGATTGTATGTTATTCAAGTGTTTGAGTCGTTCTGCAGGGCATTTAGGAGAGACAGCCATGTTATCCTGAAACTACTGGTAATTGTTTCTGCTCTCACAGGGTATATTGCTTCCACCCACAAATATCCATCTACATTTCTCACAACAGAAATAGGAAGATCTTAGGACCCAGAAGGAAACTAAGTATAGTGTCAGACTGTGGAGTCACTTGCGCTGCAAGTCAGAGGCCCCACTGACAGTGCAGGTGCTGGCCAGAGGGAAGCCCAGGCTGTGCTGTTGCTTAGCTCGGTCTGGCAGGTGAGTGGGATATTGGCATAGGAGGGACTGAGCACAAGAGCATGTGCAGAAGGATAAAGGTAGGAAAGTGTAGTTTGTGTGGGAAGAAAGACAACGTCCTTGTGGCAAGGGTAGGGTTAGGGAGAAAGCAGGAAGTGCCAGAGGGCCTGGAGGAATGCTGTAAAGTGCAGCCTGGTGAGTGGTAGGCATATGGGTAGCAGAGGTTTTGCGGCTGAGTTGAGAGGAACATGAAAGTGTTTGTGTTTTGAAAAAGTGAGTTGGATGTAGCAAAGGCAAGAGGCTGCAAAGGAAGGAAAGGGGGCTGGCTGGATGTGGTGGAGCCTGCTCCTAGGGCAGCAGGCTTCACACACACAAATTGCAGCTTCTACGTTGTGTGAGGTCTTTTATTCTTCTGATTAAAGATACTAGAGAAGATAAATCCCATCTCCCGTTACCATAATTTTGCAAACAATCGATGTAACATTGAAGAAGAGATTTCATAATCTCAAAATACAGGTTTAACTTTGTTAAACATAACAGGCTTTATGTTTTTCATTTTGTATCAAACAGTGAAAACTTTGTTGCAAACCAGCCTAGGCCCTCAGAGCCTGCCCTATGACACTCACTGAGCAGGACAAACCTTGTGTTGTCCAGGCAAAGACAGCAAGAGCCTGGAGAGGGTGGGTGGTGTGTGACGCAGAGGGATGGCTGGGTCCATAGCGATTTCTCAGGTGGCTGTGGTGTGGGGCCTAGTGTCAGGGGTGTGGATGTGAGGGAGATTGTGGCTTCAAGGATAAGACTGGGTCATTTGGTGGGATGGGTGGTGAAAGGGGGGGCCTGGCTGGGGGACAGCAGAGCTGCTGAGGGTCAAGCAAAGTGAGCTGTCAGGAGTTTGACTTGCTTAGGTTGAGGTCTGCCAGATGTCTGGTGTTCTTTTGTGAGATGGTGAGTCAGGCATGGGCAGGAGAGGAGACACAGGGGAGGCTCAGGAAAACTAAGTTTGTTATACGTCCAGTCCTGGAGATAGGAGGTGTGGGCCTCACCCAGAGCCACATGGGGAAACCCCAGGGGGGTCGGGAGGTATAAGACAGGAGTCGGGGAACACTTAAGCCATGACCTTTATTGGGGTTTCCATAGGAAAGATAAGGCATGGCAGGATGAACAGCTTAGGATCAGCTAGTTTGAATTATTTTGGTGGGCTCTAAGCTGTAGGGGTGGTCCCTAGTTGCCTGGCCCCTGGCTGTGGGATAACGAAGGCAGAGGAAGATTGTCTCCTGGGATGTGTGGGCCCAGAGAGGAGTAGTTGCTCTGGATGGAGTAGATCACAGTGATGCTCTGGCTTGGGCCCCTTGCTGTCTTTAAGAATTGGCTGGTCCTCGGAGGGGCAGCCTGTTCCTAGCCAGAGAGTTGTTTTAAGATGTCAAACGTGATATACAGGAAATTAAAAATGTATGCAACTGGGGAGAGATGCCTAGTGTTCACACAGGCAGGGGTGGGACCCTGAGGAGGTGGGCTGTAGAGTTGCTAACTTTCTTAGGGTGGAGGGGCATCCCCAGTGCTGACTCATGGGAGACATGGGATGTGCTGGCCTCAGGGAGTGGAGGAAGAGAGTAAGAGCACTGAAGGTATGTCCAGCATTGGGTGGGAAAGGAGAGCAGGGAAGGTGAGCCAGCGGGAGGGAAGCCAGAGAAGGCACAGGCTCAGCGCTGGGAGCTGGGGAGCTCTTGCCGGCTTTGGAGCTGGACCCGGGGAGATGTGCTGAGGGCAGCTCCTGGGGAGGGCACCCTCCAGCCCTGGCTCGTGCCGGGGACGGACTCGTTGGACTTTGGTGTAGACTTTCTGAGGGTGGATTCGCACTGCTTGGGGGAAGTGACCCTCAAATCTTTGCTTGCAGCTTCGTGGCCGTCACCATGTTCTGGAAGTTTGACTTGAACACCACGTCCCATGTCGACAAGCTGCTGGATAAGGAGGACGTGACATTGCGCGAGTTACTGGACGAAGATGATGTCCTACAGGAGTGCAAGGCTCAGAACCAGAAGCTGCTGGGCTTCCTCTGCAGGCAGCAGTGTATGGAGGAGCTGGTGAGCCTCATCACACAGGACCCACCTCTGGACATGGAGGAGAAGGTCCGCTTCAAGTATGTACCGAGGCTCTGACGGGGGCCCAGAGCTGGGCAGGGCTGCAGGGAGGGCAGGCAGGGAGCTGGTGGGCAGCATTTGAGGATGGCCAGAGCCAGGGCTTCTGACAAAAAAGCCCACTTTAAACATTTACCCCATCTGAGAAGGAAGGAGGCCACTCCCCGTGGGGTCTGTTTTTGTGGGGTTTGAGATTTCTGAATCTCTGTGTGTGTGATTTCTCATCATGAGTTGTGCTGAGTTATGCTGTCATCTGAGTATCTTGAGTGCACATGTGTTGAGGGAAGACTGACCCCATGACAAAGAAGCAGATGGGACTGCACACTGGTGGGAAGTAGGTCCCAGCCTGGTGAGATGGCCTGTCAGGAGGGGTGGGTGGCATCTGACTGCTCGACCATGGGGACTTGGGATCAGAGGAAATAGGCCATGTCGTGAGTAGTACTGACCATTCTCAGAGTTTTTCCTAAAATGTTCCATTCAGCATTTGGCCAGCATGTTAGGAGATGACAGAAGAGCGGTGGTGGTGTGGCTAGGGCTGGGGGTGAGGACAGAGGTGTGTGAATGAGAGTATAGGACAGAGTGGCAGAGCCTGGGACTAAGGACACAGTGGGAATGGGTGCAGACAGGGTACCCCTCGGGTTCCAGTGTCTGTAGACAGCCAGATAGTGGATGGTGGTAAAGTCTTAGGTTGGCTGAGTGTGGCCCACAGGTCAAATCCTGTTTTTGTATGGCCTGCAAGCTAAGAATAGTTTTACGTTTTCTTTTAAATTTTTTTTTCATAAATTTTTTTTTAATGTTTATTCTTGAGAGAGGGAGGGAGAGACAGAGTGTGAGCAGGGGAGGGGCAGAGAGAGAGGGAGACACAGAATCAGATGCAGGCTCCAGACTCCAAGCTGTCAGCACAGAGCCCGACGCGGGGCTGGAACCCACAAACCGCGAGATCATGACCTGAGCTGAAGTCAGCACTTAATCAACTGAGTCACCCAGGCACCCTAGAATAGTTTTACATTTTTAAATGGTTGAAAAAAATCAAAGGATAATACTTTGTTACACATGAAATTGGTACCACGTTGACATTTCCTTGTCCGTGAAGAAAGTCTTGTTGGAAGGCAGCCACACTCAGCCTTTGGTGACTACAAGGGCAGAGTTGGCTAGTTGCAACATAGACTGTCTAAAATACTTACTCTCTGTACTTTTACAGAAGTCTTTGTTGACTTTTGTCTTAGGAGAAAAAGAAAGCTGGAGAGGGTGACGAGAAGTGCCTGTGCAGGGGACATTCAATCTAGGGACACCCAGTCAGGGTGGTCTGTCACAGCCTCTGACAGGGAGCCCTGCAGATGCTGGCAGAGGAGAGCCCGAGACAGAGGCAGGGGCTTGTTGGTGAGGAGCCTGCGGGTTTAGGGCTGTGGTGGCCATCTGCAGAAAGTCGGATGGAAGCCGTTGTGCGCGGGACATGCCTGGTCAGTGCCCCTTGTCTCAGCGTCCCTGTGGGTGTCCCCCATCCCTTTTACCCTCTTACCCCTAGTGTGTCCTGTTTGGTGATAAGTTATATGGTCTCCCTGTGTAGAGGGCACTGGTGGCAAGATGGGGAGCAGGGGCAGGGCCGTGTGTTCCGGATCGGGGCAGAAGGATCTTGGAGTGGCATCAGTGAGCCAGGAGACATTTGTGTTCAGAGTCAGAAAGTTGGGGAGTCAGAAAATTCGTGCCTGAGCACAAAGCCAAGAAAACAAAGCTGTGAGAAAACCATGACTCTGGGGACTTAGAGAAGTTAGCGAATGGGACCGAAGTGAGCACGTCAGCTCCACTGTAAGCAGTGTCTGCACAGTCACACGGGGTAGACTAAGCCCTGGGTTTAAGAATTGTGGTTTGATTTTACAGAGAGGGTGAGGGGCAGGGAGCAGGAGAGCCGTGTCTTCATCCTCCATCATGGGAGGTTGGTTTGTAACGTCTGAGGGTGACAAATGAAGAAATGCATCTGTATTTTATTTAGAAACACGGAGGTTAACCGCAGGTCTGAGGATGGACACGGGAGGCTGGAGGCTGCTCTGCCTTACAGGCCCTGTCCAACTGTCTGAGTTTGAAAGCCGGTGTACATATCGCTTACATAAAAAATCAAAAATTAAAAAAATTAAAGTTAATTTGATTAAAAAATTTTTTTTAATGTTTGTTTTTGAGAGACAGAGACACAGACAAAGTGTGAGCAGGGGAGGGCAGAGAGAAAGGGAGACACAGAATCCACAGCAGGCTCTAGGCTCTGAGCTGTCAGCACAGAGCCCGACGTGGGGCTCAAACCCACAAACTGCAGGACCACCACCTGAGCCAAAGTTGGACGCTTAACCGACTGAGCCACCCAGGCGCCCCAAAGTTAGATTTTAATTAAAATTAAACCAAAATTTCCTTTTTGAGGAAAGGAATAGGATGGATGGATAGATGGATGAGGTGGTAGGTAAGAAAGCAGTAGAGTCAAGATTAGTTTTCGAAGATGAGAAAGATACAAGTAGGGACGTCGGCCAGGAGTTAGCACACCAGCTCTGAAAGTGCAGACAGGAAGTACCGCAGGCCAGTGGAGCCGCTGTGGCGCTCGGCTCTGATGTGGCGTGAGAGCCGCCACAGACCGTACGTGAGTGAGTGAGTCTGGCTCTGCTCCTGTAAAGTTGATGTGCAGGAAGCACTGCCTGTGCATCTCAAGGCTCTAGGCAGCTGCCCATCGTGGCCGGCCTGATGGGGTCAGCAGCGACGCCTCCTGTGGCCGTCGTGCTTTTGAAGCGAGGGCTTTGCCTGCAGACCTGGCTGAGCAGCGTGGCTAGCTGCTTCACCCCTGCATGACTAAAGGCTGGGTTATGAGGGGACTTTAGTCCACATAGGGGAGGATGTGTGGGAGCCATGTCTGCTTCAGAGAAGCTGCCCCTGGGTGCCAATTTGAGGTCAGGCAGCAGCCGCTGTTCCTGCGTAAAGCCAGAGTCTGCAGGCAGGTAGGGCTTGTGCAGTAGCCCTGGGCGGAGAGTTCGGCCACTGGGTCCAACCTGAGAGCCATGAGGAGGTCCTGGTCTTTCTCTTGAGGCTCCTGTCCAGTTGGCCTGCTGAGTTCTCAGCCACTTGAGAAACCAGACGAAAGAACCAGCAGACAGACGTCAAGACAGCACTGCAGTTACTTGCAGAGTGCAGTGGAGAGTGTGTTCCGTAACTCTGGGCAGTGGGCTTCCTTGTTCCAAGTTGCACAGTCAGAACTGCTTGCTGGGTAGGAAACAGGGCTGCAGCAGGATAGCCCCCAGAAAGGACACCCCCCAGAAGTCCCTGCAGTGCTACAGTCAGAGCAGGAAAGCTGGCTAAGCCCATTTGCCCGGATCACCCTCCCGCCTGCCCCCGCGGGGCGCAGCAAGTTTTGGCACAGCGGGAGGCATCTGGAGGGGAGAGGGGTTCCCTCCTTCCTCACTCTGAGAACCCAGGCCCACCTTCCGTATTCCGGGACCTCGTCATCGTCTTTGGTTTCCTTCCTGTGGGGAGTCGTATTCTCTAGCAGCCTCCTGAGGAGTACAATGTGAAGGGCGATGTTTGCAGATGAGGCCTGTCGGTGCATTGTTCTCTGTTCATGCTTGTTTGAAACTCCCTCTGCCTTAGACTCTGCACAGACGCCATTTTCTGTCCTTTTGAAGACTCCATGGTTGGCTCCTCTTCTGGCCTTGCTGCTGACAAGCCGGACAGATGCAGCAGGACTCCCAGGTTTTCTCTCCTCCAGGGGGCACTTCGGTCCTTGTCTAGTCCCGTTGTCCTGGAGTCTCCTGCTACTGTGAGATCACCCCCGGGGTCAGGCAGGGCAGTCCCAGAAGCAGCATCTATAAGCAAGGAGAGTTTTGTAAACAGTCGGCTCAGCTGTGAACAGTGCTGCGTATTTGTACCACGGTGAAGCTGGCCCTGGGGTTCTTGTCAGTCCCTGTGCGGGGTACTCCATGGTACCACAGGGCCCTTTCAGTCTATAAATTCATGGCCTTCCCCACAGGGAAGCTTCTTGTGTTGCTTCTTTTATAATTTTCTCCCTTCCGGTTTTCCCTCTTATCTCATTCTGCAGCTTTTTAAGTTATTTATTTTGAGAGAGAGAGAGAGAGAGAGAGAGAGAGAGAGAGAGAGAGGAGAGGCAGGCAGAAGGAGAGAAAGAGAGAGGGAAAGAGAGAATCCCAAGCGGGCTCCGCACTGTCAGCACAGAGCCTGACACGGGGCTCAATCTCATGAACCAGGACATCATGACCTGAGCCGAAATCAAGAGTGGGATGCTTAGTAACCAGATGAGCCACCCAGGTGCCCCCTCTTTCTGCAATTTCTAATCAGGTGTTAGATCACCTGAATTAATACTTTTCTTCGTATTTTTGCTCTTAATATCTTGTCTCGGCCTTTTTGTTCTACATCTGAGAAGCTTCTTCAAGTTTTATCTTCTTATCCTTTCATTGATTTTTAAAATTTCTATCATACTTATTTATTCATAAAATTTTAAAAATAAGTTTATTTATTTACTTAGAGAAAAAACACCAGGAGGGGAGGGGCGGGGGGGGGGGGAGCGGACAGAGGAACTGAAGCGGGCTCTGTGCTGTTAACACAGAGCCTGATGTAGGGCTCGAGCTCATGATTCATGAGATCATGACCTGAGCCAAAGTTAGGTGCTTAACCAACTGAGCCACCCAGGAGCCCCAG
Organism: Prionailurus viverrinus; assembly: GCF_022837055.1. Classification (NCBI taxonomy): domain Eukaryota; kingdom Metazoa; phylum Chordata; class Mammalia; order Carnivora; family Felidae; genus Prionailurus; species Prionailurus viverrinus. The sequence continues at coordinate 139,201,507 of NC_062567.1, forward strand.
CCCTTATTTCCTTTTAAAAGAGAGACACTTTTTTTTTTTTTTTTAAATTTTGTTTTCCAACGTTTTTTATTTATTTTTGGGACAGAGAGAGACAGAGCATGAACGGGGGAGGGGCAGAGAGAGAGGGAGACACAGAATCGGAAACAGGCTCCAGGCTCCGAGCCATCAGCCCAGAGCCCGACGCGGGGCTCGAACTCACGGACCGCGAGATCGTGACCTGGCTGAAGTCGGACGCTTAACCGACTGCGCCACCCAGGCGCCCCGAGAGACACTTTTTTAAAATAATCTTTTTATTAAGGTTATTTATTTATTTATTTTGAGAGAGAGAGAGAGAGAGAGCGAGAGCATGAGCAGGGGAGGGGCAGAGAGAGAGAGAGGGAGACACAGAATCCAAAACAGGCTCCAGGCTCTGAGCTGTCAGCACAGAGCCCGGTGCAGGGCTCTCTATCCCACGAACTGTGAGATCGTGACCAGAGCCAAAATCGAGAGTTGGATGCTTAACTGACTAAGCCCCCCAGGTGCCCTTGGGAATAACTTCTGAGGCCTGTACTGGCAAGAGAGGGTCAGGAATCCCACTCCTCTCCTGAGCCAGGCCCTCTGCCCTGTCCAGTAGCTGCTGCCTCTGTGTCCAGTGCTTTCCAGTTGGTGCTCCCTCTGTAGCCACCGGAGACTTCGATTCCCTGGTGTGCCACGCCAGTCCTCCGGGCCTTGCCAAGGATCATTTCCACTTCTCTTTTCTTGTCTTTTTTCCTCTGTATTATTGGAGTAGGAATTTGAGAGGGAATGCTAACAAGCCTGTATATTTGATCTGCCATGCTTTGCTGGAGTTCCTATTCTCTGCATAAATCTTAGAACGAGCTAAAGCAGTACTTTATCTCAGTCCCTCCACCTTAGAGGATCAGTGCCTTACAGCTCAGCTTGCCACATGTGTGCACATTTGCTTGTGTGTGGAGACCAGATTGGGACCATTCCTTGTGCTCTGGAAACATCTCCTGAAGGCATAGTCGAAACTTTTCTCTGGGACTTGATTCTTTGGTGCCATTGGTACGTCTTCTCTTGTTGTTTGCAGTCTGGTGGGAACCTCTCTGCCTGTGTGATACAAGTCTTGCTCTGGCCTTCAGGGTTGCTGACCTGGCCCTTCTGCCCTGTACTCTGAGCAGGCTTTCTCTGATGACCTGTCCCTGGCGCCTCTGTGTTCTCTGCCATGCTGGTCTCACAGTGTACATCCATAGGGCTGAGCCGACTCATTCAACCCTTATAACCATCCCATGAGGTGGGCACTGCTCCCACCCCTCCCTGGGCACTGCCTACACCTCTCCTGGCCTGGGCCTGCCTGCGTATTGAACTGGGACACCTCTTTGTGAATGCCTCATGTCCATCACACCCAGCCTGCCCACACGGCCCTGTTTCTCTGGTCTCTAGAAGGTGCTTTCTCTTCTTGGGGCTGACAAGGAGCACCCGTCTCTTAGCCAGACCTAGATTTCTCAATTTCTTCCCCCTTCCACATGTGGTTGACTGCCATACTCTGCCAACTGTTTTCTCCAGGGTCTCAAACCCAGGCCTCACTAGCCAGGCCACAGTGACCACTCTTTGGTTCAGGCCTTTGTTAGGGCTTGTGCAGGTGGCTGCCGGGAGCAGGAGGATCATAGTGACTGACTTTGACCCGGGGCTTACTGTGTGCCAGGCACTGCTCTGTTTTATATTCATCCTTGTGGGGAGGGTGGGCACTTGCACCTCTGCATTCAAATGAGAATGACACAGAGAGGTTAGGTGATGTGCCTGAAGCTGCCGAGCTTGCCCTGGGTTGTGCCAGATGTGCTCTAGGGCAGTCAGCTCCATGGGACGATCCCTTGCGTTCCCAGATGTTTCTGGATATGGCTCCAGGCACTGTTCCTGGCCCTGCTGTTGTGGGCTGTGTCCTGGATGTGGCAGGTTGTTGGGTAGCTGTGCCCATTGCAGGGCAATGGCAGTGACCCTGCGTCTATCAGGTAAGTCAGGGAGCAGAGTGATGTCACGGTATTACATGTGATGGGATAAAGATTATTTTGTATCTGGTCATTTTTATCAAGTGAATAGTACATCATTTGGTATTGGTACATCAATATTGGTATTTTTTTTTTTTTTAAGTTTATTTATTTTGAGAGAGAGAGCATGAGAGAGCAAGAGAGCATGCCCAAGTGGGTGAGGGAACAGAGAGAGAGGGAGAGAGAGAATCCCAAGCAGGCTCTGCACTGTCAGCCCAGAGAGACGCAGGGTTTGATCCCACCAACTGTGAGATCATGGCCTGAGTCGAAATCAAGAGTTAGACACTTAACCGACTGAGCCACCCAGGGACCCCTGATGTGGCATTTCTTGAGCCTAGAGACAGGCTGGTTCTGTTTGTTGGTATGCTGGGACAGGAAGGGTATGGAGAGGGAGGGTGCACATGATGGACTTGGTGTCACTAACTGTGTGGTCACAGGAGGTGAGAGCCCTGGCAGGTGGGTGTAAGGGCAGAGGTTTTGAGAGAGGAGATGTCAAAAGACTCAGAAGGTTTATTTAGAGAGTGCAGTAGAGTCAGAAACGGTGAGATACCAGAGTGTAGGGTACGAGGAGCAAGAAAAATGCGTGTGAAAAACATTGAGCTTGTAGTAGTCAAAAATGCCGGTTGGTCACAGAATATTCACGTTTTTACTTCGTTCCAAGGTCTGTGAGTGTTTTGGTCTTACCCATGGACCTGCTTCCTACGAGGCTGGTCGTTTAAGCAGCTTCCTGAGAGCTGGAGAAGTCTAATTTCACCTCCAGTTGCTTGCATTGTGCCCTCTTAGGTATCCAAACACAGCCTGTGAGCTGCTGACATGTGACGTGCCACAGATCAACGACAGACTAGGAGGGGATGAGACTTTGCTGAACCTTCTTTACGACTTCTTGGACCACGAGCCGCCTCTGAATCCTCTGCTCGCCAGTTTTTTCAGCAAGACCATTGGCAACCTCATTGCAAGAAAGACTGAACAGGTGAATAATCCGTCAAGCTTGTGTGGTTTGGGGTGGCTGGCATAGCTGATGCTGACATTTCTTTCTGTCAGCTGTCGCTGTGCAAACTGTATCATTAGGGCTTGGAGAACAGTGTTTCTGACTGTTCTGTGGGACACAGGTGGAGCAGTGTGGGCTGCTGGTGTGAGTTGGAATTTGATGAGGAAAGTGGCTTTCTGAGGATGTTTCTGCAGCCTGGCTCTGGAATAAGCAGCTCTTCCTGCCATCCCTGAGAGCTGCACAGGACTCCAGAGCACGCTGGCATGTCTTGTCCTGACCCAGTCACAGGCATGAGGAATAGGGATATACCTGCATCATGACAGGTTCTTAGGACGCCCACCTTCTAAGATCTGCTGCTCTGTTTATGTGAGTGGCAGGTATCCATGTGTCGAGGACACTTACTGTTTCAAAGCAAATAAAAGAAAACTTCTAGCATTAGGCTTCTGTAAAAATAGTGAGTGCATTTGTTTCATTAGCTGGAGCATGGTCTTCTTAGAGTGGGTTCTTGCTGCTGCCTGTGCTTCAGGGCCATCAGTGTGGTGGTGTCCTAGGCCTGCCCCCAGCCTCAGCAGTTAGTTTTGGTTAGTATTCACCTTTTATCCCTTCCTACCATCCCCAGTGGATTATTTCAAAACAAATACTGGATATCATATAATTTTTAATAAATATTATGGTATAAGGGCACCTGGGTGGCTCAGTTGGTTAAGCATCCAACTCTTGGTTTCATCTCAGGTCATGATTTCACGGTTTGTGAATTTGAGCCCCACATCCGGCTCTGCACTGACAGTGTGGAGCCTGCTTGGGATTCTCTCTCTTCCTATCTCTCTGCTCCTCCCTGGCTTGTGTGCGTTCTCTCTGTCTCTCGCCTCTGTCTCTCTAAACCTTAAAAATTTTTTTTAAATCTAAATATTATGGTGGGGTGCCTGGGTGGTTCAGTTGGCTAAACGCCTGACTCTTTATCTCAGCTCAGGTCATGATCTCATGGTTGTGAGATGGAGCCCCACATCGAGCTCCGTGCTGAGACCATGGAGCCTGCTTGGGATCCTCTCTTTCCCCCCACCTTTCTCTTTGCCCCTCCCCCACTTTCTCTTTCTCTCTCTCTTTTTCAAAATAAATATTTTAAAAAATATTATGGTATATATCTCTAAAATGTAAGGACTTATGGGGCGTCTCTGAGTGGCTCAGTTGGTTGAACGTCTGACTTTGGCTCAGGTCATGATCTCGTGGTTCATGGTTTTGAGCCCGAAGTCGAGCTGTGTGCTGACAGCATGGAGCCTGGAGCCTGTTTTGGATTCTGTGTCTCCGGATCGCTCTCTGCCCCTCCCCCACTCATGCTCTGTCTTATCTGTCTTTCAAAAATAAATTAACATTAAAAACATAATAAAAATAAAATATAAGAACTTTAAAAAATTATTTTAAACATATCTCTAGGAGGGGACAAGACTTTGCTGAGCAGATTGCAGTATCACATCCCAAAAACATTAACTATAAGTGTTCAGTATCATCAAATATCTGGTAAGGGAACAGACCCAAATTTTGTGTGTATGTCTGGGATTCTGAGAAGGTGTGACCTTCAGGGCATACCATCATTCACCCGAAGAAATTGTTGGCATGTTGTAAGTGTTCAGTGGAGCATACCTTTCATAGGACCTTAAATCTTAACTTTGCAAGGGATCTTAGAGGACTACCTCACCTCAGATCTTTTTCTGAACCAGTCAGAGCATAAGTGAAGAGTGGCGGTAATGCAGGTAGTGAGAGAGGCTACAAGTAGTGGCAGTGGTTCTAGGACGCGACAGGGAGTCCCTCACACTAGTGACAGTGCTGCGAGGATTGAGGGCAGGGGGCACTGTGGCCATCAGGCAGGGAGTGGTAGGGGTGTCCTGTGTCTGTTGGGCAGTGGTGGTGGTGGTGGGGGCGGGGTCCCTGTGGCCATTGGATAGTGAGGGAGTCACTCTGGCCATCGGGTAGTGGGGGGGGGTCACTGGCTGTCAGATAGTCGGGGGTCACTGTGGCTGTCGTGTAGTGGTCGGGGGTGGTCACTGTGGCTTGTGGCTGTTGGCTAGTTGAGGGGAGGTCACTGGCTGTTGGTAGTGGAGGGGGTCACTGATGGGTAGTGGGGGTCACTGTGGCTCTCGGGTAGTGGTAGAAATTCCAAAGACCTTTCAAGTCTGGCTCTTGCATCTCAGCTCATAATTGTCTGTAGCTTCACAATATTCCTCTGCTGCTTTCAGATATTTGCTGAATTTTACTGCTTCTTAACAATATTTCTGTCTTCTTCCCTTGTCCAGTGCATCAAAATAATATGAAATGCACTGTTTAAAGGTATTTCTTATATTGACAAACATGTAGCACATTTCTATGAATTTAAACAAGACAGAAACACATGAATGGTCTCCTCTAATACTCTAGATCAACCACTGTTGATTATTTAGTTGATGTTCCTCTTTTCCTGTTCTTTTCCTGTAAGACATATTAAATATATTTTTTTAACGTTTTATTTAGTTTTGAGAGAGAGAGACAGAGTATGAGTGGGGGATCGCAGAGAGAGAGGGAGACACAGAATCCGAAGCAGGCTCCAGGCTCTGAGCTGTCAGCACAGAACTCAACACGGGGCTTGAATCCATGGACAGCGAGATCATGACCTGAGCCGAAGTCGGACACTTAACCGACTGAGCTACCCAGGCGCCCCCTGTAAGACATATTAATATGTATTTATTATTTATTGTCACGTAATGATTTACTCTGAATACTACAAATTGTTTTTTTCACTTAGAAATAGATTTTGTACATCTTTTCTTATAGAGCTACCATATTCTTTTTTTTTTTTAATTTTTTTTTTAACGTTTATTTATTTTTGAGACAGAGAGAGACAGAGCATGAACAGGGGAGGAGCAGAGAGAGAGGGAGACACAGAATCTGAAACAGGCTCCAGGCTCTGAGCTGTCAGCACAGAGCCCGATGCGGGGCTCGAACTCACAGACCGTGAGATCACGACCTGAGCTGAAGTCGGATGCTTAACTGACCAAGCCACCCAGGCGCCCCTAGAGCTACCATATTCTTTTTAGCAGACATGGAGTCTGTGGTATTGCTACACCAGAGTTCTGTATCAATAACCCAGGAGTTGACGTGGTTCTAGGGTCTGCTGGGATAGGGCCAGAGTGCTTCATCACATGTTTCCATAAAAGGCAGGCTGCACTGGAAGGACCTACTGCCTTTTCCTAACTTTTCATTATAGATTATTTCACACATTAAAAAAAATTGTTTTTTAATATTTATTTTTGAGAGAGAGAGTCAGAGACAGAGACAGAGTGTGAGAGGAGGAGGGGCAGAGAGAGGGCGACAAGGATCTGAAGCAGGCTCTGAGCTGTCAGCAAAGAACCCAATGCGGGGCTCAAACCCGCGAACCGGAAGATCATGACCTGAGCTGAAGTTGGATGCTTAACTCACTGAGCCACCCAGGTGCCCCGATTATGTCACACATTTAAAGAGAAAATAGTTTACAAACCCTGGTGTTTCTTTCACACAGCTTCAACAGTTGTGTGTTTCTGACCAATCTTATTTTTTCTGTTCCCCCTATTACCAACCCCCATTCCAGATTATTTTGAAGCAAATCGCAGATATTTTATTATTTTATATGTAAATATTCCCATATGTGTTTCTACAGGATAAGGACTCTTTACAGTTCTTTATTACTGGGGAGTAGTCCAGATTGTGGATGGACCACAGTTTAACTGTTCATCTTTTGAAGGACATATTAGTTGTTGACACTTTTTGTCTATTAGACATCAGGCTGCTATGAATATTTGCATATAGTAGTTCCACCTTGTCTGCAGTCAGCCTGGTCCAGAAATAGGTGATCCTTCTCCTGACATAGCATCAGAAGGTCAGTAGGAGCCTCATGCCACATCACGTGCCCAGGTCATTCACCTCCCTGCATCTCATCAGATAAGCAGTTTATCATCTCACATTACAGGAGGCAGGGTCAATATAGCACAATAAGATATTTTGAGAGAGAAAGACCATATAACTTTTTGCATAACTTTTATTATAGTACGTTATTATAATTGTTCTATTTTATTATTGTTGTTAATCTCTTATTGTGCATAATTCATAAACTGTTTCATAAGTATGGATAGGAAGAAACAGTACATATAGAGTTCAGTACTATACTTGGTTTCAGGCATCCATTGGGGGTCTTGGAATGTATCCCCTGTGGATAAAGAGGGATAACTGTAGTTTTTTTGTGTGTGAATTGTTATATTTGAAAAGAATTTCTTGGGGCACTTGGGTGGCTCAGTCTAACTGTCCAGCTGTTGATCTCACCTCAGGTCTTAATCTCAGGGTCATGAGTTCAAGCCCTGCTTTGGGCTCCACGCCCAGCATGGAGCCTACTTAAAAAAAAAAAAAAATGAAGTGAATTTCTTATAAACAATACATAGTTATGTGTTTTTATCTGTTCTACTGATCTATCTTTAATTGTCATATTTAGGCCATTTACATTTAATGTAATTATCGATATGTCAGGACTGCCATTTTATTGTAGTTTTCTGTTTGTTCTGTTTTTCGTTTCTTTTCCTTGCCCTGGGTGTTAACTTGACCATTAAAAAAATTAAAAAAATTTCATCTAGGTTTAAATTTAAAAAATTTTTAAAAATTCCATTTTTGGGGGGGTGCCTGGGTGGCTGAGTTGGTTAAGTGTCCAACTTCGGCTCAGGTCATAATCTCATGGTTCATGGGTTTGAGCCCCACATTGGGCTCTGTGCTGACAGCTCAGAGCCTGGAGCCTTCTTCAGATTTCTGTGTCTCCCTCTCTTTCTGCCCCTCCCCCACTCACACTCTGTCTTTCTCTCTAAATAATAAATAAACATTAAAACAAATTTTTTTAAATACTCCGTTTTGATCTACCTGTAGTGTTTTCTCATGTGTCTCTGTGTAGATTTTTAGTGATTGCTTTAGGTGTTACCACACAACTAGGACATGCATGTGGTTTGAATGGATACAGTGAATGAAAGTGGTTGAGCCAGCAGAGTATACCAGTTCCTTTTGCTTGCTAACCCTGAATGTTATCATTCTTTTTCTTCTAGCTGTTGTGGTGGGTATATGTAATATAGTGTTGTGATCTTAATTTGTGATCTCCCTGGTGACTAATAAGGATATATACCTTTTCATATATTAATTGGCCATTTGGGTACTGTCTTTTGGGAAGTCTTTTGCCCATTTTCTGTTAGGCTGTCTCTTCTTTTTGATTTGCAGGAATGTTCTGTTTTCATGGATATAGTCCTTTGTTGACTTTGTGTTGCAAGCATCTTTTTCACTCTGGCTAGCTGCACCCACACCCCTTAGTATTAGTGGTATTTTAATGAGCAAAGGTTCAGATTTTTATGTTGTTCAGCTTTTTTTTTTTTTTAATTTATGGTTGGTGGGTTTTTTTGTTGTTAAGAAACCTCTCTACCACAGTCACAAAAATCTTCTGTATTTTTTTAGAAGTTTTATTGTTTTACCTTTCACATTTCTATCTATAATTTACTTAACTGATTCTTTTTTTTTTTTTTTAAGTTTATTTATTTTGAGAAAGAGAGCACAAGATGGGGAGGGGCAAAGATACAAAGAGAGAGAGAATCCCAAGCAGGCTCCGCACTGAGCCTGACACAGGGCTTGATCTCACAACTGTGAAATCATGACCTGAGCAGAAGTCAAGAGTTGGATGCTTAACTGACTGAGCCACCCAAGCACCCCTGAAATTGATTCTTGTAAATGATATACAGTTTGTTTTTGGTTTTTAAATACGGATGTCCAGTTAGCTCAGCAGCATTTATTGGTAAGGCCCTTCTCTCTCAGTTGCTTTACAATAATGCCCCCCCCCCCCCCCCCCATCATAAGTCAGGGGCTCACATATCGTGTGTCTGTTTCTGGACTTTGCTCTGTTGTCCTGTTTGTAATTGCACTGATGCAACACTGTCCTAATTCCCGTAGTTTTATAAGTCTTGGTATTTGATAATTAGTCCTCTCACTTTGTTTTTCTTCAGTATTTCTTTTTACTAATTTTTGCCTTTTGCATTATTTTAGAATGAACAACTTAAAAAAAAAAAGTCTATTTATTTTAAGAGACCAAGAGTGTGAATGGGAGTGGGGCAGAGAAAGAAGGAGAGAGAGAATCTCAAGCAGGCTACACTGTTGAACTCACAATCCGTGAGATCATGACTTGAGCCAAAATCAAGAGTTAGATGTTTAACCAGCTGAGCCATCCAGGTGCCCCTAGAATGAACAGCTTTTGGACTGAGGGTCAGTTTCCACATTCTCCCCAGCCCTCCTCTCCCAAGAAAACCTACCAAAATTTTTATTAGGCTTACATTGGCTCTGGATTGGGGTTGGCAAATTATGGCCCATAGGCCAAATCCAACCTGCCACCTATTTTTGAAATGAAATTTGACTGAAACACAGCCATTCTTACATATTGTCTATGGCTGTTTTTGTGCTGCAATGACGAAGCTGAGTAGTTAGGGCTTCTTTGATTTCTCTTGGTAACATGTTATAATTCTCTGTGTAGTGGTCTTACACATGTTTCATCAGGTTTATTCTTAGGTAGTTGATATTTTCACATTATTCTAAATATCTTTTTTATCAAAATGTTTTACTAAGATAATTGTGGATTCACTTGGCAGTTGTATAAGGTAATTTGAAGAGGTGCTTTGTATACTTTGCCCAGTTTTGTCAATGGTGACATTTTGCAAAACAGTAGTAGAACGTTACTGCCAGGATATTGACATTCATACAGTCCATTGATCTTATTCAGATTTGTTCACTTTTTTTTTTTTAATTTTTTTTTAACGTTTATTTATTTTTGGGACAGAGAGAGACAGAGCATGAACGGGGGAGGGGCAGAGAGAGAGGGAGACACAGAATCGGAAACAGGCTCCAGGCTCTGAGCCATCAGCCCAGAGCCCGACGCGGGGCTCGAACTCCCGGACCGCGAGATCGTGACCTGGCTGAAGTCGGACGCTTAACCGACTGCGCCACCCAGGCGCCCCCAGATTTGTTCACTTTTGCTTATAGCTGTGTGTGTGTGTGTCTGTGTGTATGAAGTTTGGTACTGTTTATCACCTATATAGGTTTACTTATCCATTATCAAAGTCAGGATACTGAACACTTTCAAAACCACAAGGATCCTTCGTGTTGCCTTTTTATAGTTACTTCCATCTTCCTTCACCTCTACCCCTTCACCTATCCCTAGCCTCTGGCACTAATCTGTTTCCATTTCTAAAATTGTGTTATTTCAAAATGTTATTTAAATTAAAGCATACAATATGTAGTCTTTGGGGACTAGTTTTTTCCAGCATAATTCACTATAGATTCATCCAGGTCATTGTGTGTTTCCACAGTACATTCCTTGTTACTGCCGAGCAGTGTTCTGTGGGGCAGGTGGACCACGTGTTTCTCCAGTCACATGTTCAAGTACATCGAGGCTGATTCCAGTTTTTGGTGATTATCAGTAAAGCTGCTATTCTAATAACTTATCTGTCATTTTGTTTCATCCATGTACAGGATCATTTCATCTCTGATTGATGACAGTTTTATTTTGTCGTTTACAATTCTTATGCCTTTTATCTCTTTTTCTTGCTTTATTGCATTGGCTAGAACCTTTAGTACAGTGTTGAATCAAACTGGTGATAGTGGGTCTCCTTGTTTTATTACGTCAGAAGGAAAGCTTTCAACATTTCATAGTTAAGTATGAAGTATATTATGAGTTTTTTATAGATTTTTTTTGTTTTAATCAGAGTTAAGGGAATTTTCTTTATTCCTCGTCTTTTTATAACATTAATGGTTGTTGAAACTTATCAGATGTCTTTATTGAGTTGATCATACGATTTTTCTTCTCTATTCTGTTAATTCATAAATCCTGCCCATTGGTTTTCTAATGTTAAGCTAGCATTGGTTTCATGGTATTAACCTCACCCATTTGGTTGTGGTACATTATGCTTTCTTTCATGTGTTGAAGTTTTGCATCTGTGATCATCAGTGAGATTGGCTTATAATTTGCCTATCTTACAATGTCCTTATCAGGTGCTTAGATTTTTTTTTTAACATTTATTTTTGAGAGACTGAGAGAGACAGAGCATGAACAGGGAGGGGCAGAGAGAGAGGGAGACACAGAATCTGAAGCAGGCTCCAGGCTCTGAGCTGTCAGCACAGAGCCCAACGCAGGGCTTAAACCCATGAACCATGAGATCATGACCTGAGCCAAAGTCAGACGCTTAACCAAGTGAACCGTCCAGGTGCTCCCTATATCAGGTGTTTAGAATCAAAGTTTTATGTTCTTATATAATGATATGGGGCATATTCTCTCATTTTATGTTTCCTGGAAGAGTGTATGTAAGATTAGGAATTATTTTTCTTTAAATACTGGGTAGAATTTACTAGAAAGTCATTAGAGCTTGGAGTTTTCTATATGAGGAGGCTTTTAATTATAGATTTTGTTTCTTTTGATGCTCCTAGAACTATTCAGATTTTTTATTCCTTTTTGTCAGTTTGAGATGAGTGTGTTTTTTAAGGAAATTTTTCATTTTTTCTAAATTTACATAAATTGTCATGAAATCGTTTCTACTAACCCTATCCTGGTGATAACCCATGGGCTCTGTCCTGATGCACCTTGTTTCATTCCTGATGTTGTTCTTGGCGCCTTCTCTAGGGGTGTGTACTCATTCTCCTTACAGAGCCTCCTTCCCTTCACCTCTTTTCCTTCTTCCCCCTCTTCTTCTTCTTCGCATCTCAGCATGAGTATGGCTGGGGTCCCTCAGCGAGGTGGGCCATCTCTGTGCCCCCCCATCTCCATTAGAAGCCTGGGTCCACCTCGGTGACCTGCATGTTGTAGGCACTTAATCTCTGGCTGAGCTGAGCTGAGCTCGTAGACGTGCGATTGAGAAGGACTTGCCCAGGCTTCTCCACCTCTGTCTCCACTCTCACCTGCAGCCCACCCCCGTGCCCGGCTGTCCACATCCTGGTGGCACTGGTCACCAGCCGGCCATGCGTCGCCGCCTTTTCCTTTGTAGAACCTTAGTCCTCTTTCCCTCCCTGGCTGCGGCCTGTCAGTGACTGGCTGTCTCGTGTGCTCTGTGCTGTCAGGTTGCATCCCAGGTCTGGGGGTTGCAGCGACGACGTTCCTCTGCTCCGGTCTGTTCACACTGGTTATTCCTGTTGGGAGAACTTGAGGCAGTACTGAACGAGCAGTACTGAATGGCTGCTGTGCTATCTGAGGATATTTGTGTCATCAGAGCATAAAGCCTCAAACCGTGCAGCTCTCCGTCAGCCGGGGATCTTCATGGGCCCCCACCACTGCCACATAGACTTCCCTGTGTTCAGGTCTCTGCCTGTCCTTGGAAAGGTCTGTCTTACAACTTTTTCTAGGTCTCCATAATTTCTGCTCAGTGTAATTAAAAATTAATCTTTCTCATGAGAGTTCTTGGGGGAAGCATTTCATGGGTGTCAGGCTTATCACGCACGGTGTGTTTGATTTCAGGTGATTCTGTTCTTGAAGAAGAAGGACAGGTTCGTCAGTCTGGTGTTGCAGCACATCGGCACCTCGGCCCTCATGGACCTGCTGCTGCGCCTTGTCAGCTGCGTGGAGCCTGCTGGGCTCCGGCAGGAAGTCCTGCATGTGAGTGTGTGGGCCCCTCCTCTCTGGAGCCCTCTCCCTGTCGGCTGAGTGCAGGCCGAGTGCATGGTGAGGGCCTGCCTCAGGGAGGCCAGAGTTGGGTGAAGGCACTCAGAGAGCACTGGAGGGCCAGTACCTCCGGCCTTCCACCCACCATGATTTTCTCCCTGTGGGGTCATCATGGGTTCTTGTCAGGGCTTGTATTTTGAGGCTGGGTCTGCAGTCTGTACCTTTTCTGCTGTACTGCCTCAGTCTGTTGAGAAACAAAGAGCAGAGTGTTCCTTTTCCTCCTGACACTCTCTGGGCTCCTTCTCTGTGAAGAGGAAGAAAAGGACTTTCCTCACCACCCCCCAGACCCTAGTGCCCCCATGGCCTCAGAGCAGGGGCTCTGTCAGGTCCTGGCTCTATTATCTGGCACCTACCTATGAAGAAGGCAACAGCTGACAAGGATTCTTTGCAGAGAAATCACAGAGACCTGAGCAGGTCTGTGTTTTGACCTGGAGTCTGTGCACGTGTCTGTCCTGACAGGCTCGCAGCCTGACAAGCTGCTCGTAACTCCCTGAGGGCTTTCCCAGAAAAGAGGAGGATTCTCTTTCCCAGAAAAGAGGAGGAGTCTCAGAGGAGCCAGGAAATGAGTGCGGGATAAACTGTTCACTGTTGTTTGGCAGGTTTTGTCTGTGATGGAATTTAAAGTAAAGGCCTGGGCCTTCTTGCCCATTTTCCAGCTCCTGGGACCCAGTAACAGTTGTCATCAGGGTAGCCGTTCTCATGTTTAGGTTCGTTATGGAGCAGCCTCCCACGAAGAGTCAGTCATAAATAGCTAACGTTAGGCAGTGAGACACAGCATGAATGTCAGCTGTTGTTAGTGGCGGAAAGCCCACATTAACTTCATGTTAGCAACCGCGGGGGCAGATCTCCCAGTTTTGGATAAGGAAACTCACTGGTCTTCCCTGGGTCCCCACCACCTTTGGGCCTCAAATAGTGTTGGGCATTGTAGTCCTCACAGCATTCAGGCACCGGCACCAGACCTCTTTGCTTCTCCCGACCTTGGAAAGGCCCTGACACAGCAGAGAGCAGAGCGTCCATGTGCAGCCAGGCTGTGCACCGGGGCAGCCCTGTTGGTGCCTGGGTGGCTCTGGGCTCCAGCTCATTCTGTCTTCCGAGACACCCTGAGGACAGTATGTTTAGGCGTCTGGACCACTGGTCCCTTCTTTGTGGAGTTCAGGTCTCTCCAGAATTTGGTCACTACTTGTTCTTTCTGGGTCTGGGTGGACACATACGTTGGACAGATCTCTATCCCTGGAACCTGGCACGTGGATTTCTTCTGCACTGACGGACTTTCCTTCTCTTTAGTTAGATGTGAACAGCGTCATTGGCAGGCCTCTTTTTCCCTTTCAGTGGCTTAATGAAGAGAAGATCATCCAGAGGCTGGTGGAGCTGATCCACCCAAGTCAGGATGAAGATGTGAGTATGGCTCCCACAGAGCCCACCTTCCGCAGAGCCCCTCACTCGGGGCTACTAAAGAACGCTCTCTGCTGCTGAGGGCAAGAGTTACATACTTTTCTTCCTTCAATCAAGCACAGACTTCCAGACTATGTCTTTTTACTAAAAAAAGTAATACATACATATTATAAAAAACAATTTGACCAGAATTATATTAGTGATCGCATCTCTGGCTGAGTAACAAATTATCCCAAAACTTAGTTGTTTATAAGAACAAGTATTTTTTAAATTTCTCTTTCTATGAGTCAGGGACCTGGACACAGCTTAGTGGGTCCTCTGCCCAGGGTCTCTTACAAGACTGTGGTCATCTCAGGACTCAGCTGGGGGAGGCCCTGCCTCCAGGGTCACCAGTGGCTCAACAGGACTCCGTTCCTTGAGGGCCGTGGACCTGTCCATGGGGCAGCTCACAACGTGCTGCTGGCTTCCCTTGGAGTGAGCAAGACGGAAGTTCTTCTTCTGCAGTCTTAGAAGGGACAGTCCGCACTGTGGCTGTACTCTGCTCTCTAGAAGTGAGTGGCTGAGGAGGTGGGGTTTATGAGGGCGTAAAGCCTCTGGGAGGGAGGCCCCCACCGCCAGTGTGAAAGCATGTAGGGTGGCAGTGGGGCTTCCTCTTGGCCCCCTGCCTGCTCCCTGCAGTGATCACTGTTGAAGAACTTGGGGTGTATTTTTTCTGTGCGTGACAAAAGTAAACAGACACGCTGCCCTCAGCAATTTGAGAACAGTGGTGCCGACCTGTGTCTGAGCCTGTGCTGTGGCCTGGCCACACTGTTCTCTGTTCCTCTCCGCCCACGGGGCTGTCAGACAGCCGGGTGAGGGTGCCTATGCTCCATACTGAGGAGGGCGGGTGCCCCTCCACCAGTGTGAGCACCACAGGCCGCCGACTGGTCTGTTCCTGGCCCAGACGCAGGGGTGAGGCCACAGGGACCACCTGACTGCTTTCATTTCTCCCTAAAGTAGTCATGCAAACACTTTCTGTAGCCCAGAGTTCCCACAGTGTGCAGGTCACGGCTGCATGTTCTGACACTCCCGGCATGGAGCCAGGGGGCTGAGTTTCTCTCTAGTTAGTTAGCTGCACCACTAAACACCCCATGTTGTTGCGAGTGCACTGATTCCAGATTTTCACTAGTTAAGGATTAATGTTTCCCTAGAAGAGTTGAGGCCTCTGTTTTCTGTAGCATCTTGTCTGTTTCCATTAGCTCATAGGACTCATTCTGAGTGTTACCAGCTACAGTTTAATACTTAATATTTTAAATATTAATTTAAAATACAGTGGCAGTAACGTGGTCACATATGCAGCATATCTCAAAATGGTTCCAGGGATAGAGCAATGTCTCTGTGGTGTATCTGACCCTCGAGAGCCCTATCTGGAGTCTGGGTTAGTTCAGTACAGCTGAAAGGTCTGACCGGCTTGCATCCTGACATTCAGAAAGGCCAACCAGTTTTCTCTGAAATGGACTTGTTTAGAGAGTCCAGTGTGTTCTTCCGAGAACTGAGCAGTGGGACGGCTCTACTGGCCTCTCTCCCCAGCCCTGAGGGGAGTGCTGTGTCTCCTTCTCCTTCCAGAGACAGTCCAACGCCTCTCAGACTCTCTGTGACATCGTCAGGCTGGGCAGAGAGCAGGCCAGTCAGCTGCAGGAGGCCCCGGAGCCAGACCCCCTCCTCACAGTGCTGGAGTCGTGAGTGCTGGCTGCATTGCGGGTGCCTGGCTGGGTGGGGTGGGGTCTTTCTGAGCATGAGGAGGCCTCCAAGCCCTGCCCTGAGCACAGGCAGATACTGCAGATGCCCAGATTCTGATGAGCTGGCTGTGAAATACTCCCATCTAGTTAACTTGATGAGCCTGTTTCTCATGGGAGGAGGGGTCTCCAGGGGACCCCTGGCATGTGTAGTGACTCTAGGCCAGCAGGGGCAGGAGTGGCGTGAGAACCCTGGGTGCCCAGCCTGAAGCCCAAGCGAAGCCGCTCGAGTTTTAGGGTGTTGCTCCTTTATAGAGAGGACAGGCGGTCCTTTGGACGTTGGCCTGTATGTCTGCTCCAGCAGCAGTGACCTCTGTGTGTGTCTGACAGGCAGGACTGTGTGGAGCAGCTTCTGAAGAACATGTTTGATGGAGACCAGACTGAGAGCTGCCTCGTTAGTGGGACTCAGGTGTTACTTACCTTGTTGGAAACAAGGCGGGCTGGGTGAGTGTCTTGCATGAGAGCTTGAATATGATGAGTGGTCTGGGTGTGTGGGGTTTTTAACTAATTGTTAATGATGGGTAGATTCTCTTTGTTGAAAAGATAAACTTACAGCTCCTTGACCTTTGGCGTCAGTCATGTTCCTGCCTCAGGCCGAAGGTACCCAATGTCGCCAGCTTACAAGGTGTTTATAGATGTATCTGTGGAATAGGTATGAACAGTGGGTTTCTCTATAGACTGTCCCAGTGTGTGATGTGTGTAAGTGGGGTGTGTGTGTGTGTGTGTGTGTGTGTTTGTGTGTGTTTGTGTGAGTGGTTTTTGTATGTACACGCCAATGTGTGGGGGTGTGGGCTGTGAGGGGTGTGTGTGTGTGTGTGTGTGTGTGTGTGTGTGTGTGTATGTATGTCTGATCTGTTCTGTCCCGTCATGTGCTGTGGTAGTGGCCTGTCTCCCAGGGTGACTAGTTCTCTTATTTCTTCTAGAGGGGACTTCATTGAAGCTCCCAGCACTGATAAACTGCACTTTAAAAATTAAAAAAAAAAAAAAAAAAAAGCAATAGGGACACCTGGGTGGCTCAGTCAGTTAAGTATCCAACTCTTGATCTCAGCTCAGGGTCTTGATCTCGGGGTCTTGATCTCAGGGTCATGAGATCAAGCCCCGCATTGGGCTCCATTCTAGGCATGAAGCCTATTTAAAAAATAGTAACAATAAAAAAGGGCACCTGGGTGGCTCAGTTGGTTAAGCGTCTGACTTTGGCTCAGGTCATGATCTCGTGGTCTGTGAGTTCAAGCCCTGCATTGGGCTCTGCGCTGACGTTGGGCTCTGTGCTGACAGCTCAGAGCCTGGATCCTGCTTGAGATTCTGTCTCCCTCTCTCTCTGCCCCTCCCCTGCTCTCTCTCAAAAATAAACATTTTAAAAAATTTAAAACAACAACAACCAAAGAATAAGAAATGACAAGAAATTGAGTTAATCTTGGTATGGGATTAGTAGCAGTTTTTGTCTCTCTTTCTCTGGGATCCAATACAGATCTATTAGTTTATTACCTAAAAATAGAATTATAACATTAACATTGTTTTCTCTAGTTAGACAATCAGGATATTGATTTTTTTAATGTTTATTTTGAGAGAGAGAGCGAGAAAGCACATACATGCTCAGGGAGGAGCAGAGAGAGAGAGAGAGAGGGAGAGAGAGAATCTCAAGCAGGCCCTGCAGTGTCAGTGCAGAGCCTGATCTGGGCCTCGATGCCACCAATCATGAGATTGTGACCTGAGCCCAAGTTGGACGCTTAACTGACTGAGCCACCCCGGTACCCTAAGAATGCTGACTTTTTTTTTTCTTTCAATCTTTGTGAATCCTGGAAGCCTGGGCCTTTTCTGTAGGATGTGGGGGTTCTTCTCAAGGCCTCTCCCAACCTTGTCTGCAGTAAAGGGACAGCATGGAAATGAGACATAAAAACAGAGATGAGCCAGCTGATTCTTTTTTTTAATTCTTTTTTTGTATTTAAAATGTTTTTCTATAATGGTCACGTATTACTTTTATAACTGGAAAAAGCATTTAAATAAAGATCTCAGAGAAATTAGTTCGAAAAAGCTGGAGGGACGATGTGGAGTCCTGTCTCCTGTTTTTCAACCAAGGAGTAGGAACAATGGTGAATTTTCCAAAACCAGAGGTGGGGGCCAGAGGTAGTCCAGTGCGTGTGAGATGCCACCAGCCCCGTGGGGGTGAGGAGGCTGTCCTTGGCCATCACCTGGGAGTGTTTTCTAAAGGCCACTGTTGCTTTTCTCTTCTCTCTGTACCAGCCACCAAACCACTCTTGAGCCAATAGGTGGAGAAGTTGGGGGGCGAGGTGTGACAGAGGATGGGGGTGTATGCCCTGTGTCTCCATCTGCTGTCCTCATCCACAGGACAGAGGGCTTGGTGGACTCCTTTTCTCAGGGACTGGAAGGGCTGTGTACCGTCAGCAGCAGCATACTGCACGGCATTGAGCCACGACTGAAGGACTTCCACCAGCTTCTACTCAGCCCGCCAAAGGTGGGTGACCCTGAACAGCTGTTAGGTCCCTATGCAGGCATTATAGGCAGGATGATTTGCAAGTAGACCACCAGACATCCCAACTTGAGAGCTACCAGACAGATCCCAGAGGCATGTTTCCATACCCTCATCTGCTGAATGTCCGTCTCTTCTCTGAGGTAAGGCTGGATGGGGAGGACATTTTGCAGCTCCCCAGATGACCCTTGCAGTCTGAAATAGGGGCCGTCTGAGAGCCCAAGTTTACTGTAGGTGTGGCTTCCAAGTCAGGGGTACCTGGCCAATGGTCAGGGAAAATCCCAGGGGAGGCCTTTGCTCAGCTCAATAGCTCCAGGCAGCACTTGGGTCACACGGAGAAGGGCTCAGTCGCTTAGCCACCATGGAGCTCACTGTGGAGCCCCTCTCCTCTGTCAGGGCCCCTTTCCCTTTCCTTGGTGCTTCGTAGCACCTACTATGATCTGTTGCACTATGAAGGTAGGGATTCTGGAACATTTCATTAATGAAACATTATGCTGCATGTGTGTGGGGTCAGAAAACCCTGGCATCCAATCTGATGAGGCCAGCTGTTACTTGTCTCCTTCAAGTATGTTCATGGGGTGTCTGTTAGCTCGGTGTCCTGACACTGTGTCCCCCAGAGAGCTGGCCCCATGTTGGACATGTCTCATAACCTGACATGCACATGTCTTTGCTTGGTTTGCTGGGACCAGAGAGCCCTGGGCTTCTGGGGACAGTAGACCACCATTGCTTACTATTTTGTGAGGCCCTGAAGGGAGTGGTGGGGTCCCTAACCCTGCTGACCCCTTATTTCCTCTCATAGGCAACACTGGCTTGAGGAACCTCCACACACACATCACATGCCTCCCCAGGCTGAGCCGCTTCATGGAGTAGTGGCCTGGCCCTTTGAGCAGTTAGCACCAGAGCTAAGAGAAGCCAGTAGCGGCCATCCATGCTGGTTGCAAGTCTCTAACTGGGTGGTGCTCTTGTGTTTGTAGAAAAAAGCGATCCTGACCACCATCGGCGTGCTGGAGGAGCCTTTGGGGAATGCCCGTCTGCACGGGGCCCGCCTCATGGCTGCACTGCTGCACACGAACACGCCCAGCATCAACCAGGAACTCTGCCGGCTCAACACCATGGGCTTACTGCTGGTAAGTGGGCTCTCCTGCCAGCCCTGGGTGGCTCTCTGCGTGTCTTGCACTGTCAGCAGGGGGGTGGGCAGACAGGGCAGGTACACTGGGCGGGGGTCTGTCAGGGGCAGGCATTTGGACCTCAGTATCCAGACAAGGTTCTGCCCGGAACAAGCATAGTCTGTACAGAGAAACCATTTCCCAGACCTGTCACAGGGTTGACCGGACAGGTCGCTGGTGAAGCACACCGAGTGACCGTGGGATAGGCCTTGGTGTAGGCTTACAGAGAATTGCCCCGAAAGCAGAGGGCAGATTTCTAATCCACTGTGAGGGACTGGGGTAATACAGTCCATCTCCTTCCTGTTTTCTCCCCAAGATAGAACTTTTATTATAGCTCTCCAACATAAAACGTCCTGAAAGAGCAAATCCTGGTCACTCACAGTAGAAGGCCACCCTAGCAGCTCTTGCCCAGGCCAGTGGGAAGTGGTCCTCTCTTCAGCAGATACCTCTCTGGTGCCTGCGGGAGACGGTCAGGCAGGCAGGGATAGCAGAGCAGCACTGGCTGTGGGCAGCAGGCTCCGCCACGGAAGGTGGGTGCTAATGGGGAGGGCGTCCCCCTGGGTGTGCACCGTGAGCACATGGGGTCTCGGTCTCCCTCTTCCCTTCTGCCTTGCCTTAGGGCCTCTACTCCCAGAGAACTGAAATCTTTTCTAATTTACATTCTTATCCCAGGGGCGCCTGGGAGGCTCAGTCAGTTAAGCATCAGACTTTGGCTCAGGTCATGATCCCGCGGTCTGGAGTTCAAGCCCCGTGTTAAGCTCTGTGCTGACAGCTCAGAGCCTGGATCCTTCCTGCTTTGGATTCTGTGTCTCCCTCTCTCTCTGTCCCTCCCCTGCTCCTGCTCTGTCTCTGTCTCTCTCTCTCAAAAATAAACATTTAAAAAATTTCTCATCCCAGAAGAGGGCAGCCTTGGAACTAGGCCTGAAGTACTGACTATATCTCAGTTTCTTACAGGGTTTGGGAGTCAGCTGGGCATTGCTGTGCTGAAATCCCAGATACGGATCAGGGCTTCGTTTTTGAAAGACCTCCTTTCCTTTTCCTCTCTTCAAAAAAAGTGTCTCCCACCCCCCTTTTTTGCTTTTATTTTATTGTGGTAAAATATACATAACAAAATTTATCATTTTTATAATTTGTAAGTGTATAATTCAGTAGATTTAAGTACATTCCCAATGTTATATAACCATTACCACTCTCTGTTTCTGGAACTTTCTCATCTTCTGAAACAGAAACTTTGACCAGTAAGCAGTCTATCCCCTGCCCCGCCCCCTCCCCCAGCCCCAGCCACCACCATCTACCTTCTCTCTTTTTTTTTTTTTAATATTTTTTACATTTATTTATTTATTTATTTATTTATTTTATTTTAAAAAAAAAATTTTTTTTTTCCAACGTTTTTATTTATTTTTGGGACAGAGAGAGACAGAGCATGAACAGGGGAGGGGTAGAGAGAGAGGGAGACACAGAATTGGAAACAGGCTCCAGGCTCTGAGCCATCAGCCCAGAGCCCGACGCGGGGCTCGAACTCACGGACCGCGAGATCGTGACCTGGCTGAAGTCGGACGCTTAACCGACTGCGCCACCCAGGCGCCCCTACATTTATTTATTTTTGAGAGACACAGAGAGAGACAGCACAAGTCGGGGAGGGGCAGAGAGAGAAGGAGACACAGAATCCGAAGCAGGTTCCAGGTTTTGAGCTGTCAGGACAGAGCCCGACACGAGGCTCGAACTCACAAACCGTGAGATCATGACCTGAGCTGAAGTCGGACACAACCAACTGAGCCACCCAACCACCCTATACCTTTTGTCTCTTTGAGTCTGACTCTTGTAGGGACCTTACAGAAGTGGAACCACGCAGGATTTAGCCTTTTGTGTCTGGCTTATTTCACTCAGCAATGCGTCCTCAAGGTTCATCCATGTGGTGGCACATGGCAGGATTTTCGTCCTTTTTAAAGCTGACTAATATTCCATTATGTGAAGTGACCACATTGTGTTTGTCCAGAGCCATTAGTTGATAGACACTTGGGTTGCTTCCAGTTTTGGGCTGTTTTGAATACACTGCTGTGAACGTGGGTGTGCCCGTATCTCTTCTGAGTGTGTACCAAGAAGTGGGATTGGCGGGTCATACAGTAATTCTACGCGTCTGTTTGAGGAGGCAGCAGGTTACCGTAGTAGCTGCCCCATTTTACCGGCAACGTCCTCACCGATGTGGCAGGCACATTGTCAGTCTCCTTGCCGGTGCCTCCTCCCTGGCCTACGGCGCCAGAGAGTCACAGGCAGACTGCTGTCCCCACCCTGGTCCAGGGGAAGGACACAGCCATCCTCTAGGCTTGGCTGGGGCTTGGGCCTCACTGGGTTCCCTCGGGGAGTGTCCACCTCTCGATTTCACATCCCTTCCTGAACAGAGTCCCTGGGTGTTTGAGAATTTAATGTACTTCCAGTAACTCATGGGTCAAGACAAAATCGTAAAGGCAGAATAATAAACATTTACATAGCAAAATGTGTATCATGTACTTAAAGTGGATACCACAGGAGAAGTACACTTGGGAAAGAAAAAAGGCTAAAAATTAATGAGTTAAACTTCTAAGTTAAGGACAAAAAGATAAGCCCAGCACAGGGTGTGTTCAGATGAGACCAGAGATTGATGAGACAGAAGGGCGTGTGGCCCTTTGTCAAGGTTCCAAACAGAGAGACCATCTCAAGGAGGTACCGTCGGCACCCGCCTGGCCACCCACATGGTCAGGGGACAGCGTGTGGGAATGGTGCACTACCACGACAGCGATCCCCTCGCCTCTGTGGTCCTGCTGCCGGGAGAAAACCCGTCCAAGGACTTTCCTCTGTCCTCTGTTTACTTAGGACCTGTTTTTTAAGTACACCTGGAATAACTTCCTGCACTTCCAAGTGGAACTATGCATAGCCGCTATTCTCTCCCATGCTGCCCGCGAGGACAGGGCAGAAGCCAGTGGACTGGAGGGCAGGGTGGAGCTTCTGCCCGGAAGCGGGGACCCAGAGGCCCCCCAGCCTGCTGCCAGCCGCCCTGAGAACACAATGGTGACCCATGTAAGTCCAGCCAGCGTCCTGTGTGTTGCTGTGCCCCCTTCCTGTCACTGTGAGCTGAGCCCCACCCTGTGTGGATATCCGCACTGTGGCTGCCCCCTAAGCCTCCCATGACGTGGGTGCGCTGCCCTCCCTCCACTGTGAGACAAAGAGTCACGGAGAAAGTGTCCCTGCTTGCCAGGGAGCCGAGGGCCGGGCCCTGCGGTGAGCCACGCTCACCAGAGGGGGCCAGAGCATCTGGATGCAGCCCCAGGGTCTGCTGCCGTCATGACAAGGCCATGAAGGAAAGTGTGCAGGAAAGAGAATGTGTCGAAGTCTCAGGGGAAAACATTCTGGGGTTGTGGACCCTGTGAAAGGAAAGTCTTGCCTTTTTCTTGGCACTTCCATGTTGGCCCATGAGTGTCTCACGGAGTCTCCCCTCTGGGACTGCCCATAGCTCTTCCCTGGTGTCCGTGTCTGTGTCTCCTCTGCCCTAAACAGCTGACGAGGGCGATGTTAACAAGTGTTTGTTGAGGAGAGGAAACAGGCGTGCGGGTGGGTGGGTGCCATGAGGAGGTGGGCACGGTCACCACTTCTTGAGTCAGGGAGCCCACTGGTTCGTGCTTCCCTGGGGAGGCTGGGGGCTGTGGGGGTGGGGGGGGGGACGATTCTGACCCTCAGGCTGGCTGTGAGGCTCAGACAGGAGGGACACAAGTGTCTGACCAGAGAGGCCTGCGTCGTTCAGGCCTGAGCTGGACAGCAGCCCAGGGGGTACACAGCTGGGGGCAGGTGCTTTGACACCAGTGAGTGAGGGACCCTCACCCAGATGAGGAGGCCCTGTACGGAGTGGGGTGTGAGGTGGGTCCGAGAACACATGCAGAGGCACAGGAAATGGCGTCCAGGCCCAGAGGCCAGAGGAGGCACTTGGGCCCGATCCTTGCTTCTGGACAGAGAAGGTGGGAGGCGGCCAAGGGGAAGGAGCGGAGCTGGGTGGCCCTATGGGGCCCGGGCAGCACCTTTGCTCCTGTTTGGACTGTAGGGAGGCACTGGGGACGTTGCGCTGATGTGCCTGCTTGCTGCCAGCCTAACCCACACGGTCCAGGGTCGGGTAGAGGGCAGCGTGCAGCCCTGCAGACCCTGACTGGGGTCACCTGTCCCCTTAGCTGTTCCAGAAGTGCTGCCTGGTCCAGCGGATCCTGGAGGCCTGGGAAGCCAATGATCACGCACAGTAAGGACCCACGGGAGCTGCAGGGGGTACCCGAGGGCCTGGTGTGCGGCTCCGGTGGGGAAAACCTGGAAGTGCTGGCCAGGGAGGGGCAGGCCTAGGGTGCCCAGGAGAGACAGGCAGAGCCACTCTTCTCCTTGCCCCACCCGGCCTGTCTGTCAGCAGGGACCCCAGCCTTCCATTCACAGTGTGTCCTCAGTCCTCCCATCTCCCCATCCCTGCCACCAGCTGCTTCTCCTGCTAAGCCCTGAACCCTCAGCAGTGCATCTGGGCTACTTCCTGCTTTCTCTCCTGCCCCACCGGCCTCTCGCGCCCTGAGCAGCTGGGATCTTTTTGAAACACACAGATGGTCTTCCCACTGCCTAAGTCTCGACCATCCAGGTCCCTGTGTGGGCTGCCCCCGCCCACAGCCCTGCCCACACCCTGCCGTCGCTCCACCCTGCCCACTGCTGCTTCTGGGGGGCTCTGATCTCACCCACCTCATGGCTCGCATCCTGCTGTAACCCCACCAGGTTGTGTCCTCTGCAGAAACCGTGCAACATGTGGGACGGGGTCATCTGTCCTTCCTTGGGTCTGGCCCACGTGATACCACTGAAGCCCCATGGGCAGCTTGCTCTTGTCCCTCTTGTGCGCTTGTGCACGCGGTGCTGTCGCGGTGGGTGGCTCACTCCTTTCAATGAGGGGCCCACGATGCCACAGAGGCTGGGACTCACAGCAGGCTGCACACAGGCCTCCCCGCGGGCCTGTCCCTCCAGGCTCCCTCTTGACCCCTTCCTCTGCCAGGCTGGGCTCACTGACTCAGGAGCCCACCTTTGCTTCCTTTTCTGGGCACCGTCAGGCTTTTAGGACAGAGAACATGGTCGAAAGTGACTTTGTCCCCTCTGAGCATTTAACGCCTTCCTAGCACAAGGGGCTTTAAAGATTTGCCCTTGTGTTGGGTCACGCATCACCCAACTGTGACGGAGGAGAGGTTGAACGTGAAGCTGTGTGTGCTTGACAGCGTGGGGTGGGAAGGTGGACGGAAGCCAGGACTCAGGCCTTAGAGTGTGTAGACCTCAGCAAGGGAGGCAGTTTGCAGACCCGGGGAGCCAGGCAGCGACAGGCCAGCTCCCAGCCACTGCCCATGTGGAGCAGCCCCTGCCTGGCTCTGGGTCCCAGTCCCATGTCCGTTCTTGACTCCCCCTGCCCTCCCCTGCCACCCACCGCTGGTCAGCACCCGTGGCAGGAATGCACTGTACTGGGGCCTCTGAACCTCTTCTGCCCCACTGGGTGTTCCTTCGGGTCAGCCGGCTCTGGGTGGAGCTGGAAGGGCCTCTGGGAGCCAGGACAGGGCAGAGGTGTCTGCGTGTGGGCTGAGGGGCGCAGCATCGGACCAGCCCTGCAGGGTGGGCAGAGGCCCACCAGGCCCTGCTGGTATGCAGGCCCCGTGGCTGCCTCGGTTTCTGGTCTCTACGTTGGGGGTAGGAGCGGTGTCTGCCTCATTAGCACTCCTTGTAGTGAGATGGGAGTGATTGGCTGGCCTGTAGCAGGTGCTCTGGAAAAATAAGTGTCCTGCAGGTGGGATTCGCGGGGTGAGGGGAGCGGGGAGCAGGGGCGAGGCCAGGGCCCTGATGGACACAGTGAAGAAAACCTAGTGGTCCCCTGATGCTGCCCTTCACTTTCAGGGCAGCGGGTGGCATGAGGAGAGGCAACATGGGCCACCTTACCCGGATTGCCAATGCGGTGGTACAGAACCTGGAGAGGGGCCCCATGCAGACCCACATCAGCGAAGTCATCCGAGGTGAGCCCGTCCTGCCCTTGTTGCCCTCCTGGCAGCAGGAGCCCCGTTCTGGGTCTGCCCCCGGCCCCTTCCCTCAGCCCCCTGCCTCTGCCGCATCTCCTGCCTCTGTCCCCTGCCCCCTTCCACTGCCTCCTGCCCCCTGCTTCTGCTCTCTGTCCCCTGCCCTCTGCTCTCTGCCCCCTGCCTATGCCTTCTGCCTCCTGCCCTCTGCCCCTTGCCCTCTGCCTCCGCCCCCTGCCTCTGCTCTCTGCCTCCTGCCCCCTGCTTTTGCTCTCTGCCCTCTGTCCCCTGCCTCTGCCCCCTCTCTCCTGCCCCCTGCTTCTGCCCCCTTTCCCTGCCCTCTGCCTCCTGCCCCCATCCTCTGCCTCCTGCCACCTGCCCCTGCCCTCTGCCTCCTTCCCCCTGCCTCTGCCCTCAGCCCCCTGCCTCTGCCCTCTGCCTCCTACCCCCTGCCTCTGCCCCTTGCCCCCTGCCTCTGCACTCTGCTCCCTGCCTCTTGCCCTCAGCCCCCTGCCCCCGTCTCCTGCTTGTCTCCTGCCCTCTGGCCCCCCTCAGCAGGCGGTAACTGCATTGGTACAGGACAATCTGCTTGCTTTCCCACATGGGATCTTCTCTCAAGGTGGGCCTGGGTCCCAGGTGTCAGTTCTGTTGAACAGACCTCTGTGGAGGGCATCCTTGTGCCCAGCAGCCCTGTCAGGTGCCTGCACTCAGCAGCTCAGGTGTCAACAAGTTCTCTCCTGTGTCTGCTGCTCGGGGACCACCCGAGTCCCGCCCGAACACTGCCCTCCCGCTCCACAGTCCAGCTTGTCTCTGAACTCAGGCAGCTTTGCAGACCTTTCTAGCACAAGTCTGGGGAGCTGGGGAAGGTGGCCTCTCTTCTTGAAGGACAGGTTTTGGGACCTGAGCAGAGGCAGCCTCTCCTCTGGTCAGCCCTCCCCTCTGCCCTCAGCCTGAGACATCCGCCATCCTGGGCTTCTCCTGCCTCGGACTCCAGGGCCACCCCTGCCCCGACCTGGGGTCCCACCACCCACGCCCTCTCACATCCTGGCCGTGGTCTGCAACTCCTGGCCACCAGGCTTCCTGAGCAGAGCCGGGAGGGCCCAAAGGAGTCTTGCTTCAGACAGGAAGGTGGGCAGGTCGGAAGGGCCCGTGTGGCTCCCCTGGGGAGGACGATGCCCAGACCAGCCTGAACAGCGTGCCGAGAGACACCGGGAGGTCAGGGCTGGACAGGTGGATGGAGTGCACTAGTGAGTCCAGGGAGCTGAAGGTGGGCAGAGGACAGGATCCCTCAAGGCCCTGGGGGCGGTGTTCACACCAGTTTTGTGACCAGGACCGTCTTCTCAGCCCCACGTGGGATGCTCGGGCGCAGGGGATGGTGTTTGCACAAAAGAGTGAGCTCCATCTGGCAGGACCCCCACCGGTGCCGTGACCCTGGAGCATAGGGGGGTGCTAGGGTTCCTCCCCCATCGTGCAGCAGAGGAAGCCGTGCCGCCAGCGTTAGGTCAGCTGTGTGGCAGGTGAGGTCCCCGCCGGTTTAGACCAGTGGGCCTGCCACACTGGCTGCCTGGTTGTCCCTTCAGGGAGTCTCTGCTGTGATCCCTATGGCACAGCGCCAGGGGTGAGTCCAGGAAGCTCTGGGTGGCCCTCCAGAATGGAAGCAGAGGAGTGTACTTGGTCGGTGGCCAACAGGCCGAGGTCAGGTACCTGTGACAAGGGTGTGTGGACCCAGGGAGGCTCCCTAGGAAGGGTGCAGTTTGGGGTGTGTGAGGTGAGCGAGGAGCTTTCCGCCGTGGTCTTCACTTGCTCTGGACTGTGACTCACTCTGGGGCTCTGACCTTTCCAGAAAACAGGCCCCCACAGGCCTGTGGGCTGCACTGAGGGGTTGGGGGGATGGGCGAAGAGGGAGATACAGCTGCCGTGGTATCCGCGCAGCAGAGGGAGATCCGCACAGCAGTGGTCCCCATGCTCACTTCGTACCCGGGGGCTCCTGAGGTCGGCTTGTGCCAAGATGCCCGCTGAGCTCAGGCCCTTCCCTGTGAGTGCCCTCGAGGTCCTGCAGGACCCCTGGCCGCCCAGGCCTCCCTTCCGGTGGCCCTCAGGC
Organism: Prionailurus viverrinus; assembly: GCF_022837055.1. Lineage (NCBI taxonomy): Eukaryota > Metazoa > Chordata > Mammalia > Carnivora > Felidae > Prionailurus > Prionailurus viverrinus. Next base: position 139,229,194 of record NC_062567.1, read on the forward strand.
GTCCCCTCTGGGCCCTCCATGCCTGAGCACAGTGGCGCTGTCCCAGGGCTAAGTAATGGTGCTCCCTTGCAGGGCTCCCTGCGGACTGCCGTGGGCGCTGGGAGAACTTCGTGGAGGAGACACTGGCGGAGACCAACCGCAGGAACGCTGTGGACCTGGTGAGGGGCTCAGCTGTTCCCGTGGCACGGCATCCATTGGTGCCGCGGCCGTGCCTTCCTGTCCGGGGGGGGGGGGAGGAGGGCGTGGTTGTGTGTGTGTGTGTGTGTGTGTGTGTGTGTGTGTGTGTGTGTGTCCGTCCGTCCGTCCGTCCGTCCACACGGCCCTGAATGCGTGCAGTGGTCTCTGCCTCTGTGTCTTGAACACCGACCTGTCCTGCCTCGGGCCCCAGTGGCCCCCTAAAGCCTCAGCAGAGCTGGCCTGGCCCCTTGACCCTTCCCTGTCCCCTCAGGAGCCCTAGTGTGTTCTCGAGGGCTCCTGATTCCCGAGGCCTGGTGTGCCCTACACCAAGGGGAGGGGCGAGGGGGCAGCAGCCCCGGGGGCTCACGTCCACCCACTCTGGCTGTTTCAGGTAAGCACCCACCACCTTCACCCCTCGAGTGAGGATGAGGACATGGAGGGCGTTTTCCCTAATGAGCTGTCCCTGCAGCAGGTGCGTGTGGCCGCTCTGCACAAGCTCAGGCAGCCCTTCCCGCCCTTGGCAGCGCTCAGTCTCCAGGGTGTTGCCAGGCTGCTGTGGGAAACAGCCCAGGGGAGTGTGCTTGTCCCCACACACCAGGCTCAAGCAGGGGAGGGGCCAGACGTGCAGCGCCCTCGCCCCTTAATGAGGGGGGAACCCCCAGAGCCACATCGATGAGACCCTTGGGGACCCGGTGGATGACCTTTAAAGTAAACGAGGCTCTTTGGACGCGACCCTGCGTGCATGTCATCCGGTTGGGAGGACCCCGTGAAGCAGCAGAGTGAGCTTTTCTGGGAGCAGCTCCGTCTGAGGCCGCCTTGCGCCCCCCTCCCCGCCAGGCTTTCTCCGAGTACCAGGTCCAGCAGATGACAGCCACCTTCGTGGATCAGTTTGGCTTCAATGACGAGGAGTTTGCAGACCAGGATGACAGTGTCAAGTGAGCTCCCATCATGCTCTCTGGCCCCTAAACCATGTCCACCCCACCTGGGATCCTGTCACCTGGGTGCTTCCCTCCTGTCACCACATCCCACATTCGAGCCTTCACCATCTCCCACCACCTTGTCCCTCTTGGAAAGGAGCTGGGTTCTGCCCAGTGTGACCAGGTTCCAGGCCTGCAGGAGGGGCTGGGCTGCAACACCCTCTGGGGAGGCAGATTGTCACCGTGCAGACCAGGGACAGAGGGGCCTGGGTGGAAAACGAGTGAGTGTGAGGAGGGAGGCAGGATGGAGAGCTGCCCCCTTTGTCCGAGGCCCCCATTTACTTACACTCAAGGGGACAGGTGGACGTCCCCGGGGCATCAGGGCATGGATGGTTGCAGGACAAGCCCCAGGTGGCCCCATGCTGACCATGTCCCTTATTGCTGCAGTGCTCCCTTCGACAGGATTGCTGAGATAAACTTCAGCATCGATGCTGACGAGGACAGTGTGAGTCCACAGCTCCATGCTCATTAGAAGCGGATGGGGACACTGGTGGGTGGGCAGTATGGGGACACAGGGCTGCTTCGTGGAGCCAAGCCCCCCATCCTGGGATCCCCCTGTCTGACTCCGCCCCTCCGGGAGCCCAACCCCCCATCCCATGGCCCCCCTGTCTGGCTCAGCCCCTCCCGGAGCCATTGCCACTATGTGGGTGATGTTGCCTGCAGCCCAGCGCAGCTCTGTTTGAGGCCTGCTGCAGTGACCACATCCAGCCTTTTGACGATGAGGAGGAGGATGACATCTGGGAGGACAAGGAGACGCACTGCACTGCCCGAGTGACGGCTAGAGCCAGGTGTGAGGCCCACCTGTCCTCCTCCAGCCTCCGGAGGCAGAGAGGTCCCAGAAGGCTGTGTGTGCACTCCCAGCCCCACGCCAGCCACAGTGTTCTGGGTGCACAAGAGGGGACACTCTGGGGCACCCCATGTTGGTGCTGGCTGGTGGCTGCTCTGACCATGTGTCTTTCCCCAGGTTTGGGGGCCCTCACACCTCAGAGAGCTGCTCAAAGAATGGCCTGGAGCGTGGAGGCCAGGACAGGAAGGAGGGCTTGGAAGCAGACAAGGATGTGGCTCTGGCAGGTGCCCCTCTGGCCTCAGCCCAGAAAGAAGGTCCTCGCTTGGAGGGTGGCTCAGAAGGTAGATGCTGGGGACACAGGGTTCAGGCTGGGCAGGGGACTTGGGCAGGGACACAGGCCCTGGCCTGTGCGTGGTGGTGGTGGTGGGGGGTGTTCTGCCGTGGGCCTGCTGTCTGTTGTCTGCAGACTCTGTGCCCAAGCTTGCAGGTGATGCTCCAGAAGGCAGCAGTGTCCCCACAACCCCCGGCTGTGCCAATGCAGGATTGGTAGCAGATGCTTTGGCCCAGATCTTGGCTGCCCCCCTGCCCCCTGTCGAGGTCACTCTGCCACATTGCCATGGCTGGTGGCCGGCCGGTGTCCACTGGTCCTGTCGGGGAAGGCATGCCCTGCGGCACTTCTTGCGGGGCCCCAGGGCTGTGAAGGCAGGTGGGGCTCACCTGTGGGTCAGGGCTGCCTGGACGGCTGTGTCTCCCCCCAGCAGGCGCCTCGTGGGCAGTATTTGAGGAGACGGTGAACTCGCCAGTGCCGGTTCCAGGAGTGGCGGTGGATGTGGGTTCCGGTGTGTGGGCATCCAGCACCCCCAGCCCTTCGGCTTTGGAGGAAAAAGGCTGGGCCAAGTTCACCGACTTCCAGCCTTTCTGCTGGTGAGGTGGGGCGGGCCAGGAGGTCACCCCATCTGCCTCTGGGGGTGGCATCTCCCTGGCCGGGGCTCAGCCTTGCCTTCCACAGCTCCGAGTCGGGGCCCAGGTGCAGCTCCCCGGTGGACATGGGCCACGGCGGTGCCCAGGATAGCCTGACCCAGGGCCCAGAGAGGACCCGTGAGTAGGAGGGGCTCTGAGCACAGGCAGTGGGAGGATGTAGCCAAGACCCCACTGTGGCTCCCTGTGCCCCTGGTGATACTGGGGTTTGCACATCTCCCAGAGGGCCCAGGCATAGGGCGGGTAGCCCTCGGGGTGTGCATGTCACTGGCCTGCACCCATCTGTGCTGCCAGGGCCTCTGGCGGACAGTGAGGGCCTTCCCAACCCAGGCCAGTCTCCCCAGGCCTCGCTTTCTCCATGCAGGTCACCTGAGTGCATTGTGCCACCTCAGTGGCCGTTCTGGGGCCTGTTCAGGGTCCTTGACCCTGAACCCCTCATCAGACAGGCTTGGAAGCTCCACAGGGTATCAGAGCCACACCGAGAGGGAGTTGGAAGTCACAGGGCTAAGTGGGGGCCCTCCTGACCTGGGGGAGGAGAGCCCCTTTGTACAGTTCCTGTAAATACACAGATGCACGTGTGGGCTTAAGGACCCTGAGGCCGCGCCCTGCGGCCCCTCCGTCCTCAGCTCCCTGTCCTGTAGTAGGCCCAGCTTCCCCATGTGCCTGGAACGCGTGTGTCACCAGGAAGGCCCCCCCAGTGGTTTCCGACAACACTGAGGACGAGCAGAAGATGGCAGGTGCCTTGGAGACTGTCAGCATGGGTCCCAGCCGGGAGACCCCCCTGCTGCCTGCGTCAGTCCCCAGGTGTGCAGGGTCCCTAGGTCCCCAGCACTCTGCTCACCTAATGCCCTGCTGGCCCTGTGACCCTGAGGATGCTGACTTTCGGGGGGTGGGGGGGTAGGGATGCCTGTTCGTCTAAGTGGAAGCTCGGGGTCAGGGATGCCTTCTTCACACAGGGAGAGCACAGGGACTGAATGTCCCGCCTTGGGGACTTGGGGATGGGGCTGCCCCAGATGGTGGGGAGGGGCCGTGGCCTCTCGGACAGCAGGAGGGAGGGTCTCTGAGGACGTCCTTGGGTCACAGGAGTCCTGACTGGGGGCATCTTCCCTGCAAGCTCCCCTGCACGCATCCCTCCTTCACCCACAGGAAGGCCCAGGCCTTTGGGATCCGTCATAGGATGGACAGACCCCTCCTGGCTGGGCACGGTGGGGAGGCAAGCTGCATAAGGAGCTGTGAAAATAGGGAACTGGGGGCCAGTGGGGCACTTGAGAGAAGGTGATGGTGGAGCCGAAGCTTACAGGGGCGAGGGGGGGCAGTCCCCCAGCAGGAGAGGACAAGGACCAGATGTGTGACAGTGGGAACAGCCGTGGAGTCTCCTTCCCCCTGCCCCCCAGCCCGCTGCCCCAGCCCTGGTGGTCCCGCAGGTTTGGGGCTCAGTCCATCCCATTGGTGGGGGTCCAGCTCTGGCTCAGGACCCCAGACAACAAGGCCTGTCCCTCAGGGGGCACAGCTAGGAGCCGGCGGGGCCAGGCAAGGAGGCAGGGCCCCAGGCCCCTGAGTGGTGATCCTTGGGTTAAAGGCATACATGGTTCTTGAATGGGTTTATTAATTCCTTCTCAAAGTGCAGAATCATTGCAAGCGTCAAAGCCTCTTCCTCTTTTCCTAACTTCCCTGACTAAAAACCAGCTTTGCTCTGAGAAGCAAATTATGTTCGAAAGCAAGTGGGCCATTTCCGGAGCTGCCTGCATGACTCTGGTCCCAGCCCGCCTGTGGGTGAGCCCTCAGGCTGTACCCACCTAGGCCAACACCTGGTCACCAGGCTTTAATGTAGGGCGTTTCTTATGCTGCCCGTGGCTCCCCCACCCTCACTGGCTCCCAGGGGTCCTTGTATGGTTGGAGCTGACCTTATATGTAATTGAAGCAAGCACTGGGCAGGTGTGGGCTGAATGGAGGAGCCATGGGCTCGCTCTCCTGGGCTGCAGCAAGAAGGGCTGTGAAGACCAGAGCCCGGCACTGGGGCTGGTATCCTGAGGCCACTGGTTCTTGACCTTTCCAGTTACAGGAGGGACCATTTCTGGGCACATGGCCCATGGGCTGCCTTTTTAAAAATTTTTTTAACATTTATTTATTGAGAGACAGACACAGAGAGTGAGCAGGGGAGGGGTAGAGAGAGGCAGAGACACAGAATCTGAAGTAGGCTCCAGACTCTGAGCTGTCCGCACAGAGCCCGACGTGGGGCTCGAACTCACAAACTGCGAGATCATGACCTGAGCCAAAGTCAGACACTCAGCCGACTGAGCCCCCCAGGCGCCCCCCATGGGCTCTCTTAAGTGGGCTGGGTGTGGTGCAGTTAGTGAGGGTCGCTGGAAATATTGAGGGGAGCATGTTGCATACCAGGGTGGGGGGTGGGGGTGGGGAGCTGTCTGGAGAGAGACCAGCTCAGGGCAAGCACTACCTGGAAGGCCTGAGGTCTCGGTGGACAGGCAGGTGATCTCTGGTGTTTGTGGAACTTGGGGGGGGGGGGGGGGGAGAGTGGCGCGGAACCACACTGGAACCCAGAGCCCAGGTAACTGGAGCCTGTGTCTGCCGTACAGGGCTGAGTGCACCGCCAGCACGCTGTCAGACCCCACCTCCCCTGCACCTGCAGAAGCAACCTTCACCCCAGCTGTGGCTGTCCCCCCTGAGGCTGCTGTGGCAGCCACCACGGCGCCGGGCAAGGCCAGTCCCGCCCCAGCTGCTGCCCTGCCAGTTGCTCCTGTGTTGAGCGGGGCGGTTCCAACAGGGCCCGTAGCGGCCGTCACCACTGCAGCCCCATCCACTTGCACAGCAGCCATCCTGGGGACAGCGACAAAAGACAGGTGAGCCGGTCAGGCTGGGGGAAGGGGACCAGACGGGACCCTTGGGACCAAGGGCTCTAACCCCGCTCGTCTTCCTGCAGGAAGATGGACGCACCACCACCTGCAGGAGCCACCTTGAACGGCCCCGTGTGATGCTGCTGCTGCCCAGCCGTGGCGCGCCCTTAATCGAGAAAACTACCTGGTGATGCAATTTGTCTTTTTTAATTTAATTTAATTTTATTTTAAAATAAATGCTGCATTGGTAAAGCTGGCAGTTGGAACCAGTTGGACAGCCCAGCTTGCGTCTCTCCTGCCTGACCCCACGTGGGCCTCGAGTCCAGCGAGTCCAGCTCCGCGCACAGCAATAAGGCCTCAGATGTGCGCTCTGCCGGCGGGAGCCAGGGGCCAGAGCCCCAAGACACCGTGAGGACTGAGGGCCACGACGGGCATGGACGTCACAGGCTCTAAGCCTCAGTTTTTACTGATTATTATTTTTTTTTAACAAACGCAGGAAAGAGCCACGTGTTTGCACTTTTGTGTCCAGCCACAACGAAGGGTCTCCCTGGCTCTGGGGACAAATGTGGGTCTGGAGCTGGACTGGCCAGACAGGGTCTTAGCTGCCCAGTGGCCCTGGGAGCCGGCCTTGAGCCAGGCTGCAAAGTTTGACTGCCTTAAAATAAGACCCTCACGGCCTGGTGGGCAGTTGGGGCACCTGGCAGGGGCTGGCCATGGGCGTGCAGGATAGGGGCACAGGGGGTGCAGAGACTGGCTTCGGCGATGCCAGGTGGGGTGGGGGGTGGTGCACCTGTCGGGGAGGGCAGGACCAGGCCATGCTGTCCTGGAGGGGTCTGCAGGATTATTTTATGTTGAGTCCATTTTTAATGTTCTGATAATCTGACAGGGCACCCGAGACCCCCAACTCCCAATAAAAGCTGTGTTATTATTCTTACTGACAAACCTGTGTGTTGTTCAGCCGCAGGCCCTGGAGCCCTAGCCTGACCGGCAGCAGGGGGATCACTGCTGCCTCCGCCCCCGCCCCGCGTTGGCAGTAGTGTCTCAGAACTGATGCAAGTTGAGAGCTTTTTTCTTTGTAAAACAGGCTCTGCCTACACCCGACCCAAGGGCCACCTGGTCCTCACCAGCCAGGCAGCAGGGACAGCCAGCAGGGCCTCCCTGGTCACTGAGGGCCTGGATGTGGGTCTGTGTACTCATCAGTGCCTCCATTCCTCCTCTCTTGAGACAGCCTCCGTGTGAAATCAGGCAGGCACAGGACCCCAGGTGTGGATCTCCTGGGTGTTGGGAACCTTAGTCCAACAGCTATCCACTATGTGTCCCAGAGAGAACCTGGGGGCTCTCCTCACAACTCACCTGATACCACCAGTGGGTCCTTCCTGTGCCTGTGTCCACACCTGCTCACCTCCCACCTTACAGGTGCTACCTACCACCTGTCAGGCCCCTCCACACCACCAGCCCCTCTGGCTGGGAATCTGACTCACCACCGTCCCAGACCACTGTGGAATGTTCTTGGCTTATGTGACACCTACACCCCGATCCCACACACCCCACCTGACAGGCACCTGGTACAGGGAGAGGGCTCTGGTCCCGGTGGGACTCACATTCATGTGGGGAAGGAGGAGAGTGATCACAGTGGCACCCATCATGCCCCGGACAGAGGCCAGGGTGCAGGGAAGGGGGTGGGCAGGCATCTGGAGCAAACTTCCCAGAGCCCCCACCCCCCAAACATAAGGAGCCCCCCACTCCTCAGTGTCTCCCTCCCAGATTCCCTCCCAGCCACTCTCATCTGATCAGGGAACAAACAAATCTCAGCCACCCATCCTCCAGCCATTCTGACTCTGTCTGCTCTCCGGACAGCCTTCTGGGGGCCACACAAATGGCCGATACCAGCTCCCCTTAGTGAACTACTGCCCTCCTCACGTCACACCTCCAGGTGGCCACCTTCTGTCTGAGGGCTGCTTGGGTGGGGACGGGGGAGGTGTCTTTCTCTTGGGCCGTGCCAGCCCCAAGGCCACCCCTGAGGGTGACTGGGCACCAAGCTAGGCCCTGATGAAGCTGCCTCCACCCCCAGGGCCATGGATTCCCTAGCAGCAGAACTCGGCCCCCACACAGTGGCCCTGGGTCCTGGACCGAGTGGGTGGCGGGTGGCGGTGCTCTGGGCAGGGCGAGGACACACAGGCATGTGGTGTTGTTAGTTCTCTCTTTATAGACTCTGGTTCTAGGAACAGGGTGCCTGCGGTTGGCCAGCTGGGACCAGCACGCTGACGGGCAGGGGGGGCTGGGCAGGAGCGGTCTATTTACAGGCCCGCCGCGAGGGCTGTACCATGGCCGCCTCCCGGCCGGCGCTCACCCATAACTCCAAAATAAGTTAGAGCTGGCCAGGTGGGCGGGGGCGGGCAGGGGGCGGGAGCTGGCAGGGACTGTACACATAAGTTTGGGGGCGGGACCTCAATACTGTCGAGGGTGGGGGCTGTAAACATGGCCGGGGGGCCCTGCCCACCCCTAGTGGTCTCTAACGACTGGACGCAGAGCAGCCGGGGCAGAGCTGGGCTCAGGCATCTGACAGGCAGCTCTGGATCTGGTCCACCCACTGCTGGGCTGAGGGCACGTCCTGGGCACAGAAGTTGTAAACGCGACGCGTCGTCTTCACCTGGGGATGGCGGGTTGCTGACTCCACAGTCCCACCCCCACAGAGCACCCCGCCCCCCGCCATCCCTGGGCCCTGGCCACAGCTCACGTCAAAGAAGGCTTTCTCGTCCACGGTCTTGGGGGCCCCCATGGTAGGAGTGCCAGGAGCCACTGCTTCCACTTCGGCCAGATCGATGACACCCTTGCACTCCGTATCCACACGGTGGTCATAGTAGCGGAGCTGAGGGGTGGGGTGGGGTGGGGAGAGCAGGAAGTCAGGGCACAGCCCCTCCCTCTCCCGAACTGCTAACCTCTTTCCGCCCCGCTCCAGCCCACCGGCCACTCACCTGGTGCTTGGTCTTGTCCAGAACGAACCAGCGGGCCTTCCAGGGCTTCATGAAGGCCCCCTTCTTGTACAGGGTACCCTCGTAGGACCTGAATTCACAGCAGAACCAGGGACTGGCTGGCCGTCAGGGCCTGGACAAGCCCAGACCCTAGCAGTTCCCACCCCAACCCTCGAACCAGACCAGCCCCAGAAGCAAGACCAAGGCTCCTGCCCCCAAAGAGCCCCAAGGCTGGACTGGCCAGGAAGGCCACGAAGCAGCCTTGGGTTTGTTCCTAGTAAGGAGACGGAAAAGCAGCCCCCCACCCCTCACCTCTGGCATGACCGACACCAGAGAGGGTCCCGCATCAGGACCTCAGAGCAGCAGCCCCACATGTAGCAGGCAGGTCTGGGGAGGTAACTGTAGCAACAGGGCCCCCCTCTCCAGGCCTGGAAAGTAGGATGCGGCCTGCCAGGCCCCAACCTCACCCGGTACCTTGCCTGCCCTCACAGGTACCCCAGAGCTGCTGCCCCTCTGCTCCTCTGCAGCCACCATGGCTCAGCTATGCTCACTGACTGGTTCTATGGCCCAAACCCCTTCTAAGCTCTCCCGCTTTTCCCTAGCAACTGTCAGCTTGTGCTCGGCCACTGTTACGCTCCCCCCCCCCCCCCCCGATCCACCTAAGAAAGGGCTAAAGTTCCCCAGGGGCACCCACCCCCAATCTGAGAGCTGTCCAGCACCCAGAGCCCCCAGCGCAGAGGACCCCACGCTGACGCGGGAGGTGGGAGGTGTGCTCACACCTGTTCTCACTCTCAGCTGTCTGGAACTGGCTGTACAAGGTGCTGGTGCTGCGGCGGGCGGCCTGCCGGGAGCCGGATGCTGTTGAGCCGCTGCTCTGGTCGCTGTCCAGGCTGAGGCTCAGAGTGGAGCCCACAGGCCCCTCCTGCAGGTACACACCTAGCGAGCGGCGGTGGTGGGGCACACTGGACACCAGCAGGGAGCTGGGGGTGCCCTGGGGGCAGGAAGAGGGCCTGTGTCAGGGCTGGTGGCCTCCAATCCTCCTGACAGCAAGCTCACCCTGGCCACCCACGCCCACTCACACGTCCATCTGGCCGGCCTTCCAGGCGCTGTGCAGCCTTCACCCGGTCCCAGGTGTCCTTCCAGCGTTCAGGGGGTCGCCCCAGCTCTGTCTCCAGCCGCTGTAGCTCCTGGGGGAGAGTTGGAGAACTAAAATTATTCAGAAGAAAATATCCAGACTGGGGGCGCCTGGGTGGCTCAGTCAGTTGAGCGTCCGACTTCAGCACGGGTCATGATCTCGCTGTCTGTGAGTTCGAGCCCCGCGTCGGGCTGTGTGCTGACAGCTCAGAGCCTGGAGCCTGTTTCAGATTCTGTGTCTCCCTCTCTCCCTGCCCCTCCCCCCACTCATGCTCTGTCTCTGTCAATAATAAACAAGCATTAAAAACAAAAAATCAAAAAAAAATATCCAGACTGAAACATGAAAAGACATAATCATGGAAAACAGGAAAGTGAAGTGACAGACTGGACCACTAAGTGGGTTAAGGGTAGGGGGATGGGCAAAAACCATGATTTGGGCACACCTGGGTGGCTCAGTCGGTTGAGCATCCAACTCCTGATTTCGAATCAGGTCATGATCTCACGGTTCATAAATTCAAGCCCCACGGCAGGCTCTGTGCAGACAGTGTGGAGCCTGCTTGGGATCCAACGCTTCCCCCCCCCCCGGCCCCCCCCCCCCCCCCGCCAATCAATCTCTCTCTCAAAAATAAACATTTAAAAAAAATAAAAATTAAGAAAACAATTATTTGGAGACAACAAAAGCTATTTCTGCAAAACTAGCAAGAGGCAACAAGCAACATAATCAAGCACTACAAACCCCAAACAAGATAAGCTGCACACACACACACTCCTGGATATTAGAGAAAAATGGCTAAAAAGCAAAAAGAAAATCCCAAAACCGGCCAGAAAAAAAAAAAGCTATGTTCTCTTCAAAAGAGCAAGAATGTCATTGCCAGGTGACAACATTTTCAGCCACGACACAGTGACTCAGTCCTTGGCTAATCCTCCTGCCATGAGCAGCTACAGAACTGGACAAGAACCGTAAGTTGTTTACAGATGTTGCACAGTCAGCAGTGTAGCACTGAAACCCTGGGATGGGACCACACCAGGGAGCCCTATAATCTTCTAGCTCTTTGCCTGGCCAGAATGCCGGGCGGTGGAGCCCAAGCAGAGCACTGCGTCCTGAGCTAAGGAGGCAGAGATGTGGGGCTTGGGGATGCTGACACACATGGGTCTACAGGGTGGCATGTGAGAGGGGAAGGAGTGGCACACAGAGCAGGAACCCTAGAAATCCAGAGGCCTCCTGGAGCCTTTGGCCAAAGTAAACTGTCAGGTGCCAGGCAAGATGTCACAAGGCCTGGCAGAGAGCAGCTACAGGAAGCTGGGTGGTGAGCTAAATCCAAACTCTGGAGGTTACACAACCTGCAGGAAGATGCCGGGGATTCCCAACAGCCAGAGTGGATACCCTCGCTGAAGATCCCAAACCTTTAACTGAAACCCTGGAGAGGCCATGTCTGAGTCGGCCTCCTCTAACTCTAGGAGGAAAGCTTCTCTAGAACTGCCCTGATAAAGCCGAAGAACAACCCTTGAAAAAAAGATCTAAGTGACCCACAAGTTCATTAACTGAGTGCAAGAATAAAACTCAAGACGCTTTAAAGGAAGACCACAAAATCCTGATCCTCAACAATGCAGAATCCCCAATTACAAAAAATTTACAAAAAAAATTATTAGACAAAAAGGGAGGAAAATGAGGTCCATAGTTAGGTGAAAAGTTGAAAGAAACAGACCCAGAAAAGAAACAGGTACTGGAATTACCACGTAAGAAATTCAAAACAGTTGTTATAAATATGTTTAAGATGTATAGTAAAAGATGGACACAATGGTTGAGCAGACGAGAATCTCTACAGGGAATAGAAACTATATTTAAAGGGCGCCTGGGTGGCGCAGTCGGTTAAGCGTCCGACTTCAGCCAGGTCACGATCTCGCGGTCCGTGAGTTCGAGCCCCGCGTCGGGTTCTGGGCTGATGGCTCAGAGCCTGGAGCCTGTTTCCGATTCTGTGTCTCCCTCTCTCTCTGCCCCTCCCCCGTTCATGCTCTGTCTCTCTCTGTCCCAAAAATAAATAAACGTTGAAAAAAAAAATTAAAAAAACAAAAAAACAAAAAAAAAGAAACTATATTTAAAAAAAGAAGCAAATAGAAATTCTGGGGCTGAAAATATCTAAAATGAAAAATTCATTAGATGAATATTAAACGTAAGTAGATACTAAACGTTAGAAAAGAGCAGTGAACTTGAAGGTAGGGTTGTGGAAATCATCCAAAATGAATAGCAAAGACAAAAAAAATCAGAGGGAAAAAACAAAACACAGGTTCAGGGGCCAATGGGACAATCAAGTCCCAGAGGAAAGGAGGGAGACATGGTGCAGAAAAAACTTTTTAAAGAAATAATAGTCTTGAAGCGCCTGGGTGGCTGAGGCGTCCGACTTTGGCTCAGGTCATGATCTCTGCAGTTCATGGGTTCGAGCCCCGCGTTGGGCTCTGTGCTAACAGCTCGGAGCCTGGAACCTGCTTCAGATTCTGTGTCTCCCTCTCTGTCTGACCCTCCCCTGCTCACACTGTCTCTGTCTCTCCCTCTCTCTCAAAAATAAACATTAAAAAAAAAAAAAAAAAAAAAAAAAAAGAATAGCCTAAAATGCATTAAATTTGATGAAAACTATCATCCCACACAGATCTAAAAAGCTGAAAGAGCTCCAAGCAGGATGAACAGAAAAACCCCAAATGAGGGGCTTCCAGCTGGCTCAGGCAGAGGAGCACACAACTCGATCTGGGGGTTGTGAGTTTGAGGCCCGTGCTGGACGTAGAGATAAATAAAGGAAACCTCATAAAAAAATAAGGACACAACAGGCCCAGAGCCCAAACCCATTTCGCTTCTCCGAGCTCTCTGCTAGGCTGGGCTGCCACTTGCCGCAGATCTGGCCTCAGCTTCTCGATGTCTCTCTCCCTTCTTTGGCCAAAAGCGCACTAAGTTGTCTCCAAGGTCAAAGCGTCCGGCAGACAATGGCAAGGCAGAGCCAGCAGAAATGGACAGCTGGCTCCATGGCAAACGTGGTAATTCGGCGTCAGCTAGTGCAGCCGCTCTCCCGTGCGGGTGCATACGGCAACCAGATAGAGAGGGACGGAACCACAGGAGTGGAGGGATCAGTAACTGTCCCAGCTGGCGGGATACTGGATTGTTGCAGAACCAACCTGTAAATGATGCCAAGTAAAAGCACTACGCACCTATTGAAATATGGCGTGACCGAAGAAATAAAGTACATTGGAAACTTTCAAAACAGAGACACAACACAGACGTTTCCAGGTAAACAGAAGTTGAGGGAACTATCACCGGCAGACCCGCGTCACCAGAAATGCCCGAAGTTCTTTGGGCTGAGGAGAAATGAAACCAGGTCAGATCGACACTGGAAATAGCAAATACAGAAGGCTTTTTCCTCATTTTCTAATTTTTTTCGAAACAAAGTTGACTACATAAAACACAGTATGCACCATGTGCTTCCATCATATGTAAAAGAAAAACACGTGAGGACAGAAGGGGGTGAGCGGGCGGCACTCCTGTATGTCCCGTGTAGAAGGTGGCACAGCCAACCCAAGACAGACTGTACCTGCGGACGCTGACGGCCACGAAAACGAACACAGGGAGGTACAGCTCAAAAGCGGAGCACAGGAGGTGGCCGAATACTGTAAAATGATCAATTGTTACGAGGGAAAAAACAGCAGGAGTTCAAGCCCCACATCAGGCGTGGAGATTACTTAAAAAAAAAAAAAAAAAAAGAAGAAGAAGTTAGGCCTCAACCCAACCATGTCAATAGCTGTGTAAAGATACTAAAAATTTCAGGGGCGCCTGGGTGGCGCAGTCGGTTAAGCGTCCGACATCAGCCAGGTCACGATCTCGCGGTCCGTGAGTTCGAGCCCCGCGTCAGGCTCTGGGCTGATGGCTCGGAGCCTGGAGCCTGTTTCCGATTCTGTGTCTCCCTCTCTCTCTGCCCCTCCCCCGTTCATGCTCTGTCTCTCTCTGTCCCAAAAATAAATAAACGTTGAAAAAAAAATTTAATATTTCAATAAACTGTCAGATTGGATAAAAATAACACCGCACGCTGAGTACAAGACACTGAGCTTAAACATAAAGACACAGACCAGTCAGAATTAAAAGTATAGACGATGACAGGCCACACGACGCTGGTTGTAAGGAAGCTAAGCACGATTCGCATCAGGTTCCAAGACCACGAGTGTCGCCAGAGATAAAGAGGGTCTCTTCTGCTCTCTGTGCTTGTGGGTCGCCTCTGTCCACTAAACCATGACCCTGTGTTCCCGCAAACCCCAGGTGACAGGTGCCTTTAGGCCAGGCCGGGTGCTGGACTGACGTACGTTACTTTGTCCACACCTCACCGTCTCCCCGACGGCCAGGAGTCGACATCCTCTTCCCAGAATGAAACCAGCTCCAAAGTGCTTAGGTAACCCTCCCACCCCCCCTGCCCAGAGCTACACAGCCAGTGGACGGGAACGGAATGCAGAATCCTGTGTCCTGGGTGTGAGGCCCGCCGCAGAGCACTCTGGCAGCTGGATGCCACCCGCTGTCACACCTCAGGCCTCACACCCACAGCCCCACAGCCTATCTCACAGGGCTCTCTTCCCTCTCCCAGGGCGCCTCTGCCCTGGGGGGATCCTGACTCCTGAGGCCCAACAGCAGAGAAGAGCAGAGGGAAGGCGAGAGAGACCCTAAACGTCAACCCCAAGCTTCCAGGCCCACAGGGCCAGAGAGAAGCCAAAAGAACTGCTCGCGCTGGGGTGCGTGGGGCAGGCTGGGCCTGGGTGTGGCCAACAGCCAGGTGCACCCAGGGAACAGGCGCAGCAGTCTGAGGGAGGGCAGGAACGGTCCCTGGGAAAACCCGTGGTCCCTGAGGGTCGACTGCACAGGTGATCAGGGACAGCGCCTGGGCCCAGAGCAAAGAAGCTGTGCCCTGAGACCCAGGAGTCCCGGACCACGGCCACTGGACATCAGTGCCTGCAAACACGACCCAGTGTGGGGTGGGGGGAGGGCAGGGGGCTGCACACACCTCCAGGAGGCGCGAGATGGCATCTGGCTGGGCTCGGGGGCGGCTGTCGTAGCAGGGCCACACCACACGACGCCTGCTCTGGGGAGCTCCCCCATCGGGCCGCTCTTCTTCTGGGGGCTCAGGGGGCCCCTGGGCCAGCTCCCAGTCATAGGGCGGGCCCTCGGCCAGCGTCTCCTCGGTGTAGAAGTCCCACACCTTCAGGTTGGACACGTTGCTGTAGGGCCGCAGGACCTGGGGGTGGGTCCGGCGTGAGGAGCTGGGCTAGAGGGCGCCCACCCGCCCCGACCAGACGCCGGCTCACCTCTGCGTCCTCGGGCGCGTACATGTAGTTGTAGAACACAGGCGTCCTCTTGCTCAGCCGGTCCACGTACTCCCACACGGACCTGCACGCCTGCTGGCCCCTGCGCTCGCCCTTCTCCTCGTACAGCAGCCCTGCAGGGGCAGCGCTGAGCCCCGGCCGCCCACCAGGCCAGCCCCAGCCGCCCAGCCGCCCAGCCCTGCCCCATACCCAGCTCGATGCGCTCGTAGTCCGAATCGAGCAGAAAGGTCCTGAAGCGGCGGGACGCGTGGTGGTAGCCAAGGAACTTGAGGTAGAAGGGGCTGAACTCGAACTCCATGGGGAACTGCAGGTAGACCTGCGTGAGGCGATGGGTCAGGGGCCGGGCGCCAGGGGCCGGCAGGCGTGGCGCCCACACACGGCCACCTGCTTACCTGGTGCACGCAGTCCAGGAACTGCAGGAAGACGGGCGTGAGGCCGCTGCTCTGCCCAGCCAGGGTGTGGGCCCCGCGGTGGCTGAAGCGATGGCCGAACGACAGCCACTCCTTCTCCACCAGCAGGCGGAAGCCCTCCAGGGTGCGGTAGAAAGGATCTGACAGCAGCTGCACCAGAGACACCACCTGCCGGCACCGGCCTGCCTGTCAGGAGGGCGTCCGTCCGGGGGACCTGGTCCCGGCTGGCCCCGGCGCCCAGCACGCACCTGGGTGGTGATGTCCCAGCCGTCCTCCAGGCTCACCAGGACGGAGGAGCCCGAGTCGAGGAGCTCCACCACCAGCACCGAGACCTGCAGCAGCTTGTGGATCTGCACGGACGGGCGGCCCCTCAGCACCTCCCGAGGCCCACGCGCAGGCCTGAGAGACACTCCCTGTCCTGGAGGTGCCCAGCCCCCCCGTGGCCTCCCTCCAGCAGACAGCACCACCACCCCGGTGGGACGTGTCCATCACCCTCTCCCAGGGCCCAACACCGTCAGAAGAGCAAGCCAAACCCCACCTGCCCTTGGCTCTGGATGAACAGGCACCCCCACGCCACCCCAACCCCCCGACCCCGGCCACAGCGGGGGCAGGGCTCACAGACCTGGGTCAACCACTCCGAGTCCTCCAGCGAGCGTAGGAAGGAGGCAGGGCCGGGCTCGGCGGCAGGGCAGCCGGGGACACATGCCTTCAGCAGCTTTTTGAAGCTGGCCTTCACCTGCCGTGCCTCAAACACCTCGATGGGCACCAGCTCCCACTGCTGCAAGGGATCTGGCCGCACACCCTGAAGAAGGCCAGCTATGGTGAGATGCGCCCGGGGCCCTGTGCCCCTGCCTGGCCCTGTGCCTCCACCCCGGTCACCTTGAGCTGGGCTTTGTCCCCAATGATGTAGAGGGCTGCACGCTGAGGCCGCAGAAAGCCTGGGTCAGGGGGGGCCCCATTAGCCTGGGGAGGGGTCAGCATGTCTCTGCCTGCCAGCCGGG
The DNA here is from genome assembly GCF_022837055.1 of Prionailurus viverrinus. NCBI lineage: Eukaryota > Metazoa > Chordata > Mammalia > Carnivora > Felidae > Prionailurus > Prionailurus viverrinus. Next base: position 139,245,828 of record NC_062567.1, read on the forward strand.
AGCCCACATCAACGCCGAGCCCGCCGCTGCGCCCACTGGCCCGGACACTGCCCCATTTACCTGTGCAAAGAAACCAGATGAGTGCCTGAGCGGGCCTGGAGCACCACTTAACCTGAGGCTGAGCTCCCCAGGCACGGCAGGGGAGGCCGACGGGACCCCAGATGGACCTGTGTTTGTGTTAGGGTCAAGTGCTGGGGTGGGACTCGGGGCCTCAGGCTGTTAGTGCCCTGGGCTGAGGAGGGCTGGGTTATGCTGATCGGTCACAGGGGCTGTTAGTGCCAGAGGTGGGGGGACGTTAGTGCCCACGACTGCTCAGTCACACGGGGGTCATCAGTGCCAGGTGTGGGGGAGCCAGCCTGTGTGGCCAGTACGGTACCTCGGGGAGTGGTCCGTCTGGAGGCCGAGGCCGCCATGGGGTTGGACAGCGTGGTGACCCTGGCTCTGGGGCTGGGCACTGGGGGCACAGCAGAGAAAAGGCTCAGGCCTGACCCCAGGCCTGAGGGTGTGCCCAGCATGAAGGGCCTGTGGTCCGAAGGGACCAGCTAGAGGGCTGGGTTCCCACCAAGACCCCCGAGGGCCCCAGAGATAGCGAGGGCCGATGCCAAGGTCCTCTGAGCTCTTGGCCCTCAGGGACAGGCCAGGGAGCAGAGGGCCCAGTGGCAGGTAGGATCAGAAGAGAGGTGGGATCCCTGGGCTCTCCTTCCAGTGTGTCTCGTCCACAGCCCATCCCTGTACCCTCGGCCCCCACAGGCACTGGCCAGAGCTGCTCACAACACACACCAGCAGGAGGAGCCCATAAAGCCCAGCCTAGAGAGGAGGAGGCCTGGAGCCTCGGAGCTCCCAGCCCAGAGCCATGGAGGCCAGTTCATCCAAGGACAGAGGCAGGCCTGAGCCCCAGGGGCGGCACATGCTCAGTAGTGCCACCTGCCCGAGAGCCAGGCCCCAGGCTTATAGGCTGGGATGGCCCGGCCAGGGGGCACAGGGAGCCCAGATGAGGAAGCTCCACGGTGCCCTGGGCCCCAAAGCCTGCTCCCTGCCCCATTCCAGGCCGACCCACCTCTGCTGAGGGCAGCCGGGCACCATCTGTACCCACCATGGCAGTCGCCACAGACAAGCATGACACCAGCTGCCACACCACAGGCAGGAGGAATGGCGCTCGCAGGAAGGACGCAGCGTGTCCCTCGTGACACGGACACAGCCTGGACTGGAGCCCACAGACAGCTGAGGCTCTGTACGCCCCTGAGCAATGAGGGAGAGGACCCATTCTCTGAACCCAGGGGGACACCAGAACGCAGCACCAGTGGGCTTTGGGGACAAAGATACCCAGACAACATTAGGGGAAGACACAGGCACTGGGGACAAAGAATCGGGGGGAGGGTGCCACCTGTGGGTGCTACTCACAACGGCTGGAGAAGGCAGAAGGCAGGACAATGGTGAAACCATAAAACCTACTTGATGAAGGACTTTTGTGTTTAGAAAACCAAAAAGCACTTCAGCTCCAGAGAGGAAAGTTCCCAGCACAGACACAAGAGAGGGGCAAGGACTGCCCCTGGGGAAGGGTGGACACCAAGGCTGACCCTCCCTGTAAGTGACCACAAGGGCGCCCTGGCCACCCCTGTTCCAGGCCCGCTTGGCCCACGGGCCCAGCAAGTGGTCACAACAGACGTCGCTGGAGGGCAAAACACCCTGTAGTGGGAGCCAAGACCACACAGGGACAGAGGCTGGGGCTCAGATGACAAAGGCAGTGCTGTGCAGAGCGATGCTGCACGGGGACCCTCCTCAGGCCTGGACAGGGAGAGGCGAAGGCCCTCGTGTGTTCTGGAGACCCTCTTGCCACAGGAAGGGGTGGGAGGGCCACTGTGAGGCCCCGTGGAGTGGGCACAGCAGGAAGAATCAGCAGGATGTGTACACTTCCAGAAGGTTCCACCCACGGGTGGTGCCACCAGCCCCCAAAACCCACCCGTGCACCCCAGTGCATCTGGAGTTGGGGCAACAGCAAAGAATGCAGAGGAGCATAAGAATAGGGATGGGGGGGGAGTTAGGCAGGCGTGCCAACAAGTGACCCGCACGTGTGTCATCCACCACCTCTCAACACACGACAGCCAGGACAGCTCCAGGTGTGGCATCAAACCAGGCATGGCAACCAGGCCTCCCAGGTGGACACCGTCAGCACATCTGCTGAGGGCCAGGCCAGCACAGGGAGCCTCACGGATCCAGGGCCAGGCGCCAAGCACAGACACTCAGCCTGGTCTGGACAGTGATGGCTGGAGTCCTGGGTCCAAGGACTAACCCTCAAGGAGCCCCAGTGTCTATCAGCCAGACCGAGAGGGTGAGGCAGACCGGGCCACGGCATCCGTAGGGATCCAGGCAGAAGGACGGGGGAGATGGGCTCATGGGATCAGTCGGGGCAAGGAGACAGGGGCAGCAGAGGATGGGGGCACATGGAGGAGACGGGATAGGGGAAAAGGGGGAAGGTCAGGTCAGACAGGGGTGATGGGCTGGAGGGGGTGGGGGAGATGAGGGGGAGGATGGGGTCAGAGAGAGGCAGATGGGGTCAGCTAAGGGGCAAGCGGGATACCCAAGTGACTGCCGTGGAGCAAGGGCCCTGGAGGACGAGACCGCCTCTGTTCTGACACACTCTCCTCCCCTTACAGAATGGGGGCCACGTGCCCTCCAGGCCCCCATCAGTGTGCTCTCCCATCTGAAAGCCTCTTCTAGAACCCAACACAAACATGACTCACCTCCCCCAGCAAGGTCCCCGCCTGTCCCCAGGAGGTCAGACCAGCCCTCTCCAGGGGCCACAGACCCCATGAGCAGCAGCACGTGCTCTTGCATCACTGAGCATCTCTGGGGCCACCCCACACCGGTGCCCCGATGCCCAATGGTGAGAGGCAGGGTCCACTGGTGGTCCCCGAGCCTGTGCCCCAACACCCCAGGCCTGGTGCCTCTGCTGCGCACTGTGACAGCAAGACCCTGCCACACAGGACAAAGGGCAGGCCGGGTCCTAAGGCCTGGATCCACCGGGAGGCAGTGAGTCCAGGGGGCGGATGTTGAGGATGCCTATGGTCGGGACAGGGACAGGGAGACTAGCAGACAAGGCTCGAGGAGCCAGGACAGATAAGAAAGGTATAAAGCAGTCAGACAGCTTTGACAAAGGGTGGGCCAGAGTGACAGCGGGGGGGGGGGGGGGCGGGACTGCAGGGAGGGACAGGACAAAGGGATCAGCCACAGTGACGGGGGGGGGGGGGGGGGGGGGGGGTGGACAGGACAAATGAGGAGGAGGGACCAGACGGGGGTTTCAAGCGCGGTGTCCCGTGACCTGGAGACCCTGGAGGCAGGCCATGGGCAGGAAAGACACGGAGCTTGGCCAAGGCAGGAGAGAGGAGCGGTCCGAGTAGGGTCAGGACAGTCACCTGACCCCACGCCCCAAACACTCTGCCCCCTGGCCGGCCCACCTTTCATCAGTGCCACCACAAAATCTCCCGGAAGCCCTCCCACCTTCAGGCACCCCTCACCGTGGCCGCCCACGTGGGTGGAGGAGAAGCCGCTGAGGGTATTGCGCCCTGACGCGTCTGCGTAGCGGGGCATGGAGCTGACCACGGCCTGTAGGTACTTCTCCTGCTCTAAGCTGCCCGAGTCCGCCTGGGACTGGCCTGTGGGAGGAGGAGGAGGAGGAGCTGGAGCCAGGCAGGGCGGGGCGGGGTGGAGGGCCCAGCCGCACGCAGGCAGGCACGCACGCACAGCGAGGGAGCGGATACCTGGAGAGGGCGCGTTCTGGGCCTTGAACAGGCCAACGACACCCTTGCCGTGCAGGCCCCCGGAGCGCAGCAGCACGGCCTTGGAGCGCCCGCTGCGCCAGCACACCACGGGGAACCGGTTCTGGCGGTAGCAGCGGGAGACTCGCTGCAGGGCGTTGTCCTGGACGCTCTGGGGGACGATCAGCAGCCCCGGGTAGCTGCGAGGAGTCAGACTTGTGAGGGTGGCAGGCCAGCCCTGGATGCTCCGCCAGGGGCCCCCAGTCCCACGGCCTCCTCGGGGCCACCCCTGCCCGCGCCCTCTGCCTTCCGCCTCCACGTGCCTCTTCCGGACAGGAGCCACGGCGTGGCTGCACAGCGCGTGCTCACCTGCGGCAGATGGCGTACATGCGGTTGACCGGGGAGATCCGGAAAGGCTCGGACTTGGCTCGGCTCAGGCTACTGCTCAGCGTGCCCAGCCCCAGACGCTGGTAGTCCCGGCAGCACGCCCGCTCCACCAGGCTGCTCATGGTCATGCGATCCGAGGGCTTCAGGGCCGAGGAAGGGGTCAGCGTGCTGGGCTCCAGCTCCTCCGACACTGGGGCGGGCCAGGCACACGGGGGAAGTCACCCACAGACCGCCCAGGCCCCAGCCCTCCGCGTGGGGGGGGAGGGGGGTCTTCGCCCAGACCACCTGGGGCTTCCCGTGCTGCCACCTGAGATCTCGTCCTCCTGGTCATCCGGAGGTGGCTGGCCCCGCTGCTCCCAGCTCGGGGGGTTGTACTTCTTCCGAGTGACGTACTGCCGTCCGATGGTCCTCTTGGCATTCTTCACGAGGTTCCGGGACAGGGTTCTGGGGGCGGGCGGGCACAGGGGTCAGCAGAGGTGAACGGAAGGGACAAGGGGACACGCCCACGGTGCTTCTGGGAGGGGCGGGTGCCCCGGCCTTGGGGCCCAGCTCCACACCTGAGGGAAGGGCCCTTGTCCTTGGCGGCGCGGGGCGGCCGGCCCGGCGTGTGGGCAGAGCCCAGGGTGAAGGCAAAGGTGCCCCTGATGTCTGGCGGGTACCGCAGCTTGTGCAGCTGCTTGCGGAAGAGCTCGGCGCTGTCGGACCCCACCTCCTCGTCGAAGGCCATCTTTAGCAGCTGCAACAGACAAAGGCCCTCAGAGGTCCGGGCGGCCTCCCCGGGAAGCCGTGCACGCCCGGAAGCCTGGCAGGGGCATCCTCCTGAGGGACAGCAGGACGTGCCTGAGGGACAGCAGGATGCGCAGGGGCCGCTTATTATGGTGTCTGCGGCCGCGAGGCTGAGGAACCTGGTCCTTCGCCACGCGTGACGGTCATTTGCTTAGGTTTCAGTGGTGCGGGGCACACAGCGCACGTGCCAGACGCAGACTCGAGGGTCAGGGCCCCGCAAAACAAACAGAAGAGCCCCAAAGGCCAGCACGTCACACAGGCAGACGGCACCGAGCCAAAGCACAGCAACTTGCGCATAGACACAGAAACCACAAACGCCGCAGGAGACATCCAGCTCAACGGCAGCTCCTAAGGACGAGCCTGAGGGCTTAGCTGCCTGCCACACAGTGAGAGCCACGAGCCGGGGGCCCTGCCCCTCCCCAGTACCCCCACACCTGGAATGTGCAGGAACGCAGCTGCAGCCCATCCTGCAGGAGCTGGTCCACAGGGGTCTGCACGCTGATGCGCTTCTCCTTGGTCAGCGCGGCCACCGGGAAGGAGCGGACCACCACCTGTTCCCCGACTTATCACAGGCCGGGCAGTCAGGGGGAGGGGATCACAGAGTCTTGGGGTACCAGAGCTATGGGGGGGTCCCGGGCAGGTGGGAGAGGGGCAATGACCTATCTTGCGCGGGGACCCTGCACCCCTGAGAACGGGAAAGAGAGAGGCAGGCGAAGTCCTGTTCACTCACCCCCGGGCCCCGGGTGGGGAAGGGAGCGAGGGAAGGGAGGCCGGGGACGGACAAAGCGTCCAAAGGCTCACCCAGGGGGTCGGTGGGCATCCCCGTGAAGATGACCCGGTACGTGGTGAGGAAGACGGCGCCCTCGGCCGGGAGCAGAGCGGGGCCTCCCCCGCTGCCCCCCGCACCCTCCTCACGCCCATCTGGCAGCAGGTAGACACGCAGGCCGTCCAGCACACACTCCTCGCCGGGCAGCAGGCGTGGCCGCAGCAGTTTGGGCTGCTCGGGGACAAGGGTGGCGCCTCAGGACACGGCCCAGGCCCCGGTGCCGCAGCCCTGCCCGGCCCCCACTCACCTTCTGGATGGGGGGCAGCCTCTTGCTCTCGCGGTGCACGGCCTCCAGGGTCTCAATGTGCATCTGGACGATGTCTGGGAGAGAGCGGTTTTCACGCCCTGGGCCCCCACGTCTGCTCGGCTGAGGGGAGTGTTCCCACACCCAGACCCCCCATACCTGGCACCATGACATGCAGCCCCTTGAGGTGGTCGCTGGTGACCCCACTCTCTGTGCAGACCTTGTCCACAAAGCGGTTGATGAAGCGGACCACGGCCCCGGCCACGTCGCAGGTCTCCGCGTCCTCAAAGCCGCTTTCTGTGTCGTAGCTCTCCGCCACGCTGCCCGCCATGCTAGGCCAGGGAGGGGGCGAGGTGGGCACAGGCCCACCCCACCGAGCCCCCACCCCCACCCCCACCCCCCCCCCCCCCCGCAAGGCCCGCGGAGCCCCGGCCGCACCTGTTGGTGACCAGGCTGTTGCTGGCACTCTCCAGGTCGCCCAGCCCCGCGCGCTCCCGCAGCAGGCGGCTCTTGCTGCTGTCCAGGGGCAGCAGCAGGTAGCTCATGCGGTTGGCGTAGTGGATGGCCTGGCTGAACACCGTGCTCTCCTCCTTCTGCACCAGCTCCTGCTGCTTCTCGCGGCTCAGGGTCGGCCACAGGCGCCGCTGCTCAGATGCCACGTCCAGGGCAGAGCGCTCGTCCTCCCGTGCAGACGGCTCCCCACCCTGCCGCGGCACCCGCAGGTGAGCCAGGACCAGGCCGGGCTGGCCCTCACGCCCCAGGCCCAGGGGTCCCCGCGCACCTGCAGGTGGTCTCGGTCCTCGGCGGGCTCCAGGTAGAGGGCCCGGACGTGGGTCTGCACGTCCCCGTAGAACATGGCCTCCCAGAACTGCGGTGTGCTCCACACCACGTGCTCCTGCACGCAGCTGTATGCGAACTGGGTCACTCCCGGGCTCAGCTTCTGCAGGGGCCGGGCGGGGGACGTCAGGCACGGCAGGAGGGGCAGCGGAAGGACCCCCGGGGCTGCCCCGGCACTCACCCGGCAGAAGGCCGTGACCAGGGGCAGCAGGGCGGCCGCGATGCCGTGCTCGTCCAGGGAGGTACAGTCCTGCAAGAGCCGTGAGCCCGCTGGAACCACCCCCCGACACCTACTGTGTCCCGACTGGCACTTCCGCCCAAGCAGCAACTGCTACCACTGTCCCCGGTCCGTCTGCACCGGCTCCCCAGAGGCTGCCCAGGGGCTCGGGGCAGGAGACCCCCTCCAATAACAGTTCCCTCCCTCAGCCGCAGACCAGGATCGCCCCAGCTGTCAACGTTGCCAAGAGCGGGACCCTTACAGGTAGGATGGGGAGCCCTGCCTGGCCTGACCCTTCTGGCCGTATGGCCAGCAGGGGGGAGGCCCGGCCTCACCTGCAGGCAGCAGTTCATCATTCGGACAACGAAGTCAAACTGCTGGTGGTCCAGGACCGCCCGGTTCTGTTGCACGTGCAGGTGCAGCTCCTGGGTGAGGCAGCGGCGGGCCGCGCGCCCTTTCAGAGCCCTCAGCACAGCTGGAAGCAGCTGGGGACACGGGAGCACGGGGGTTGGGGGCACGAGCCGATGAGGGCACACGTCCAACTGTGCTCCGGAGGAAGGCGGGGGGGGAGGCACAGGGCACAGAGTCCGGGAGGGAAGGGCAGTGGGCACCTGGAGGGCCAGAGCCCAGGCTCTAAGCACAGAGGAGCTCTGGAAGCTGTCCAGGTCAGGTGTGTCCAGACTCCGGGAGTTCCCTGCCCAGTAGAGACTAACACGTCAAGCAGACCCAGCCCTCCACACACACGAAAGCCCATGAGGATGGAGACACCACGTGTTCACAAGCCAGTGTACAGATGTGCCAAGGAGGCCCCTTGGCCCTGAGCTCCAGCACACGCACCGGCTGCCACATCTGTGGCCCCTCTGTCGGCCAGGCCTCAGTGTCCAAATAGCACAAGCCTAATGCAGAGCTGGTGGCCGGCTCAGCACGAGGCAGGCCACAAAGGGTCACATTCTTGTTCTCTAATTATTTTTCTTTTTTTTTTTAAGTTTATTTTTGAGAGAGAGGGAGAAAGAGAGAGAGGGAGAGAGAGAGGGGAAGAGGGAGAGAGAGGGAGAGGGAGAGAGGGAGAGGGAGAGGGAGGGAGGGAGGGAGAGGGGGAGAGGCGGAGAGGGGGAGAGAGAGAGAGAGAGCACCCCAAGCGGGCTCCATGCCGTCAGCACAGAGACCAAGGCAGGACTCGACCCCATAAACCATGAGATCACGACCTGAGCTGAAATCGAGTTGGACGCTCAACCAACGGAGCCACCCCGGCGCCCCTTATTATTTTTCTTTGTAGAACAACTAGGGACCCTGTAGGCCCCTCACAGGAGACTGTGCCGCTGTGAACAAAAGACACATTCAAACTGGCTGTCATGAAACCCAAGGTGTTCACAAACACCACAGAGGGCAGTTTTCACCAATTAAAAAAACAAAAAAACAAAAAACGCCTTGTGTGGGCCTGCACTCTTTTCACGAAGGATGAAGGAACCCAGCAGCAGAAACCTCTCGCGTGTTCTGACGTCTAAGAGATGAAAGGTCCGCCTTGCGAGCTGCCTCGGCAGGCTCTGTCCAGCTGCACTAAGGAAGGAGCCCGAGACCCGGTGTCCCCCTGCCCCTCCTCCCCTTCTGCCCGCCCAGCCCCTGCCAGCAGGCAGACTGACCCAGGCTCAGCGCTCTCCGCCGGGGCTCCCCGCCCCCAGCCGTCCTCACCTTCTTGGCCTCCAGCATCTTCCCCTCGAACACGTAGGAGATGCAGTTTCGAACCACCTCCAGCCGCCGTGCGCTGTTGCCGTGGAGCCCGCTGCTCCGCTCCAGTATGGCGGCTGGGGAGCAGAAGCTGCATTCACCTCTGCCCTCGTGCCCACCCTGGGCCATGCTAGGGGCCCCCTCCCCATTACGCACTCATGGGAGGCCCCGAGGGCACAGTGGTCCTCCTTTCAGCCTTCACGGCCGGGGGTGCGCCCTGCATCTTGGCCGTGGCCTGGTCCACGATCCACTGCACCACGCCTTCATCCAGCCGGGGGAAGGGGCGGGGCGCCCGCCGCAGGTGGCTGGCCTCCCCCGGCTTCTGTACCTTGTGCATAGCCACGGCGGGATATGGGTTCTCCTGGGGGGACACAGGCAGGTGTGGGCAGGCGGCCTGACGCCAGGAGGCGCGATGACCTAGCTAGGCTGGTCCACCACCCCACCCGCCCCGTGCCACCCGCCGTACATTCTTGTAAAGCTGCTCCGCCAGTTCTTTGACGTGACGCAGGACGCGCTGGGGGTGGTTCTCATCCGCCCGCATCCGTGCCACCTCATGAGCCACCAGCTGGGGGAGGAGGCAGGGTCAGGAAGGCCGGGCAAGGCAGGGAGCTGGTGGTGGGAGCTCCTCCCACGGGGCAGGGGCACACCTCATCAAACAGGTCCGTAGGACGGTAAGGGACCCCACGCTCCGACACGAAGCCTGCAAAGGCCATGCCCTCCAGCACCTTCATCAGGAAGTCATCCTCCACCAGCCCTCGCTGGCCCAGGAAGGCTGCCTAGGGGCACACCAGGGGGTCAGTCCCTCAGCACTGACTTCCTGCCTGCCTCCGCCCCTCCCCCTCCCGTGGCCCACCTTATGAAAGCGGATGACAGGCTCCGGGTGGATGCGGACCATGTGCAGACACCAACGATAGCCCTGCAGGAGCTGAGCAAAGAGCCGTAGAAAGACGGCACGCAGTTCCTTGTCCTGGGGCACAGGGGAGTGCGGGTGAGCTCCAGGCCGCAGGCCCACCCCAGCCCCAGCATGCGGCAGCCCTCCACCCACCCCAGGTTCCACCTCTGCGCACCAAACACGCCTATCCACGCCGTGCCCAGGCCTCCCAGGCACCTCTGCCCCCTCCTGCCCCTCCACCCTTCCTTCACACAAAGCCACGGCGACTCCTCTAAGACCCAGTGTCGACAGCCACTCCCGCACAGGCCCCTCGAGGACTCACACACACACAGCCCCCGCCAGCGGCCCCCTGCCACCGGCCCAGAAGGGGCGGCCGCACAGGGTGCTTGGTTGGCCCTGCCCGCTGGCCATCGGTGGCAGCAGACCTGAGGAGAGGCTGCAGGCTTAGCGTGGGCCCCCCCGCACTGGAGCCGCAGTGACCCCCACCTGCATCTTCAGGGAAGAAGCGTTGGCTGAGGGCGGTGGGAAGGCGAGGTCTGCCAGCTCCAGCTCCGGGTCCAGGACCTGCAGCAGCAGACGGGAGCGGGGTCCGCTGCACACCAGCCCCGGGCTCTGCGCTCCCCTTACTGCCAAGCGACCCCACCTCAGCCTCCCCGAAGCCACCGGTCCCGCCTCACCATGCTCAGCACACTGTGTGTCTGGCTCTGCAGGGGCTCCGGCAGGGGTGGAATGTGCACACACTCGGGGACAGTCACCGTCCCTCCATCGAGATCAGCGACGATCACATCCAGCTGGGGACCAAAGGGAGCAAGCGAGCGGTCAGGGGCCCGTAGCCAGTCAGCAGGGCCGGGAACGGAGAGGCAGGCACAAGCCACAGGCCTCACCAGCTCTTGGGTCTCTGCCTGGAAGGCCGCGTTGACCCCGATGATGAAGGGGGTGGGTGTGCTGAGCACCTCCAAGAGCTGTGCCGGCAGGATGGGCACGTAGGTGAAGCTGCAACAGACCAGGGCTCAGCCCAGGGGGCCCAGGGGGTGGGGCCGGGGAGGGGGCGAGGCGGCAGCGGAGGCACCTGTATCTGAGGGGGAACAGCAGCGCCAGGAGCCCCCGGCAGGCGTCCGAGAGGCGCTGGTAGCTCCGGGACAGGAAGAGCACCTTGTGCTCGGTGAGTGCGGCGCAGAACAAAGACAGCACGTTGGTGATGCCTGGAGAGAAAACGCAGGCGTGGAGGGCCGGCGCTGTAAGAACCCCACCTCTGACTGCCAGCCCCCAGGGAGAGGACAGGGAGGGCTGTGCAGGCTGGGGACGCCCGGGCTCACCCAGCTGGCGGAAGAGCAAGGCCACACTGCAGCGGCTGATGGGCAGCGAGTCGGCGAGCGGGGTCTGGATAACCTGCCGGTCACCAGCCCCCAAAGAGATGGTTCTCTGTGGAAAGAGAGGGGCCAGTACTCAGCTGCTCCGACCAGACCCGTGTCAGCCCGGAGCTCCATGGGCTGAGGTGAGACTGGCCAGGACAGGCGGCATAACATGAGGGAAAGGCCGCGCCTGGCCCGGCGGCCTGAGCAGTGCTGCAGAGAAAACTCAGGGCCTCTGACCTGGGGCAGGGTGGGGCCTGGGTGGGCAGAAGAAACAAAGAATCCATACCACTCCATCCTCAACAGAGTCCAGCTGCACAGGACAGACAGGCAGAGAAACACAGTTAGACGCACCCACACGTGGGGATACTGACCAGGGAGCAGAGAGAGAAGCGGACATCCGGAGACAGGCACACCCAGGGAGCAAGAGGACACAGAAACTGACAGATGCCAGGTGGGGAGCCAGGCAAGACACGGGACACACGGGCGAGCAGGCAGGGCCGAGAAGGGACGACAGGTGACGGCAGCACCAAGACGCAGGACAGTGTCCATGCTGAGCCCAAGTGCCCAAGGACTCCAAGTGCCTACAGGCCGCATGCTCGTGGCCTGGGACACCTGAAGGGCCATTGCTCTGGGTGGACAGCAGCTGCCCCCAAGACCCACCTGTGAGCCCCCAGCCAGGGGGATGATGCATGTGAGCAGGTTCCCGATCACGTTCTCCAGGCCCACGTTCAGGCCCTCCACGTGGATGGTGTAAATGAGACCCAGGCTGTTCTGCAAGGACCACAGATTGGAGAATGGCGGCACATCCGGCGGGGGCACCCCGTGTCCGGCCTCGAGCCCCGGGTGCTCGCCTCACCCTGAACACCTCCGCGTGGTCCAGTCGAGATACCAGCACCAGTGTCTTTGGTGCGAACAGCTGGCCAGGTGGGCCAGGCGTCACAGGGGAGAGTTGCACCGGGCCACCCTCGTCCGCCTCCTCCTCCCTCTCGGTGGTGTCCTCTGTGCACACCACTTCCTGTGGACAGAAGCCCCGTTTGCCCAGCTCTCAGGCAGGTCCCACGAGCCCGGGGGAGGCAGGGGGAGGACACAAGTGACTCAGATGGGACCAGCCCTCTGGGAACTCCGGCTCCCGTGGGGTTGAGGCCCCAGGACCTGCCACACACAGGGAGACACAGCCTTGGACAGAGGCAGAGGGTGGTGGCCACAGCCGGAACCCTTGCGGCTGTACCCCAGAGCCCCCAAGATGACCTGTGTGGGCTCCGCTGGCTCCCAGAAGGTCAGGCAGGCGCAGTAGTGCCGCTCAGAGTTGATGTCGGTGAGGACAGCAACAAAGAAGGTTGGTGGGTTCCTCTCAGGACACAGCTGCCACCCACTGGGCTGGCAAAACTGCAGGGAAGGGTGGGTGGGGGTCACCAGTGAGCTCACCTCAGTGAAGGTCACCTCGCCCTTCCCCACAGAAGGAAGTCACGGCCCCTGGTCTCCCCGCGTGCACAGAGAACCTTGTGACGCAGGACGTGGTCTCTGCCATCACGAGGGAAGGACGACATGACACAATGTGGGCACCACGTACCCTGCCAGCCAAGCCCAGGACCCTCCACCCTCCTCCCCCCGCAGCAGCTCGGATGTCCCCTTATGCGTGGCGGGGGCTGGGCCCTGCGCAGGCTCCTCACAGTCCCGGGGACTGCCCGGGACTGCCTCACAGTGCCGGCCTGCCCACCCCCATCTCTACACCCCCGACTCACCAGCTCGATGCCCTGGGGGAACGGGTTGTCTTCCCAGTCCTTCTCTGGGAAGCGCTGCAGGATCTGGCCCTGGCCTTCCCCACTCCCTGAGGACAGGAGCAGGCAGTCAGGGCACCCACCACCTCCTGCACGCCCACCAAGTCGGGGGCCTCGAGGGTCACAGATGGACACATCCTACTACCCTGGCGTTCATCTGGCATCAGACCAGCCTCCAATCCCAGACCTATCATTTCCCTAAAAATATCTTATGACGGGAGGACCCCCAGGCGGCCACAGATGCCAGGGCTACCAGAGTGCACGGAGAGAACCCCCTGGCATGGGATGTGGAGTCCTGAAAGCCGTGGGCTGGGCCAGGCCAGGCACAGAAGCCCCTTCCCAACACGTCGATACCCCCAGCCGCCCACCAGCAGGTCAGCCCTCCATCGAGGGGAGAGCAGCTCTGGACGGTTCCACAGCCAACCACCAGCTTCGACACCTGGTCCCCAGGACTCCCCCCCCCCCCAACCTGCTAGGTAGTGAGCACCATGATGACAGTGGGCACCCACCTCACTGCCAGCTCTGGGCCCACTCAAGAGGCACAGGGGTCTCACACCTGTTGTCTGAGCCGGAGGAGAGGATACCCAGGCCTGAACTGCCACTCACACCACTGCCTCCGAGACGGACAGGCCCGGCACAGGACCCAGAGAGGGGTGGCAGGAAGGATGGAGACCAGGTCTCAGGACACCCACTAGCGGAGGGCCCTCCCGAGGGCTGGGGATCTAGCAACTTGCAGGGGTCTATCCCCTGCCTGTGCAGCCCTGGGTGCCCTGGGCCAGGGAGGAGGTCTGGGGGCAGGAGGCCCAGGTCTGCTTCCCCCTCTCTATGCCCTGGGCACAACTCCCAGCTCAAGTCTACACTGGTGGGGTCAGAGGCCCCTACCTCTTGTTCACCCCTGGAGAACCAAACCAAGAGGCATGATGAGGGCCGTGTCAGGGGGCCACTCACCTCAGGTCAGTGGAGGAGGGACACAGGCCTCTGTTCTACCTCCAACTCCCACCCAGCGCAGCAGCAGGGTAAAGCAGGCTAAGACAGAAGCCTCCCCACCTTCATGTCCCACACGTGACATGCAGGTCCCCGCACAGACCTGCTTTAACACTACTTCCCACTCTAGCAGAAGAGCGGGAGCAAACGGGGAAGGAGAGGGCACTCGCACGAAGCTTCTCTGAGGGCCTGCCCCCAGGCCCTGAAAGCCAAGGCGCACACCTCCGAGGGCCTGATGGATGCAGCCCCCCCTCTCCCACCGCCCCAGACCAGCCAGCCCAGTCCACCCTGAATGTGCACAGGAGCTACAGGCAGAGCCAGGGGCCTGGGCACCAGCCTGGACCCCTGGGCAGTGATGAGCAGACCCCAGGACCTTGACAGCAGAGGAGCTGGGCTACGATCTCTGGAGACCACCCACCCTCCAGGTCACAGAGGCAATGCCAAGGAGGTCGGCAGCAGGCTGGTTGTTGGGCTGGAGGTGGCGGTGGGGCGATGGAGGGCCGTGACTCTGACTCACAAAACCTCAGTTTCCTGCTCCCCTCCCCCTCCTGACACTCTGAAGAGAAGTGGCAGACACCAGGAGGCAGGGTAGAGGGACAGGTGTGTCTGCTGGGCCATACCTACCCACACAAAAGCACACATACGCACACGTGGCCCACTGAGACAAAGCCCCTTGGGGTCCCTCCAGGCCCACTCCCAAGGGCCACCCTCAACAGGTCCACGCCAGCTCACGGCTTCTCTCCCCACCCACTCCCCCAAGGGCTCACTTGTGCACAGCCCCAAATCACCATCTGGGCCCAGGCCTGGCTGGCACCCAGGGCTCACCCAGTTCTTGCCACGAGGCAGTGGGCGGAGGAAGGAAGAGGGGGTGTGTGCAGATGGGGACAGCAGCCTCTGCCCCACAGCCTCCATCCCAAGGCCAGGCAGCCTTTGGAGGGCTGCTGTCAGCAGCCTCGCCCCCCAGGGAAGCAGACAATGTAACTGGCCATTGTCCACCCCCCCCACCCCCACCCCATTCATCCTGTGAAACATCAACTCCCACTTGCAGGGCTCCGCCCTCTGAAGAACCAACCGGAGGCTTTCCTTGAGCTGTCCCAACTGCCTATGCCAGCAAGCATCCCCCCACCCCCAGCTCCTTCTTTGCACCATCATGGCCCTAAACTTGCCCTTCAGGTCTCAGCCCAAAGAGTGCCCCCTCCTCCAGGAAGCTCTCCGCACCCTGCCTGAGCCTGGGGCCTAGAGTCAGACCCCCAGGACCTCCCTCCCTCCACTACACCGCCCCGTGATTCCTGATGCACCTGCTGGCTGGGCCAGATGGGAGCTCCATAAGCAAGAAACTACGTCCCTGTGTCCGTGGCCACACCTGTACCTGGCACAGACCGCAGCCTAATTAGGGCTTGCTGAATACATACAGCCGGCTACACGGCCATCCCCCACACCCAGGCCCACTCACACCCCACAAGCAAACAGGTTCCTGGGTCAGAAGTGCAGGGCAGCTTTCGGAGCCCCGGGGGCTCCGGGACGGGCAAGCCCTTCCTGGAAGGGCACATCGTGGAGAGGCCCTGACCCCTGCTCTCTCTGCAACCCTCCCTGCAACCCAGCCCACACCTCAGCTTTGTGCTATCAGGGGCCAGGCCCCAACTCGGCTGCTGGTGTGCACAGGAGGCGGGGGGGGGGGGGGGTTACTTTGCCATGCCTCTCAGTGTCCCCCACCCGCTTGAGCCCTGTGGCCATGGAGGTGACCTGCAGTGGCTGAGTTCCCTGCCTCACCAAGCTTCCTGCACCTCGGGATAGCAGGGAGGGCATCTCCTCAGGCCTCGGGGATAGAACTAATCCAACAAGCACCATCATGTGTCCCGGGACGGGACTCTTCGGGGAGCCTTAAGAGGAAGGGCACCAAAGTCCCCTGAGACACAGATGGGGACAAGCACTTCCTCTTGCAACCATGTCCCCACAGCCAGCCGTGTGGGGGCTGCAGGCCTGAACACAGGGCAAGAGAACACAGAGCACGCGTTCTGTCATCCGCTGGCAGTGGCCGTCACCAGTGCCAGGCTCCGACGCCTGGAGGCCCGGCCCAGGCCAGCATGCGCTGTGAGCAGAGGCAAGGGAGGATGGCAGCCTCCTCTGCTGCCCCGCCCGTCCCTCCACACACCGCAGCACACGCGGGTGGGTGGGACTGGCTCAGCTATAGGAAGAGGGTGAAGGAAGGACGGGACCTTCCTGCTGCTCCACCCACCCAACCCCAACACACAGGCCATCCCACCGGCCACAGCAACAGGATGTGCGAGGGGCTGAGGCTCTCCAGAGGTCCTCCCCAACCTCCCCCCAGGCAGACCAGACTGGCTCCCGGGGTGGGGGCTGGAAATCAGCTGAGGCCATTCCAAACAGCCCCAACCTGCTCCAGAGGGCAGGAACATGGGTGGAGAGAGTAGACGGGGCCCAGGAATGTGGCCCGCTCAGCACAGCCAGGACTGAAAGAGGCCAGACCATGGGACAGAAGGTCTTCTTCTCAAATGCTGGGATGGGGGCAGGGAGAGGGCCACCAGCAGGGGTCCAGCCCCTCCTCCCTGGTAGACCAGCTGCCTGGTCAGATCAAGAGTGTCTTCTGCTCCCAAAGACACACCCTGGTGCTAGCCACGCTGTGTGAGATCAGCTGACCGCTCTCAGGGACCTCCGAGGCCAGAAGCTGGGCACGGACCATCTGTCTGGCCCCCACAGTGTCCCCAGAGCTGGGCCCAGGGTGCAAGTGCTAAACCCATGTCCTCAGTGAAGGAGCTCCGACTCACCAAGGGAGGGGTCTGCACTCTGAAAGTAGGGGTTCCGTCCAGCCCCCTCCCCATCCTCCTGCTTACAGAGATCCACCAGGTGGCAACCACAAAAGCAGATGCTCCCTCAGGCGGGACCCCTGCATCCAGGCCCTGCATCCACCAACTCCAAATGGGATCTCTAGATCCAGGCCAAGGACAAGACATCCACCACTCCTATCCTCGCCCAGGAGACCCTGCATCCCTGCCCTGATGTCCTGGGCCTGCCAGCACACAGGTTCCTGTACCTCCAGCAGAAGTGCCCACTGTGCCAATGCCTATGGGTGCGCACACACCTGCCGCTCATCATTAATAGGGCATCCATCATTTCCTGGAACTTCACACTTGTGTCCACCTCATGCTCGTGGAAGCCTGGGAGGTCTATGTGACTCATTCCAACTCCAGATGAAAACACCGAGGTGCAGAGAGCTGGGAGACTGGCGTGAGGTCAAGGGCTACGAAGTGGCAAAGCAGGTACGACTGACTCCCCCCCCCCCCCAGCAGTACCTACCACCTGACTCTGCCCTCAGGTCTACAGCCAGGGTCCCAGGCTGTGGGCTGATTTTCCCCAGCGATGCACCAGTCCTGCCAACAGAGGCCCTGAGGCTGGTTGGCCAGCCAGCAACTGACCAGCTCCCGCACGGAAGGCGGTGGTTAGGTAGCTCCACGGCCCCCACCCCTCCTGCAGTGGACAGCTTGGGAATCCCTCCTTCCTGACACTCAGGGTGAGCAGGAATTATGGGTTCCAGCTGTCTCCCCTGTCTTCATCAGAGACCACAGGTGCCAGGGGTGCCGAGTGTCACAGCCAGCTTGTCATGCCACCTCTCCCCTCCCTAATTCACCTGCCACCACCTGGCCTCTGTCCGCAGTATCTGCCTCCCCAGACCCTTCACACACCCCTCTCCGCACTGTCAGCTTCCAAGCCCACTCTGTTCATGTAGCTCCTGCCCTGGCACCCAGCCCAGGGCCCCTCACACTGGGGCAGCCCCTTGGCCAGCTTTGTTTCCCTGGATCTCATGCACCCCTGTGCTCCAGCTGGCATGGCCTCCTCACTGCCCCCCACATGCACCTCGGAACAGACAGTTCTCTCTCTGTGGGCCTGTACAACACTGACAGCGAGCCTGACGCGTGCAGACTGGGAGATGAAGACAACTGGTTCTTGCCTGCAAAAACTCCCTCTCTGAAGGAAGACACGCACACGACTGAGGGTGTCAGGGGATGGATCCCTGGACAGACAGGAGCAGAGAAGAGGAGCGAAGACTAAAAGAGCACTGAGGAAGGTCTGGAGTGTGCGGGGTCCAGCAGGTAGCCTCAGCAAGAAGCAGAGAAAAGTCTGGGTCCTGGGTGATGACACTGGCAACTGGGCTGATGAGAAGCAGCACAGATTGGGGGGCTCAACCCCACCTTCGGTCTCAAGGGTAAGCCCCACTGACTACACAAGCCTCCCCTGATGACATGCACCGTCCCCTCGTTGGGATTTGAGCCCACAGCTTCATTCTGGGTTAGCCTCTGTGGGGGCTCAGACCAGGCGATCAGCCTCTCGCCTGACTCCCCTTATGAATGAAGGGAAGAGCAAGGAAACCTTGGTGGGCTGCTCGGAGGAAGAAATGAGATCACGCACACACAAAGGGCTGTGCAGGGCCTGGCACACGGAGCGCACTCCCCAAGCCACTGTCTCCATGGCTGTTGCTGATGTCATTGTCAGGCTCCGTTTTCTCCTACCCCCTTGGGCTGAAGGGCTCTCAGACACAGGCAGTGACCCTAGGCATGGACCTCCTGGACATCGGCACCAGTCACCACAACGATCCCCCACCCAGGGCTTGGCTTGCAGACATGAGGACGGCAGGCCTTCTGCCAGGAATGCTCTTCTCTCTCTCCTCCTCACATCGCCTCCTGAAGTTCTCCCAGTTACGGCTCAAACACCACCTCTCCATGAAGTACTCCTTAAATCCCAGCCCTCTTCTGCATCCCACCAAGCCTCCCGGACCTGAGACATCCCACACGGGCGGGGCGGAGGCTTCAGACCAGAGGCACTGGGGGTCAGAGGAGGGGCTCGCAAGCGAAGGATCCGGCTCCTGGAGGCAGAGCCACCCGGCGGTCGGCCAAGGCAGAGAGGGCCCATCCCACCCAACTGGGAGAGGGGAGGCCGAGCCGAGGGCCCTCCCACCTCCCCGGCCCACGCCAAAGCTCTGCCTGACCCGGTTCTGCCCTGAGTGCGGTGGGCAGGTTCGGCTCGCCATGTCGCACTGCCCTGCTCTCCTCAGGGCGGCCGCTCCTCCCTGACCCCGGTCCCCAGCCTGGCAGGTGCCCCAGACGACCCTCGCGCTGGCGCGACGGCCGCGGCCCGCCCGCCTCGCATGTCCCCGCGACTGCCCCGGCGCACCTGTCCCGCCGCCCCGGCTGACCCTTCTCGGTCCCCAGGCTCCGGCCCTCCGCCGTCAGCCATCGGCCGCGGGCCCGGCACTCACCGCGCGGGTGCGGCCCGAACGCCACCAGCACGAAGTAGTCCGCGAGCCGCGCCATGGCGAGGGGCGCGGGCGGGCTCCGCGGCTCGGGGACGCGAGGGTGGCGCGCTCATGGCCCGGCCCCGGCCCTGGCCCGCGCTCCCCGGACACCCTGGGCCCGCTCCGCGGCGGCGGCCAGGGCTCCCGCCGCCATCTTCCCAGCCAGCCGGCCCGCCCGGCCGCGCCGTGCGCCTGCGCGGCCTCGCCCCGCCCCCCAGTCATGGGCGGGGCTCGCAACTACGAGCTCCCATTGGCCCAGTCGGCGCGGGCTCGGTTCCCGGGGGCGGGACCCCGCCCAGCACCGCCCACACGGGGCCTGGGCACCGCCCCCCGGGTGCTGACAGCGACGGCGGCTCGCGCGGGTCAGCGGCAGGTGCGGCCCGGGTCGCAGCTGGTCCGGGAGCTCCCGGCTCCTACGCCGGGGCGGAGAGGGGCCGGGTTTCGCTCCAGCGAGCTCCCGAGGCTTCCGCTGCACCCCGGGGCTGTCAGTTTGGAGGAAGGCAGAAGGGCCCAACCCTGCCCTCCGGCCTCCCTGGTCCCTTCAGGGGCTGCTAGCCTGGCGACTGCCGGGGGAGAGCTCAGGGCTTGCCCTTGGCGTTCGCGGCCCTTGGATGCCTCGGGCCCCACCTGGAAGCCCCACCTAGCTGGGATGAGACATTGAACACAAGTCCTTTAAAAAGTTGCGTGGCCGTCCCGCTGTGAAGAGCCGCGTCCTAAGCGGTGAGCGCTGGAGGCCGCCCCGGTGCCTGGGAGAAGACTGCACCCAGCAGAGTCCCTGACAGTGCCCACCACCCACAAGGACCAGGGCTGTGCAGGGCCCTCCCGCGGTGCCACAGGGATGGGCAAGGGGGACACGGGGTCTACGGCAGGACAGGCGAGGAGAGGAGCTGCAGAGGTGGAGAGAGTGAGCTGGCAGGACTGGGCTTGTTTTCAGATGCTTGGCTGCGCCAGAACCTATGAAGGAAGGAACTGCTGGCATCCGTATTCCACTCCCTTGCAGGAGCCGGCTGGAGAATGAATGAAATTCAACCCAGCGACAGGAACTGAGAGACCCTACCAGGGGTACCCTGTCCCCGGCGCCCCTCCTGGGGCACAGGCCCAGTCACACCCTCCTCTGCTCCTGTCTGGTACTGGGTACATAGGCTGAGAAGTCCTTCTTTTGGTCCCAGCTGGTTTCCATCACGTATACCCGAAAAGACCCTCGTTACCGCGGGACCACACCATTGAGCTCTGCGTAGGGCGGACAGGCAGGGTCCCTGGCAAGTCCTCTGGCCCCTAAGCCCAGGGCTGGCTGTCCCTCAGACGCTGTGGAGACCCTTCGCCCCACCCTCATGCCCTAAGGAGCCCACTCCTTGCAGCCCTCTCAGAGACGCCTCAGGGTCAAGCGTAGGTTTGGGGTCCTTCTAGACCACGACACCCCCACCACTGAGCTTCTCACCATTGGGTCTCCTGACCACTGCATTGTCCGGGTCGCCGTCAGAGGTGCTTGCTTCTGCCTGCTTCCCCCTCCTCCGGAGAAGTGTGCTTGCTCTCTCGCCTCCTGTCTCCACAGCAGAGTCAACCTCCTTATAGGGAGTGACTCTCTCTGGCTTCCTCCATTCCTCCTCTTACCCCCACCCAATGTGACTCCCATTGCCTGTCATCTTGCCCATGTCCTCATCAGCCCGCTGTCGCCGCCTGGCAAACCTCAGCCACTCACAGTCCTGCACCACCATATAGTGCAGAGTGGCCGTGATGACCCCATGGTCCAACTGCAGATGGACATTCTCCCCTTGCCCAGCCTGCTGATGTCTGGTCAGTCTCTGATCCCACCTGTTGTGTCTCAGACATGACCGCACCGGCCCTCCTTCACAGAGGAAACAAAGCCATCAGATGGAAGGCCTTGTGTTGCATTGCCCCCAAGTCTGCCCCCCACACCCCAACTCCCCCTCCCCCCTCCCACCACTTGCTGTTCCCTATCAATGCCCCCTATTCTCAATCTTTTTCTCCCTACGGATCCTGGACATCAGGATTAAACTCAATCTCCCCACCTTTTCTTCTTTTTAATTTTTTAAATGTTTTATTTATGTTTGAGAGAGAGACAGAGTGCGGTCAGGGGAGGGGCATAGAGAGAGGGAGACACAGAATCTGCAGCAGGCTCCAGACCCTGAGTTGTCAGCACAGAACCCGAAGCAGGGCTCAAATTCATGAACCATGAGATGATGACCTGAGCCGAAGTCAGACACTCATCCGACGGAGCCACCCAGCTTGCACCCTAGCTTTTCTTGCCCCACACACATTTCTTCATTAGAGAGTTCTTACAACATTCACCAGCACCACATGCCTCCTGTGGCCCAGTCTCTGCTCACCAGGGAAGCCCTTCGGTTTCTCCTTGGAGGGCACGTGGACAGTTACAGACAATAAGTACCATGAGGTGCGCTAGAGAGGGGTCTGGGGGATCGTGGAGGGGGCCTCTCATCCAGTCGGGAGGGACAGGGGCAAAATAAGCAGGTAGACTGAGACCTGAGGGCCAGAGGACACGCCATCCGCCTGTGGGGTTTGGGGAGGTAGAACCCCAGGCCCAGGAATGCAGCGAGCCATGGCCTGTGAACTTCCTTGAGGTCTCCCTCCACTTTCCCAGATTAAAAATCTTGTGGAGACAAAGAAGTTGGATTTCATTTTTCTTTATCGGAAGGGTGAGTGATGTGATCACCTTTGAGTTTTGGAAAGATGGCCCTGGAATCAGTGTGCCGGACAGACTGGGGGGAGGGGCTGGCAAGAGGAGAAGCCGCTGCAGGGCCGCCGCCCCGGGGGCCTCTGCCCACCCCTTCCCCGGCTGTTCCTCCAGAGCTGGCTTGCGGCTTCTGTCCCCTCTCTTTACTCTCTGTGGACAGAGCTCGCCATACCTCTCACCTCCCAGAGCCTTGCCATCCATGAAACCCCAGAACTGTGTTCCAGGTCTGCCCTCTCTTCAGCCCAGACCCATGAGGCCAGACGGCAGCTGGATACCTCTGCCAGGACTACCTCAGGGAGCCAACCCCTACCCTCTCTCTAGGGGCTCCTGCATCAGCAAACAGAACGGTTGACGCTCCTCACCTGCCCTCCAGTGACACTCCTTTCTCTCTGACCCGGCTGCTCTGCCCCACACACCCCTCCTGCTATGCAGCATTTTTCTAAGATAAATATGATGGCATCACTCTCCTCCCCCAGCTGGTAAAAATAAATAAACAAATAGAAACCAGAATAACTGCTGATGCCTCCCTACCTTCCTCAGGACGTGAACCAAGCTCTTTCATATGGCATGGGTTCAACACTTGTTGATTTATTCATCCAGCAAATGTTTATTGAGCTCCCATGGTGTGCACAGCAGGGAGAACAGAGAGTGACCAGGTCATCCGTGATGACTTTACAGAGGGAGCTGGACTGGGGCAGCCAAGACAGAAGAGGAAATGTGACGGACACAGAGATGCTCAGATGATCAAAGAAACCTCTGGGGTGGGGATGATGGGGTGATTATCCCTTCTCAGACTGACAAAGACGCCAAGACCTGCTAACGTCGAATCCGTGATCGGTTGACAGTGGACTGGCACAGGCTTCGTGGAGAGGAAGTCGGCAACGTCTGTCAGCACAAACGCAGGTTCACCTGCAACCAGAATTTCCACTTCTAGGAAAGTATCCTTCACGGACACTTTTGTGAGCTCACAACAGAAGGGTTCTTACTCTTGGAAAGACTGGAAATGGCCTGATTGCTCATTAATAAAAATCAGTTAAGTAGTTACAGAGCACCTACGTATTGGAGTAGGGCCAACCGTAGGAAAGAATGGAGGTCTCGGGGTGCCTGGGTGGCTCAGTTGGTTAAGCGTCTGACTTCGGCTCAGGTCATGATCTCACAGTTTGTGAGTTCGAGCCCCACGTCGGGTTCTGTGCTGACAGCTCGGGACCTGGAGCCTGCTTCAGTTTCTGTGTCTCCCCCTGCTCATGCTTTCTCAAAAATAAATAAAACATTAAAAAAAAAAAAAAGAATGGAGGTCTCTCTGTTTACATATATTTTCACTCACATGTGCATGCGTAATACACACACACTACCACCTGCCCCCAGCTAAATGTACTAGCATACATAAGAGAAAGTCAGGAACGGGGTGCCCACCCAGAAGAATCCATAGTGGATGGCCATGCAAGGGTCTCACGTTGTACTTAAACGTCTTACAAAAACCGTTCAGGACTTCGGTAGTGTGGAAAAAGAGGGTAGAGATTCTTCAGAACACAGCCGCGAGGGGATCTTGAGGAAGGGTCTCCAAGTCACCTTTGTGAGGAACTGAATATCTAGCCTGCGTTCTCCAGCCGTGATTCTGGCCAGGCTCCCAGGCCACTCATCAGG
This sequence comes from Prionailurus viverrinus, assembly GCF_022837055.1. Taxonomy (NCBI): domain Eukaryota; kingdom Metazoa; phylum Chordata; class Mammalia; order Carnivora; family Felidae; genus Prionailurus; species Prionailurus viverrinus. Next base: position 139,269,279 of record NC_062567.1, read on the forward strand.
GCAGACATTTGAGGAGCCGACCCTCGGGACCAGGAGGTGGTGGGTGGCTGGCTGACTGCACCCCTACCACCCACTCCTAGAAGACTGCCAGGCTCCAGGACAGTGTCCCCCACCAGAAGGCACCAGAGATGAGGCTGGTGGCCGCTGGGGTCCCTGGCCAGTCGCTGAGCACTTCCCAGTGGGATGGGGCCCCTGTCAGGCTAGGCAGGAGCGGGGAGCAGGACGCCCGGGCTCCCGCCCCCGCTGGGGCATCCGGCTCCGCCTCCTCCTGGAAAGACTATTTAGATCTGGTGATGCGGAGGCCAGGTCTCCGGCAGGACCCACAGACGGCAGACTGGCTGAGGAGGTCCTCCACCTGCCAGGTGCTCTCTGCCCAGCCAACAGACAGCAACCCCCCGGCCGGCTTCTCTCCTGAGACCCTCTCGCCGACAGACACAGGTACAAGTTTGGCTGTGTCCACGCCTGCACCCCTCATCACCGGGGCTTGCCAATGTGCCGGGCTTAGGGGTGGCTGGCGGTGAGGACTGCCCCCCCACAGCTACCTGGCTCACACTCCTTCCAGCCCCGCCCCCATGGCCCGGCCCCTGCCGGTCACATTCGGTTGCATCAGCCTGCTCTGCCTGCTGCTCCCGGGCACACTGTCCCGCGGCCTGGGCGGGAGCCAATGGCCTGCCCCACCTAGGTGAGTGGGGTTCACACCAGCCCAAACCTCGGGGCCTACGGGGAAGGAAACCAGAATCCCTGGGGAGGCCCCCCTCGATCTCCCCCTCCCTGGACACCCCCCCCCCCGACTCTTCCTGCAGTGGGGAAACCACCCCCTGCCACTAAGGCTTGCCCCCCCAAGTGAGAAGCCAGCAAATGGGCCTTCAGCAAATCCTGAGCAGGGCAAGGGACCCCTCTTTCTTGGCCTCCCTCCCAGGGCACTCCCCTCCCCTATGAGTAGAGGAACCACTTCGAGGAGAGGTTGGCTAGGAAAGGGGAGGCTGGAGGGATCCCCAGGATTGCCCACCTTCCTCCACCCCCAGGGGAGGGCTGGAGGGGGTCACTCGGGTCGTGAGCACGGTGACCCACAGAGTCCAGGGGTGCCCTTTGCCCAGGTAAATGGACACGTGGCCTGGACTACTGAGATGGCTGAGAGCCAGGACCCAAGCCCAGAGCTCACGAGGGGCGGTGGGCTTCCCCTGGCCTGCTGGATAATGACGTGGGGGCTGCGGGCTTCCCCTGGCAGTGCTCCAGGCTGTTGGGGAAACTGGGCTTCCCCTGCCAGTGACCCCAGGCCTGTGTGGAGGGGAAATTGGGTGCTTTTGGAGGGTCCCTAAAAGGTTTGGCCATCAGGTTTACTTCCCCCAACCCCCTCTGCAGGGAGCCCCCAGCCTGGGCCCCTTCCAGTGGCCTGAAGCCGGGACACCCTGCCGTTCAGCCTGTGGTCTGGAAGCTACGCCAGGCCCTCCAGCCACAGAGGAGCGCCAACCGAGCCCCTGCCATGGGTCACCCTCTCCGGGGTGGCCCCCACCGACACCCGGGCTCCCACAGGTCCCGAGCCCAGCTCCTGAGGGTGGGCTGTGGGCTGGGCACCTGCCAGGTGCACAACCTCAGCCACCGCCTATGGCAGCTGGTTGGGTCAGCCGGCCCACGGGACTCAGCCCCCGTGGACCCCAGCAGCCCCCACAGCTACGGCTGAGATGGAGCAGGACAGACCTCTGTCTGTCCCGGCCAGGATGCCACCCCCCAACCCAGTCCCAGAGCTGCATCTGGGCCCCCCTGCCCCCACCCAGCCCCGCGGACTTCCTACAAACACCAATAACCAGAACAGTGTGCAGGCCCCCAAGGCAACTCCCGCCCCACCCTACACCCACCTGGTCCTGTAGCAAGCAACCTTGACCGGCTTTGGACAAGGAAGGCCGTGCACATGTGTCGACCCCAGCAGGTCTGCAGGCAGAGTCTGGACTCATGAAAGGGGCTTCAGAGGCGAGGGGCAGCCCAAGGATGTGGGGCAGGATACCCAGGGCCACGCTGGGCCAGCACAAGGTGGGCCAGTGTGGCCCCTTCCCCGCTGGTCTGGAGTCATCAGATTAGGCCCTGGCTTTGGGCACACGCACTTGGCCTGTCCCAGGTGCCCAGCCTTTCCATTCCCTGTGCCCTGGAGACTGGGAGGGCAGCAGGAAGGAGGACCCCCTGTGGTCCCCAGCCCCAGAGCCTGAGTGAGAGAAGACAGCCCATGTCAAAGTGGAGACCTCCCTCCCCCCCCCCCCCCCGCACCCCCTCCCCCCCCAGCTGGATAGCAGGGAGCCTGGGAAAAGGCCTAGAGATTCAGGAACCACACTGGGGCTGAGCAGACACCCCTTCCCATCCCTCTGGGCAAGGTGGGGCTGGGTGGGGCAAGATCTCCAGCCCAGATCAGGCCCAGTCAGAACCTTTCCACCTCAGGTGGGGTGGGGTAGTCCAACAAGGGTGGGGGCGCCACAGGCTATACAATCTCCCCGGCCCCACCCTGCCCTGCTCTGGGATTTACTGGGGCAAACTGGTGGAGAGCAGGAGGCTGGAGCCGGCTCGCCTAGAGTTGGGGAAGGTGGATTGTCCTTAAGGGTTTAGAACAAGGTCTTCAGCCAGTTCCCGGTGTAGGTCAACCCCGGGTAGGGCCTTTACATGCTGTGATACCTGAGCCTTTGCTAGTCCCTCATTACTGACACCCCCATGCCATCGGGACATGACCCAAGGTTCAGAAAGGAAGTTTCCATTACTTGGCATACACTCATAATGGCACTTACTCTGTCAACATTTGCCCTCGTCCCCTTCTCAGCCACTCTGTGAGGGGAGTGCTATCATTATCCCGTCTCTAGAAGCAGAAACTGCAGCCACAGAGGTCGGGGAAGTGCCTATTGTCACCGCAGTGCCCTCCCACAGAACCCCTCAGATGCCCTGCCCCCCCCCCCCACATTCCCACCCCTGAGGGTGGGAGCATTTCCAGGACACCATTAGGCCCTGTGGAGACAGTTCAGGCTGGTCCCTGCCCTGAATTGCGGGTGGGAAGCAGATCAGGGCAGGCTGCCTGGAGGAAGCCTAGGTCTGAGGATTGCAAGGCTCCCAGGAGAGCCGAGGGTGGAGTCCACAGGAGGCATGAGTATGGCCGGGGAAGCCCCCCCACCCCTCCTCCCAAAGCAGCTGAGAGAGGCTGGAACCAGCGTGAGTGCGGGTGGAAGAGGCCAGCGGGCCAGGCCTCAGAGCCATATGCCTGTGGTCCCTGAAGGGTGTCATCAGAGCAGGCAGGGGCCGCAGGGCCAGGAAGACTGGGGAGAGAAGAGAAGGGGACTAGGAGGGTCAAATTGGGAGAGTTAGGAGCTCCACTTGGCCGAGACCGCCCCGCCCCCGGCCGCCCCAGGCTTCCCATACTGGGCCTGTGTGTTGTCTGGTCCTCTGTACAAGCTGTTCCTCTGCCAAGGACACCCCCACATTGCCCCCTCCTCACTGGTCAGAGCTGCCAGACCCCCAGAATTCCATGCCCTTGTTGAGGAACTGCGCCAGTTTGGGGTTTATTTTCCTCGAAGCAGGATGGACTGTTGACCTCAAGGCATCCCTGTGCCGGGCCATGTGGTCGCAGCATTGCACCTGGCATCCACCTGGCCCCTGAGCTCCAGGCCATGTCTGGGCCACCTACATGATGCTCCCTGATGCCAAGCTCACCCGACTCCCGCCAGCCTTCTCCTCTGTCTCCCTCACGCAAATCCTGTCGGCTGGTCATTTGCTCCTTTTTCTAGTCCAAGCCGCCACCTCCCTGGACCCTCCCTCCATTCCTTCAGCAAATGCTTGCTGAGCATGTGAGAGAAGCATTAGTGAATACCTCCTCCCAACTGACACCACAGCGGAAGGAGGCAGAAGGAAATTAACCCCGAAGCTAAAATAAGCAAAAGCCATAGCACGTGGCAAGTGCCAGGAGAGTCCTGAAGGCAGCGTGCACTTCGCCATTTCAAATGGGGGGCCCCAGCACTCTCCCCGTCTATTCTCAGCACTGGCAGGAGGAGACCGTCATCGTAAGAGCAGCACACCCCACCCAAACGTCTTGTCTCTGAAGCTGAGTGGGTGCTGAGACCCACACGCCCAAGGGGGGGGGGGTGTAGACTGACACCTTGACACCTTCGTCCCCTGTCCTCTCTCTCTCTGCCCCCAGATGACCCGACCATACTCAGCATCCCCTCCCACCGCCACCCTCCATCTTCCTCAAGTGCACCGGCCTTTCCAATATGAGACAATGATTGGTTTTGCGGTGTCTGCCTCCTACTTGGAGAACCTGTCAGCTCCCGGGCAGGCATATTGATCAGTTGGGTCCTGGCTATGTCTGCCTGACCTGGTCCGTGCCTGATGAGTGCTAGCTGAATTCATCTCTACCCTGACTCCGGATGGAGCCCCTCACCTCAAAAGCCAGACAAAGATCACCACCACCCCCGTCTTGACCAACCTTTAGCCAGGCTGCTCCACTGGGCCTCACCCAGTATTAACAAGTGTCCCCTGCCCCTGAGATCTGATCACCTGGCCTGCCTTCAGCAAGGATCCCCCAACCTCCGTGTCTCCCCTTAGCAATCTTCTGTCCATTGACCCCCACTCTGCTTATTGGCAGTCAACCCCCTGCTGTCTTTGTTGGATTCTGTCTCCCCTATTGCAATAGTCACGAATAAAGTCTTTCACTCTCACTTAGCAAGCGTCAGGATAACTTTTCCTATAAACCCTGCCCTTCTCATAATCCCAGGTGCCTGAGGCCGATGGGTGGGGTCTGGGGTCTGCACCACCTGTTGGGAGGGGCCTACTGCGGGAAGGGAGGTGTTTAAGGCCCTTGGAGGAAGAGCAGGAGGCCGGTGGTGGAGCTGGAGCGGTCGTCAGGCCTCCAAGTCCTAATCAGGTCAGTTGCCCAGAGAGGCTGAAATCAGGAAGAGGGGGCCGGGGCCGGGGCCTCTGGGAGCTGCTCCCGTGCTGACACATTAACTTCTGAGGCCAGGAGGAGGGTGGATGGTCACTCATTACCGAGGGCCAAGGCCAAGGGGCTGGGTGGTGTCCGGTCACTTATGTAACCTGTGGGCATATATAGGGGCACACGGCCCGTGGGACTCTGACCCACCTGCCAACTCTGCTCCCTCAAGATGAAGGTGGCTGTGGTGAGTACTCCAGACCCAGCGCACATGTGGCCCCACTGACTGATCACCCAGCGGCTGGTTGTCCCTCGTGGAGCCGCAGACCCCCGCCCTCTCCAAGCTGGTTCCCACCAGCCTGCTGGTCCCGGTCAAAGGGCTCCCTCCCTCCTGTCCTCCTCCTGCTGTCTAGCTGGGGCAAGGGTCAGCAGCCCCACCCCAGGCTCCCTGCAGACCCAGATCTTGAGAAGGAGATGCCGGGTGCCATGTGCTCCTACGCAGCATCCCGGGCACCCGGGCCTCACCCGGGGAAGCAGGAGTCCTGCTGACATCCACTTTGCAGATAAGGAAATCGGAGCGAGGTCGCCTCAGACTGTCATTGTGCTTGGGAGGGGCTGTGCCCTGCTGCCCACCTTTTAGGCTCTGGTGCCCCGTGGGGACGTCCTCACTTCCTCATGGAACTGGCATCAAGGCGAAATGGGTTTCATCCTCCACCCAACCAGGGCCCAGACCCTTCCCTGGTCTACCGGCCCGATGTGGACCCAGAGGCAGCCAAAGACAAGGGCAGCTTCCGAAACTACACCGTAAGGACCCCACCGCTTGCCACCCTCCTCCCGCCCTGCCCCAAGCCCAACCCCACCTCAGCCCCATCTTTTCCTGGGGAGCGCAGCACCGTCCCCTTTTGCACAGCTCAGGGGCTGCCTTTGGGCGGCTCCCATTCACACTTGTGGGGCCCAGCCTGGGAGACCAGAGCAGTGGGCCCCAAGGGTGTGAAGGGCAGGGATGGGAGCCTCCCGGCTGACCTTCTGGCTTGCAGTCTGGCCCGCTGCTGGACCGTGTCTTTGCCACCTACAAGCTTATGCACACGCAGCAGACCGTGGACTTCGTCAGGAAGAAGGTACTCGGCGGCTCTCTGCTGCAAGTCCAAGGGTGGGGCTGCCCACTCCCCCCACCCTCCCCACCCCCCCAACCCCCCCCCGCCCCCAGGCCGGATGGATGGAGAGGGATCGGGCCCTGATCCCGCCAACGCCACGGCCGTGCTGACATCCCCTTCCTGGCCTAGCACACCCAGTTTGGGGGCTTCTCCTACAAGAAAATGACTGTGCTGGAGGCTGTGGCCATGCTGGACGGGCTGGTGGACGAGTCGGACCCAGACGTGGACTTCCCCAATTCCTTCCACGCCTTCCAGACTGCTGAGGGCATCCGGAGAGCCCACCCTGACAAGGGTGTGTCCCCTTCCTGGGGTGGGCTGCAGTGCAGGGCCAGATGGGGGTCTTCGCCCTTTCCTGACTTCACCCCTCAGTTCCAAGCCTTCTCCTCTGCCCACTAGCCTGCTCTGTCCCTCTCCCTCCCAGACTGGTTCCACCTCGTGGGGCTGCTGCATGACCTGGGGAAGGTCCTGGTTCTGGCAGGGGAGCCCCAGGTGAGGCCAGAGGTGGAGGGGTGCAGCAGGTTGGGGCTGGGGCAGCCTGGGTTCAGGGATCTGGGCTCTGGAAACCCCCCACGTGGGCAGGGCAGTCACAGCCACTGTGCTTGCCTGTCCCCAGTGGGCGGTTGTTGGAGACACCTTCCCAGTTGGCTGCCGTCCCCAGGCCTCTGTGGTTTTCTGTGACTCCACCTTCCAGGACAACCCCGACCTCCGGGATCCTCGATACAGGTGCTCCTCCCTGGCGACCGGTCTTCCTCTTCCCCACAGTGCACCTCAGCCCCTCACCCTCTATCTTTGCCTGCAGCACAGAGTTCGGCATGTACCAGCCCCACTGTGGGCTAGAGAACGTCCTCATGTCCTGGGGCCATGACGGTGAGGCCAGTTAGGGCCGGGCAGTGGGGAAGATGGGGACCGTGGTGGGGGCCGTGGCTCCGGGCGCTTTGGGGTGACACCTTGTCTCCCACAGAGTACATGTACCAGATGATGAAGTTCAACAAATTCTCTCTCCCGCCGGAGGTAGGTGGGGGGAGGGGCTAACCCAGGAGCGCCCGGCCCGGTTTAGCCTGGCTCCGCCCGGCCGGTGCGACTCCCGTCTGCCCTCAGGCCTTCTACGTGGTCCGATTCCACTCTTTCTACCCTTGGCACACGGGTGGCGACTACCGGCAGCTGTGCACTGAGCAGGACCTGGCCATGCTTCCCTGGGTGCAGGAGTTCAAGTACGGCCATTGCTGCGCAGGGCTGGGCGGAGGGGACTGGAGGGCGGGGGGGGGGGGGGCTTCCTCACGAGGCACTGCCCCTCCCCTGTTGCAGCAAGTTTGACCTCTACACCAAGTGCCCAGATCTGCCGGATGCGGACGAGCTGCGGCCCTACTACCAGGGGCTCATTGACAAGTACTGCCCCGGTGTGCTGAGCTGGTGACCGGCCTGCCCACCCTGCCCGGGCCCGGTCAGGTGCCCTGGGGTGACAGCCAAGGTTGGGGGGACTCCACGTGCACATCTGCGGCCAACACTCCCTGTCCTGGTGGCCACTCCGCCCAGTGGCAATAAAGACCTTGAAGCAGCTTACGAGTCTGACCTTCACTGAGGCGGGGGTCTGTCGTGGCCGCGGTAGCCTCTTGGACACGTGTGTCCGCTCCTGCCACCACACGCATCTTGCTCCGCCTGCCGGCTCCGGCGTCAGCGTCTGGGCTTGCCCTGCCCCTGCTCACATTCTCAAAACAAGTCCTTAAAAACAAGACAAAGCAGAACACTTGGTAGCTAGGAGAGCAGACGGCGTAAAAGCTCATGGACCGTGTGCAGGGTAAGTGCAGCGAGCTCCAGCCACGGATAGCACCCCGGGGCCTTCCCGTGCCCCACGGTGCAGCCCTCGCCTGGGGTCGGCAAACCCCACGTGTGTGTCCCTCAGCACTACAGTTTAGCACCGGATTCCCCTCTACCTTCCAGCAGCTTATTTCTTTACATTTCTTTCAGCGTTTGTTTATTTTTGAAAGAGAGACGGAGCGTGAGCAGGTGAGGGGCAGAGAGACAGAATCCAAAGCGGGCTCCAGGCTCTAAGCCGTCAGCACAGGGCCCAAGGCGGGGCTCGAACTCACGAACCGAGCCGTGAGACCACGACCTGGGCCGAAGTCGGACCCTCCACCGACTGAGCCCCCCAGGCGCCCCTCTAGCAACTTATTTCTTGAACAAAAGTGGATCGAGGGATTTCCTTCTGTTGAGATTTTGCTAATTGCATCCCCGTGGTATTTACTAACATTTCTCCGATATTTCCTACTACGTTCACATAGAGGCTTAATCAGATTAAGACTTGGCTTGTGGGGGCAAGGGTGCTTTAGAGGCGGTGGCATATTCTTTCCCAGGGGCCACAGGCTGTCTTTTGTGGTGTGGAAGCCACTCTGTTCAGGTCCACCTAGCAGCCCTAACCCATTAGAGGGCGGAGCTATGATGTCCCGGCCCCCGGCCTCCTCAGTCATCTGAGAGAACACTGCTTAAAGAGAAGCTTCCTCCCCTGCTTGCGATCTGTCTCTCTCTCTCAAAAATAAGTAAGTAAACATTTAAAAAATATTAAAAAAAAAAAAAGAACATGTCGATTTCAGCATATTTGTGCTTTGGTTCCTTGATTTTATCACCCTCGCTGGTACTCAGACTCCCCTCGGCCAGGGCTGGGGTACAGCTTCCAGATGGCTCCCAGGTCCTTCTGACATGACCGCGACAGTCTCTGGTGGGTGTCCTGCTGTCTGGTGATAAGACACCCAGACTGTGGTAATTTCCTGTGTTTTTGTAACAGATTACCACAAATTTGTTGGCTTAAAGCAAAAATTTATACTCTCGAGTTCTGGAAGCCAGAAGCCTGAGATGACAGTGTTGGGCAGAGTTGTGCTCCCTCCACAGGCTCCAGGGAGGAACCGTCCTTGCCTCTTCTGGCTTCGGGGGGCTGCCTGCACCCCCCGGCTTGTGACTCCACCTCTGCTCTGTCTTCTCATGGCTTCTCCATTGACCTGTACCTTCTGCCTCTCTCTTATGAGACACAGTCGTGGCACCGGGCCCAAGATGATCCCTCATCTCAATATCCCTAACTTCATCACATGCACAAGATGCTTTTTCTTTTCTTTTTTTAGGTTTATTTTGAGAGAGAGAGAGGGAGAGCATGCATGAGTGTACAAGTGGGGGAGGGGCAGAGAGAGGGAGAGAGAGAATCCGAAGCAGGCTCTGCACTGTCAGCACAGAGCCCAATTTGGGGCTCGAACCCAAGAACCATGAGATCATGACCTGAGCCAAAGTTAAGAGCTGGACGTTCAACCGACTGAGTCCCCCAGGGGCCGCAAGATGCTTTTCCTTTTTTTTTTTTTTTTAATGTTTATTTACTTTTGAGAAAGAGGGAGACAGAGTCAGAGCGGGGGAGGGGCAGAGAGACAGACACACACACACAATCCAGGCTCCAGGCTCTGAGCTGTCTGCACAGAGCCTGAAGCGGAGCTTGAACTCAGAAACCCCAAGACCATGACCTGAGTCGACTTCGGAGCTCAACTGACTGAGGCACCCAGGTGCCCCAGGATGCTTTTTCTGAATAAGGTCATGTTTACAAATTCCAGGGATTTGATGCAGACACCTTCGGGGGGGCTGTTTGTTCTCGAGCCCCTCCGGAGCTTTTCAGTTGTAATCCGAAATTACATTGTTGTAATTCGAAATCCATTGGCAGAGGGCAGGAAGACGCCAAAGGGACAGGCCGCTCCAAGTTAGTAGGTGGCAGGTTTAACAAGCAAGGGAGCCTACACGTGAGGCTTGTCTGGGGCGACCACAAGACTCCTGGGTCTTTGCATCTGCCCGCGGGAATCTTAGAGGTTTAGGGGCACCCGGCTGGCTCAGTCGGTAGGGTACGTCACTCTTGATCTCAGGGTCATGAGGTGGAGGCCCACGCTGGGCGAGAGATTATTATTATTATTTTTTTAAAATTTTTTTTTCAACGTTTATTTATTTTTGGGACAGAGAGAGACAGAGCATGAACGGGGGAGGGGCAGAGAGAGAGGGAGACACAGAATCGGAAACAGGCTCCAGGCTCTGAGCCATCAGCCCAGAGCCTGACGCGGGGCTCGAACTCGCAGACCGCGAGATCGTGACCTGGCTGAAGTCGGACGCTTAACCGACGGCGCCACCCAGGCGCCCCTATTTTTTAAAAACTAAGGATAGAATCTTGAAAGTTTACACTCAGCACTTAAGCGGCTTCAGTCACATGGACCATCCAGTTGGCCTCCACCCCACATCGCTATCCTTGGAGCAGCTTCGGGGGTGGCGGGGGGGGGGGGGAATGCACGCGGCAAAGACGGGGGAGGGGTGAGGAGCCCTCGATTGCCAGGGTCCAGTTCACGGGTGCAGGTGGTAATGTCCTCCCCACGACCTTCCCCAACAGCTTAACCCGGAGGCTGCCCCAGACCTGGAAGCTGCCACTTCAGGGAGCCCTGGCTTCTCTGAGGGGGAGACGGTATTTCATATCCACACGTTGGGGGCTAAAGACTCACTCTTGAACATTCGCCTCCACTCCAGCCCCTGGTGTGGCCACTGGAGGTGGGGTTACCCACCGCCTTCCCCGCCCTGCTTCTCCCCGTGTACCTCTCTTCCGCTCCCACCTCAGGAGAGTGCGGGCTCAAATGTGTCGGACTTGCTTCCTTCTGGAAGACTGTTCTCTTGCGCCATCCCTGGGCAGCCTCCCCAGTAGTGGGCAACCTCTGCCACTCCCTCCGGTGAACTCTGGCAGTGCAAGTGCAGGGTCCCTCCCTGGAGCTGCTCCATGGGGTGGGGGGGAGGGGGAAGGGGGGGGCGGGCGGTGCTCGGCAGGCTGAGTCTCTGGATCCAAAGGTACCCTTCAGATCTCATCCCTGGGGGGCCTTCCCCATGCAGAGCAGAAGAGGCCATCTTTGCTCCTGTCCCCAGGCACTGGGGCAGCCGAGGAGCCTGCAGGCAGGAGGAGGGCTTGGCTCTCCCGCCTGCTGGCATCGCCACCCTGGCCCCTACCCCTGCAGCGTCCCTCTTCCTGCTCTAGCCGCCCTGGTCTGCCTCTCCCCGTTGCCCCAGGCTCAGCCTTCCAGGGCGCCTCTGATTCGTCGGGTTTCTCTTTGAATGGGCCCGTGGGTTCCCTCCGAGAAGGTGGGTTGCAAGCAACAGAGCCTTAGAGGAATCTGGAAGTTGTTCTCGGGCCCATCTAAGGCAGAAAGTTGGAGCTCTGTGCGGGAACCGGAGGGGAGCCGGCAGTCCGCGGCCTGCTGGAGCAGGAAGCTCGTGGATGGCCGGGCCTGGGGGACGACGAGCAAGCACTGGAGCAAGGGGGCTGCTCCCAGGGCACAGACGGCCCAAGAAGGAAATAATGGCAAGTTCAAATCTTTCCATCTCAGGCTCCAGGCATGGCCTGAATGCAGGAACGACCTGCACTGAGACAGTGGTTCTTCTCGTGCCCCTAAGGCCCTTTCAGGGGCCCATGAGGTCACCCGCCTTTTTCACTGAGCTGACGTCCAGGGGACCCGGTGGGCCAGGGGTTTGCCCACTCCGCCACACACCAGCTGAGACTGCGTCCTGACCTGGCCCTGACCGTCCAACACCGCACACCCCAAGTCACAACAAGGTCAGTTTTACTTAAGAACGAAGTCGTAAACGTCACTAATATTCTTAAATCTCTGTCTTTGAGTGTGGGTCTTTTTAATCTTTTATGTGGCAAAATGGGACGTCCGTTTTTGGACACATGAGGCGCTTCTGCTGAAGCTACAGAAGCCTTTTCCCTGGAACAACACCTACTGGACAGACTGTAGGTATTTGGTCTCGGGCATTGGGCAGGGCATTTTCTTGTTTCTTTTCTTTTTATCAAGACTTTTTAAAGTTTATTTACATTTAGAGAGAGAGAGAGAGAATGGGAGGGGCAGAGAGAGAATCCCAAGCAGGCTCCAAGCCATCAGTACAGAGCCCGACGCGGGGCTCGATCTCATGAACCGTGACGTCATGACCTGAATCGGCAGGCGTTTTCTTAAAAATGAACAAAATGAGCCTGTCGCTTCAAGAAAAACAATGGTAGCATTTGTTGCCAATAATAAAATTTAGCTTTCAAGCAAAAACAGGATTTGGGAAAACCTGTGCCCGCAGCTGCGAACATGACAGCTTCCTTAGACTCGGTTTTAGGATGAGATTGGTGGTGATATTAATGAATGGGATTTTTTCAGGTCGTACGATGTCACGCGTCAGCATTCGGAAGACCGGTGTAACTCAGTGAACGGATATTGTCTAAATGACCAACATATGATGCTCCTTGCATTGTGTAGGATGCACCAGTGGGTTCTCATGGGACAGAGGACAAAAAGTTCATTGGGATGGCTTCATATTCCAATTGCAATGAACCACCGAGAAGTGACTATGTGTAGTTTTGATACGGTATTAAAGAAGAACACCCACGGTGATCTGAAAAAGTTTCTAAAATATTCTTCCCTTTTCCAGCTACATATCTGTGTGAGGCCAGGTTTTCCTCATATACTTCAACCAAAAACATACTGCAATAGTCTGGCCAAAAAAGCAGATATGAGAAGCCTGACATTAAAGAGATTTTGCAAAAACGTAAAGTATGCTACTCTTGGGGCTCCTGGCTGGCTCAGTTGCTAGAGCATGTGACTCTTGATTTCAGGGTCATAAGTCGGAACCTCATGTTGGCTGTACTTTACTTTTTTTTTTTTTTAATTTTTTTTTTCAACATTTATTTATTTTTTTGGGAGAGAGAGAGACAGAGCATGAACAGGGGAGGGGCAGAGAGAGAGGGAGACACAGAATCGGAAACAGGCTCCAGGCTCTGAGCCGTCAGCCCAAAGCCTGACGCGGGGCTCGAGCTCATGGACCGCGAGATCGTGACCTGGCTGAAGTCGGACGCTTAACCGACTGCGCCACCCAGGCGCCCCTGTACTTTACTTTTAAAAACAAACAAAAAATCTATGGCACTCTTCTTAATTTTTTTGAATACAGTTATTTTTCATTAAAAATTTGTCTTCATGGTAATGTGTAGTGAGCTTATTTATATAGTTAAATAACATTAGTAAGTAAATATTTAAGGAATTTCTCAGTTTAATTTCAACGTGGTAGATGTTGATAGATATAATACCTCCGAAACAAAAGCTCTTTGGAGTCCTCAATTTTTAATGTTTATTTATTTTTTTGAGAGAGAGAGAGAGAGGAAGAGACAGAGCATGAACAGGGGAGGACCAGAGAGAGAGGGAGACACAGAATCCAAAGCAGGCTCCAGGCTCTGAGCTGCCAGCACAGAGCCCCACGTGGGGCTCGAACTCAACACCGAACTGAACCATGAGATCATGACCTGAGCCGAAGTCAATGGACGCTTAAGCCTAACTGAGCCACCCAGGCACCCCAGGGTGTCCTCAAGCTTTAAGAATATGAAGGAGTCTTGGGGCACCTGGGTGGCTCAGTCGGTTAAGCGTCTGACTTCGGTTCAGGTCATGATCTCGCGGTCTGTGAGTTCGAGCCCCGCGTCGGGCTCTGTGCTGACAGCTCAGAGCCTGGAGCCTGCTTCGGGTTCTGTGTCTCCCTCTCTCTCTGCCCCTTGCCTGCTCACGCTCTGTCTCTCTCTCAAAAATAAACATTAAAAAAATTAAAAAATAAAAAAAAAAGAACGTAAAGGAGTCCTGAGACCAAACAACCGCTCTGTGGGCTCCGTGAGGGCTGAAGTGGAGGCCATTTCTGAACACAGCCATATGGAGCTCTCTCACCAACCCCCAGGGCCGGCAGCACGCCCCTGCCCCAGGGTGCAGTCAATCTCCACGGCAGATGTTGTCTGTGATGCTGGGCAGTCTCGTCAACACCCTTTTGTGCCAATTTAGGCTGGCCGTCCTTGTCCCTGTGCTTCCTCCAGCATCACTGTCCACTAACTCGTGAGTGCCCATCACCGACGTATCCCGCACGACACTGCCTCTGGCCAAACGTGTTCTTCCGAGCGAAAGGCGGAAAACAGAGGCTGGTATCAGTGGGCCCCGCACATGCCCCGTGACCCCCAAATCAATGATCTGACGGAATAAGGGAGCGGACAGGCGAAGCCCCGGCCACGGAGCCAGCTTGCAGACAATGCCCTCGGGAGTCAGGCTGCAGAGAACGCCCTGTGCGGCGAGCCTGGAGTGCAATGTCCGGGAGCCATCCGGTGAGCATCTCTCACTCCCGCACCCGGGGTCCCCTGGTGAAAGTGTTGCGGTCCATTTCGGTGACTCTGGGAATGCTGCATCGTGAAATGTGGTTCTCAAGGAAGCAATGCGTTTCCCCAGACGTGGCAGCTCTTCCCTCGGACTGGACATGGCTAAACACACAGCTGTGCGGAGTGCCTCTGCTGTGGGTCGAGCAGGCAGTGTGTGACTGGTGCTGGCCTTCACGGGGAAAGGGCTGCTGGTGCAGGACTGAGAGGCCTCGGGAATGCTCCAGGTGACCCCCGGATGCCTGAGAACTGCCAAGTCTCTGGCCAGCATCGGTGGAAGACTGCAGCACCCTGTGTAGATAGGCCCAAGCAACTCCGATGCAGAGTTGCTGAAATAAACACAACCCGGGGGCCCCTGGGTGGCTCGGTTGGTTGAGCGTCTGACTCTCGGGCTCAGGTCATGATGTCACCTTTCCTGAGATGGAGTTCCAAGTCGGACTCTGTGCTGATAGTACAAAGCCCGATTGGGATTCTCTCTCTCTCCCTCTCTCTCTCTGCCTTTCCCTCTCTCTTCTTCAAAATGCGTAACTAAGCATTTAAACATAACCTGTATTTTTTCTTTGCTGTCCTTCAAACACTGACCATTTTTTTTTTTTAACATTTACTTATTTTTGAGAGAGTGCAAGTGGCGGAGGGGTAGAGAGAGAAGGACAGAGTATCCAAAGTGGGCTCTTCGGTGACAGGCTGACAGCAGCGAGCCCGAGGTGGGGCTTGAACTCACAAACCTCAAGATCATGACCTGAGCTGACGTCGGACGCTCAACCGACTGAGCCAGTCAGGTGCCCCCCAATTTTTGTTTTCTTCCCCGGTGGCTAACTTCACAGTCTAGCATGTGAAATGCAGAATTTGGAGACAGAATTGTGCTGAGCTCAAGGGAAGGTAGGTGTCATGCTGGAAACTGCAAGTGATGTGGGTGCAGGCACGGACCAGATTTTGGGTGCCTCTGTGCCTTGGTGTGACCTAGGGTTTTTGTGCAGGGTGTGGAATGGCCGCCTTGTATTAGTGAGACCATCGCTTGTAGGGGGAGGGGAATATACATTAGGAAGATGGATTCATCAGGGTCCTGGGCACCCCAGGGGGTTACATGTTGTGTCAGATTTCCTGTGGGTGGGGAATCTGCATTCTCATGAGTCTGGGTGGGAGGAGCCACTCTGCCCCTTGTCGCCTTTCTTTCTGGAAGCCAGAAAAGGGAGAAACGTGGCATTACCCCGGAGCTATATGGGGCCGTATTCTAACCTGGCCATGCTCGACTCCTAATTTGGAGCTGGGAATAGGCTCTCAAACCCAACTGTGTCCAGGGACAGCGTGTCTTCACTAGGCCAGGCCAGGCCAGGCCAAGATTTTGGCCATGGTCAGTCTTAGTTTGTGGTGTGGGGACATTCAAGAGACGTGTTGGTTCACTGCATTTGTATGTTCATTCATGCTTCTTCTGAAGCTTGGAAAGATTGTGTTGGTCAGACAACTGAAGGGTTAACAAATAAATTAAAATTAAATTTGTAAAGCAGTTAAAGTATTTCAGGCATTTAGGATTTACAAATTAAGGGTGCGTGGGTGGCTCAGTTGGTTAGGCGTCCAACTTCAGCTCAGGTCATGATGTCCCAGTTTGTGAATTTGAGCCCTGTGTCGGGATCTGTGCTGACAGTTCAGAGCCTGGAGTTGCTTCGGAATCTGTGTCTCCCTCTCTCTCTGCCCCTCTACTACTGCTCTCTCTTTCTCTCTCTGGGTGGCTCAGTCAGTTGAATGTCCGGCTTTGGCTCAGGTCATGATCTCATGGCTTGTGGGTTGTCGGGCTCTGTGTGGACAGCCCAGAGCCTGGAGCCTGCCTCACATTCTGTGTCTCCCTCTCTCTCTGCCCCTCCACTGCTCACACTCTGTCTCTCTCTCTCAAAAATAAATAAACATTAAAATTTTTTTTGAGAAAAAAATTACAAATTTAACCTTCCAGAGTTATTGCTAAAACCTACCAGATCTAAAAAAAAAAAAAGAAAAAGAAAAAGAAAGAGAAAAAGAAAAGAAAAAAAAAACCCCAACAAAACCAAAACCCTGCTAGATTTAAATAGAGGACAGAAAATTAAAATACATGGATGGGGAGACTTAATTTTGTTAAGATGAGAATATTACCAAAGCAGGCTACAGAGCCAGTGCAATCCCACTGCACTGCATAGAAAAATCCATCCTAAAATTATTATTTTTAAAAATTTTTATTTATTTTTGAGAGAGAGAGAGTGTGAGCAGGGGAGGGGCAGAGAGAGGGAGATGGAGCATCCCAAGTGGACTCAGTGCTGATAGCAACGTGCCCAATGCAGGGCTCGAACTCATGAATGGTGAGATCATGATCAGAGCTGAAGTCTGATGCTCAACCAGCTAAGCCACCCAGGTGCTCCCATCCTAAAGTTAACATGGAGTCTCAAGGGATCCCAAATAGTCAAAAGAGTTTGAGAGAGAAGCATGCTGGAGGACTTGCATTTCCCAATTTCAAAAGTTACTACAAAGCTACAGTAGACAAAACACGGTAGAACCATCATAAAGACAGATATACAGACCAAAGCAATAGATCAGAGATCCCAGAAATAAAGTCCTTGCATATATGGTCAGTTGGTTTTTGACAAGAGTGCTGAGACCATTCAATGGGGGGAAGGGAAGCAGTCTTTTCAAAAATGGTGTTGAGAAAACTGGATATCCACATGCAGAAGATGAAATTAGACCCCTACCTCACACTATATGCAAAATTAACTCAACACGGATCAAAGACCTAAATGTAAGAGCTAAGATTATAAAACTCTTAGAAGAAACATAGGGGGAAATCTTCCTTGAATCTGACAATGATTTCTGGGATGTGACGCCAAAGTACAAGGAAAGAAGAAAAAACAGATAAATTTGACTTCATAAAAATGAAAAACTTTTGTGCATTGAAGAACACTATAGAGTGAACAGTTAATCTGCAGAATGGGAAAATATTTGCAAATCACATAACTGATGAAAGGTTAATATGCAGAATATACAAAAACCTACAACTCAATAACAAAAAGCAAATAACTGATGAAAAACAGGCAAAGAATAAATAAAAAATAAAGATACAAAAATAGGGGGGCCTGGATGCCTCAGTCAGTTGAGGATCAGACTCTTGGTTTCAGCTCAAGTCAGGATCCCAGGACTGTGGGATCGAGCCCTGTGTCAGGCTCTGTGCTGACAGCGCAGAGCCTGCTTGAGATTCTCTCCCTCTCCCTCTGCCCCTCTCCCCTGCTCGTGTGAGCGTACTCTCTCTCTCTCTAAACAAAACAAAACAGGCCAAGGACCTGCATAGACATTTCTTCAAAGATATGCACATAGTGAGCACGTGAAGTTGCTCAACATCGTTAGTCGTTAGGCAAATGCAAAACCCAAACTGCACGCAATACCATTTCAGACCCAACAGAATGAGTATCACCATAAAAAAAAAGGGGAAATAACAAATGTTAGTGAGTATATGGATAAATTTGAAATTTGAACTGCGGTATATTCCTGGAGGGAATGTAACATGGGGCACCTGCTGTAACAAACAGTTTGGTGTTTCCTGAAAATTTAGCCATAGAATTGCCAGGTCCTGCAATCCTCCTAGGTGTGTGCCCCAAACAATGGAAAGCAGGGACTCACACGTATACTTGCCTGTCAATGTTCATTTATATCATACACAATAGCCAAAAGGTGGGAACAACCCAAATAGGCATCGATGGGTAAGTAAATAATCAAAACGTGGTGTAAAAACACAACAGAATAGTATCCAGCCATAAAAAAGGAGTGAAGCTCTCGCACACGCTACTACATGGATGAATCTTGGAAACACGCTGAGTGAAAGAAGCCAGAATAGACTGTGTGATTCTACTCACACGGAATGTCCAGAACAGGTAACACCATAGAGACAGCAGATGTGTGGTTGCAGAGGGCATGGTAAGGAGGGGTTGCAAGATGCCAGGTAAGGGGAACGGGGGTTCCTGAGAGGATGAAGTTTTAACATTGACTAAAGTGATGGATGCACCACCCTGTGAGCCCACCGCATTTTAAGGGTGTGAATTGTATGGCACGTGAACTATATCTTAAGGAAATTTTTACAGGAAACAAAACAAAAACTGAAAAGAGATTCGCAAACTGAGTTTAAAAGCCTGAAGGAAGGGGAGCCTGGATGGCTCAGTCGGTTAACCGTCTGACTCTTTTTTTTTTTTTTTCAACGTTTATTTATTTTTGGGACAGAGAGAGACAGAGCATGAACGGGGGAGGGGCAGAGAGAGGGGGAGACACAGAATCGGAAACAGGCTCCAGGCTCTGAGCCGTCAGCCCAGAGCCTGACGCGGGGCTCGAACTCACAGACCACGAGATCGTGACCTGGCTGAAGTCGGACGCTTAACCGACTGCGCCACCCAGGCGCCCCTAAACATCTGACTCTTTATTTTGGTTCAGGTCATGTTCCCAGGATCACAGGGTTGTGAGATAGAGCCCTGCATGGGGCTATGCGCTGAGTGCGGAACCTGCTAGGGATTCTCTCTCTCCCTCTGCCTCCCCGACCCCCCACTCCCTCTCATGTGTGTGTGCAGGCGCGCTCTCTCTCTCTCTCAAAAAAAGCAACAGATTTTTAAAATTTATTTTTTTTTAACATTTATTTATCTTTGGAGAGACAGAGTGTGAGCAGGGGAGAGGCAGAGATAGGGAGACAGAATCTGAAGCAGCCTCCGTGCTCTGAGCTGTTGGCACAGAGCCTGACGTGGGGCTTGAACTCATGAACCATGAGCCGAAGTCAGATGCTTAACAGATTGAGCCACCCAGGTGCCCCCAGGTTTAAAAATTTTAAATACTTTACTGTCTTCAGGCAAAGGTCAATTTATAGATCATTTAATCTGCGTGTAAGAGCACCTTTGAAGGCACCTGAAAACACAGGTCACAGGTCCATGTAAACCACGCGTGGCTGTGGGCACAGGCTGAGCATGGGTTGTGTTCAAATCAAAGAGGGGGCTCAGTGACATGGGGGAGGGAGCTGAGCACACTGGGGGCTAGGTATCCATGGGACCAGAGCATGAGAGGTGGGGGCTGAGGACAGAGTCCGGGCCGGCTGGGCTACAAGTTCTCAAGGAGGGCGGGGACCTCCTGACCACAGAACCCCAAACAGAAACCTGAGTGTCGTCCTCAATACCTGCTTCCACATTTGTCTTCCTGGGTGGTCAGATGCATTCTCCTTCCTCTGCCCTTGGCCCAGGGCCTCCTCCTTCCTCTCCCCACTCACACCCTGTGCCACTCTGCCCGAGGCGTGATGGGTTTTCGTTCTGCTGAATGCTACTCAACACCTCCCTGACCTGGTGCCTGTGGTGCCCGCCCTGCCCCTCCTTCCTTCACCCCTGCCCAAGGGAGGTCCAGGGCTCTGACCCTTCAGCCGTTCCCTGAGATGAGGAAGCAGGACAAGCAAAGAAAGCAGGACCCAGGTTCCGGTGAGTTCTCGGGCCCTTGGATGCCTCCAGGCCCTACATTGTGCCACTGGCCTCGCAGACTTGATGCGTGGAGCGGATAGGTCGGCCAGGCCGTGCCCGAGCGTGTGCTTATGTCTGTTTCACGGAGGGGAACGTTGAGGGCGGGAGAATGAAGGCATCCACAAAGCCAGGCCAGCTATCAGCTGGACAGCACGAGCTGTGTCCACTACCAGAGGTAGGGGAAGGTCCGCTGTCCTCAGGACTGCAAAGTGGGAAGAAAACATCCGACGCGTGGTCAAGCACAGAGACACCTTTATTGGTTCCTGGACCCAAATGGCAGGAGTCTCAGGACTGTCTTCCCTCTCCCTCGGTGCCCCAGCAAGTCAGCCTCAGACCCTCTGGTGCAGGAGCTGTGGCTGGGGCATCAGGCTTGGATCCCTACAGAGGGAAAGGGCTTCCCCAGCCCTGGTACAATGTTCCGGCAAAGACCTTGAGCTGGGTCACATGCCTGCCTCGTGGGTCAAGGCCAGGAGATGGCGTGGGGAGGGCACGGTTGGTGTGTGTCTGGGGAGTGGGCCCTCCACGCAGCAGGGAAGCCAGAGCCCCCCCCCCCCCCCCCCCCCGGAGGATGGCACCCCATCCTGCATCTGTCACGGCAGTTGGCTAAGGCACGCTGGCTGGATCACGTCCTGCGGCACAAGGCCAGAGACGTGCTGGGGACCCTGACCCTCTCCGGACGTGTGGCTGACAGATGCAGCTATTTTTTCCTCCCTGGAGACTGGGAACTGCCCGTACAGTTGTCAGGGGCTGGGGCAGCTCGTTTGGTGGCAGCTCCAGAGTCCTTCTTCGGGGCTGGCCTGTGCTTCTCCTCCTTCCCCGGAGGGGAAGACCGGGGGGAAGGAGGCCTTGAGTGCAGGGCCTGCACGACCCTGATGGCCCCCACTGCGGCGAGGAGCCCCCAGAGCAGGGTGGAAGGCTCCAGGGGAGACAGCTGTCTCCGGACCCAGTGGAGGGCCCGGGCCAGGGTGTTGCTGGAGCTGCGGGCTCGGGGTGGGCTCTTGTCCTGTGGGTGTAGGATTGAGGAAGGTCCGTGGGGACCACTCCTGTGGGGGAGGGTCACCCCTGCCACTTCCCCCTCCCTAACGCCTTCCCACCTGAAGGCCAAACTGTCTGAGCAGCATGTCCAGCGTTGGGTCCCCCAAGGACACTGGCGGGAAGAATTCCTCTACCCACTGGCGTCGCCACCACTGGCTGCAACAGGGCGGGACGTTCAGGGGCTGCCTGAGCTCAGGCCCCAGCTTCCCACTGGGCACCCTGGCCTTACCTCTGCTCCCCAGGATGTGAGAACCAGTACTTGTAGCGCTGGGCCCGCAAGTAGGTGGGTGGCTGCTTGTGGAAGGGGTACTTAGTCACGTCGTTCTGGACGAGGCGGATCACTGCCAGGGAGTGGGCTCAGCACAGCCAATGTTCTCTCGGCCCCACCCTCCCCTTCACACACACCCTGCCCCCACCAGACCCTACCCTTCCCATGAGCCACCCCCAACCCCCCACGGGGTCTCACCAGGCTCCTTGCCCTGCAGCAGGCGCAGGACCAGGCCCGTGAACCAGGGGCTGTGAGAGTGTGGGCCCAAGGCTGCGAACCACATCTGCCAGTCGAGGCGGGGCTGGTGGGGCGCCACGATGGGGGGTGGCCGGCTCACGTTCCCGGGCTTGTACATGAACTCGATCTCCTGCCCGGCAGAGCAGGTTAACACAACTCCCTGGACTGGATGGACCCTCCCCCTGCCCTCTGCAGGTCCCTCCCTGCCTCGTGGGGCCCGAGGGAGCATTTACCACCCAGCGGTGCCCGTCATAGCTGCCCTCCAGCACCACTTCGGGCCGCCCACCCAGACCGGTCATCCGGCGGAAGAGGCCGTAGGAGTTAGCCAGCTGTAGGTGCTCTACGGTGCCGAACAGGCGGTGGGCCCCAGTCCAGAGTCGCCCGTGGGTTGAGGGTTCCATGTAGGAGTATGGCACCTAGAGGCAGGTGGGCGAGGCTCAGTGCTGCCCCTCCGGACCCCACCCTCCTCCCCGAGTGCTACCCACCAGGCTGATCACAAACAAGGCCACCGTGGCAGTGCCGAAGATGAGCAGCTGGACTGCAGTGCAGAGCCTCCTCGGCCACCCTCGCACCTGGGTCCACCTGGGGGGCGGGGGACCCGAGTGCTGTCAGGCCTGCCCTGCGCAGCTCTGCCCCACCCCCTCGGGCCACGTACCTCCAGAGGGCAGTCAGCAGTTCCCAGGTGAGGGAGGCCACCCCCAGCCACATGGTGGGCAGGGTCACCGTTTTCAGCCACTGGGAAAACTGGTGGAAGGTAAAAGCTGCAGAGGGAAAGGGGTGTGAGGAGGGACGGTCCAGCTCTGCCCTCTGGTCCCCCCAGCTGGCACTCACTGGTTCTGGAGTGGACAGCATGCTGCTCCCAGTCGACTTCCAGGCCGAAGTAGTGCACGGTACCATAGGCTAGCAGCCCGTAGATGGTGAATTCCAAGAGCAGAGACAGCACAGCCAGCAGCGTCCTGGGCCAGGCTGTTGAGCAAGACAGTCATAGTCTTGGGCTGGGGCGGAACTAGAGCAGGGGTCACTTGGGGGGTGGTGGAGGGAAAGAGACTTGCTGGTGGGTGGTTGGGCTGAGAGCGTCTGGCCGTCTGGGACAAGCTGACACTCACAACTGGCTGTCTTTTTGCAGTGGCTGTTGCCAGGTGTAGCAGTCAGGTGCCCATCATCCAGAAGAGCGGTGGTGAGCACCAGCGTGAGCAGGTTGAAGAAGTTATAGTTGCCAGTGATGATAATGAGGACTTGCAGCAAAACCTGGGGGAGGGTCTGCACTGAGAGTTCCTGAGGCCCACCCCCTTCCTGGCCCTTCAGAGCCTGCTTCAAGCCCCGAGGCACCCTGTGCCTAGGTCTCTCCTGCAGGCATCCCACCCCCCTCATCATCCCCGGGCCTGTGTTATGGTCTCACTCCACTGTCCTCTACCCCCTGCTCATCCCTTCCATGGCTCCCACCACCTGGAAGAAACCCAAGCTCAGCATGCCTCGTGCAGCCCTTCTGCACCTGCCTCTGCTGACCTCACTGGCGTCTTCTAGGGTCGCCACAGCCTTGCCCCACAGGCAATGCCTTTTCATCCTGGATCAGCCTGTCCCTCCACCCACCGGGCCTTCCGGACTGCTTGCAACAGCCACCCGATCCCAATGGGACCCGCTGGGCAGTGCTGAGGAAGGCCACCTCCTACTTTCCTGACGGCTGAGGTCCCCACCCACCTGAGAGTAGAAAGCTGCCAAACGCAGGCGGCGAACAGGGGCGAAGAACAGGGGGGGCACTGCGATCTCAATGAGGAAGGTGGCCACCACACATAGTTTGTGCAGCCAGACGGGCAGGTGGTGGGTGAACCAGGAAGCAGGTGTGGGCAGGCACTGTGTCTCGTAGTGGTAGGTGAGTGCTGCAGGTGATAAATGGGTGGTCGGGGCTGGGCAGAACCCCCAAGACTGCCCCAAAGTCCAGGATGGGACCCTTACCAGTAAGCCCCCACCAAGCGGGGCAACGGCTGGTGAGCTTGACCACACCCGAGGCAAACATGAGGCGAAACAGCAGCCAGCGGACCAGCCAGAAGGGGAGGTCTTCGTGGGGCAAGGCCCCTGCCAGCCCGCCCTGGGGGGCCTGCTTATGGCGGTGGCGCGGTCTCAGGGGGGCCACCAGCACGGCCAGGAAGCCAGTCTCCAGCAGCAGGGAATCCCTATGGGAAGAAGGAACAGCACAAAGGGCCCCTCCCCATCAAGGCTGTTCCCCTCAGAGGGTCCTCCCTGGAGAGGCAAACATATCCTGCTCCACCCCATCCCCTGCAGCCAGCATCCCCACACCCAGGAGTCACTCACCACTGGAAATAAAGAAACACCTGGCCCACCTGCAGGGAGAAGGGTTGTCAGGGAGGCGGGGTGGGGGGGGGGTGTCTGCAGAGGCAGGCAAGGCAGAGACAGGGGTGAGCGGGAGGGTGGACAGGGCTGGAGAGAGTTGGTGACATGGGTCCCAGTGGTGCGGGGGGGTGGGAGCGGGCAGCAGGCAGCCCCCACTTGCCTGGTAGGCCGACAGGTAGGCAGCCCAGAGCAGAAGGTAGACGAGGAGGGTGCGCAGCTGGCGCAGCAGCAGCGCACCCAGGGCCAGCAGGGTGCCCAGCAGGCTCAGCAGCTCCAGGCCCTGCGTGGTGTCTAGCCCGAGCTGCGGAGCCTCCCACAGCAGGGTCGGGGTCTCCCACAGCTGCTGCCAGCGCCCCTTGCCCTGTGGCCTCAGCGTCTTCCGCGCAGGTAGGATGCCCTCGGCACCATACAGGCCTGTGGGAATGCACATCAGGGCCAGGGCCCGGACACTGTCCCCCAAGGCTAGACACCCCCCACCAGTCTGGGCCCACAGGACCCACCCCTTCCCCCAACCTAGGTCAGGACCTGGAGACTCTTGCAACCGGGTGAGAACCTGATCTCCAACCCCTCCCAGATCAGGCCCCAGAAGGTCTACCGGAATTCCCAAGTCAGGACCTCCCGCCCAACGGAGAGAGTTCTCCTCTCTTCCAGGTCATATCTCCTAACTGCCCCACCAGGTCTGCGCCCACCCCCCTCAGAATTCTGCCCCGGCGCCAAGTCAGAACCTGCACACCCTCAAACCTCCCCAAGCCCCCCCGCGGCCCGCAGGACATGAACCGAAGCCCCTACCCCAGGCACCGAGGCCTGGACGTTACTCCCTCCCCCAGTCAGCGGAGTGTCGGGCGGAGAGAGGAGGGGACGCAGGGCGCGGGCCGGGAGGTGTCCCACCCTCGGCGCCCTCACCCGGGATCTGCGTGTAGAGGGACGCGAACGCGAACATGAAGACGGCGGCCACGCCCTGAAGGAAGAGCTGTCGCGGGAGCCGGGAGCCCGCCATGTCCGCTACGCGGCCGGCCGGAGAACAGCCCTCGGGCACGCCCGGCCCCGCCCCGCCCCGCCGGCCCCGCCCCGCCCCGCCGACCCCGCCTCCAGCACCAACTGCGGCCCTTCCGGCGCGCTCCTGCAGCGCGGCGTCGGGGTTCGCTCTCGCCCGCTGCGGCCGCGTGCGTCATAGATGTGCGCGCGGCGTCACGCGCTACGTCCTTACCCTGGGCGGGAACAGCAAAATGGCGCCAGAACTAGTGGCGGGCTGAGGACGCTGGCTCCCCTCGAAGACGGCCCTGCGGTCCCCGGGCCGCCCCGGCCCCTTCCGGACATGGAGGACGTGGAGGCGCGCTTCGCCCATCTACTGCAGCCCATCCGCGACCTCACTAAGAACTGGGAGGTGGACGTGGCGGCCCAGCTGGGAGAATATCTAGAGGAGGTGAGTGCCGTCCCGGGGAGTGGCGCGGGGCGGGGCGGGGCGGCGGGCGGGGGGCTGCTGGGCGGCCCCGCCCCGCCTCCTCGTCTGTGTCCGTCTGGCGCTGTCCTCAGGCTCGTTTCTTTTTTTCCAAATCCATCTCTGCCTCTGGAAGTCATCCCTTATTAAATTAGCCTGGAGTTGTCATCACAGGTCGCTACCTGTTCCAGAGCCGTGAAATGGATTTCATGGGTGGTGACAAGCATTTTTCTGTAATGTAACAGAATAGACTAGAATTTATGTGCGTGTTTGGGTATTTGAGACAGCTGGATCACGGTGAAAGAGAGTTTCTTATCTTGGGTTCTGAAACCAGTTTCAAGCTACTGTCATGTTCTACTCGTCAGCATTTGGTCTTTATTTACTTGACATATGAGTCTAGTCCTTGTTAATGTGCTGTCTGCTCCATTTCTGTACTTCGCTTTCACATTGCAGCTCACTTGGACTGCGATCAACAGTGACGTCTATCCTGGCAAATTCAAGGGACGCTAGAAGTGTCACCTTATTCAGTTCAGTAGCATTTGTTGGGCTGACCACTCCTTTTTGGATACAGATTTACGTGCTCTGATTTTTTTCTCCCCATGTTATTTGCTTACTATTTCTTTGCTATTTAAGTGTTTAGCTTCTCTGGGCAGGGCCTGGGCCATCTTCTGTATCTCCCTTAAATAATCTCACTTGTTTCCCTGATTTTAAATATCATCTGTATGAGGACAACTCTCAGATTTATGTCTTCATCCCAGATCTTTTTTCTTTTTCTTTTTTTTTTTTCTTTTTAGACAGCACGAGGTGGGGGGAAAAGCAGAGGGGGAGAGAGAAAGAGAAAGAATGTTAGGCAGGCTCCACACTCAGCATGGAGCCTAACTTTTTGCTCAGTCACACGATCCTGGGATTATGCCATGAGATGCTCAACCAACTGAGCCCCCCCTGGCCCCCCAGCAGATCTTTTTTTCTGAATTTATTTTGTATATCCAGCTGCTTACCTTTGACATTCCTCTTAGACATTCCACAGAAGCATCTCAGGTTTTTTTTTTTTTTTTTTTAATGTTTACTTATTTTGAGAGCAGGGTAGGGGCAGAGAGAGAGGGAGAGAGAACCCAAGCAGGCTCTGTGCTGTCGGTGCAGAGCACCATTTGGGGCTCAAACTCGGGAACTGGGAGGTCATGACCTGAACTGAAACTGAGAGTCAGACACTTAACTGAGCCACCCAGGTGCCCCAAGCATCTCAGATTTAATACATTAAAGTGGAGCTTTAGATTTTTTTGCCCTAATCTCGGTCTTCCTGATCTTGCTAAATAGCACTCCTGTTCAACAAAAGGTGAGAACTAAAAGCTGTTTTAGTGAAACTCGGTGAATTCTGTCAGTGGCACCACCAGAATTTCCCTTGAATTCATCTGTTTTCTACCTGGCTCAGATTCATGTAAAACCTTCCTTCCTAGGCTCTGTAACAGCTTTTTTTGGCCCCATCCGATTCACCCTCCATCCAGTAGCAAGTGTGACTGCAGTGGCGCCTCAGAGGCTTCTGTGCTAAGACTGAAGCGCAAGCCTCCTTTTCCGAATCTGGCCTTGCTGACCGTTGTAGCCTCGTCTTGAGCTCCTCTCCACCTGTTCTTTAGAGCCAATCAACCTACAACACTGGGGCTTATTTATTTATTTTTAAGTTTATTTATTTAATTTGAGATAGAGAACCAGCAGGGAAGGGGCAGAGAGAGAGGGCCACTGAGGATCCGAAGCAGGCTCTGTGCTAACAGCAGACACTCACCGACTGAGCCAGCCAGGTGCCCTCCCCTCCTTTTTTTTTTTAATAAGGAACTTTATTTATTTTATTATTATTTTTTAGTTATCTCTACACCAAACCTGGGCTCAATCTCAGGACCCTGAGATGAGGAGTTGCATGCTCTACCGACTGAGCCAGCCGGGTGCCCCTGGAGCTCATTCCTGACTGAGGGTCTTGGTATTTTCTGTTCCCACTGGGGAATATTCTTCACCCATTTATTTTTATGATTAACCACCTCTTATCCTCTATGTCTCAGGTTAAACGTCAGGTGAGCAGCCTGTTTAAGATAGTTGTCACAGTACCTTATGTTCTTTAGGATGTTTATCACAAGCTCTTCTTTAACTTGTTCACTTGTTTAACTCTGCTAGGGCAGGAACCATGTGTATACTCTGTTCCCTTTGCATAATAATAATAGAATGCCCGGCATATAGTAGGGGGCATTGCATATAGTAGGGGGCATAGAATAAGTGTTTGTTGGATGAACGCTTGATCTACTGATCTACCTTCTCTGCTTGGACACCTGGACTGCTGAGAAAATGCAGAGAGTTGTGCTGGGTGGGGCTACTGTGAATTCAGGTTTCCACATTGGTCAGGGTGCCTGGGGATGCTTGGTAGATCTACTTCCTGGCTTGGTCAGCTCCCTTCCTGCTTTTGTTTGCTGTTCCAGACCTTCTCTGCCCTTTAAAGTCCTGATTCCCTGCTTCTTGTTTTGTCTTTTTCCTCCTTTCCTTTTCCATGCAGCTACCAGAAAGTTCTTTTTTAAAACACATCACGTTGCTACTCTCGCAGAGCACCATTTGGGGCTCGAACTCAGGAACTGGGAGATCATGACCTGAACTGAAACTGAGAGTCGGACACTTAACTGACTGAGCCACCCAGGCTCTTTCATCCATTTATTTTTTTTGTTTGTTGTTGAGTGTCTGCTGTATGCCAAGAATCATGTGAAATCCTAAGAAAATAGTGGCAAGCAAACAGTAGTCCCTGCTTCACCCTTGTAGGAGAATGGATCCTGAGGAAGTAACGACACAGGGTCGTTGGAACAGGCATTAGTTCTACAGGGAGGTTAAGAGATAGGCTCACAGTCCTAATAGGTGGCAGAGCAGAGGCCACTGTCCTCGTCACTGTGTCTTTGTGCAATCACAAACATGAGAGGTTCAAAAGAAAGTTGAGGGCTCCACGAAGAGTTTATGTGGGGGACTGAACTTTGTTTGGGATGAAAGGAGTTGCCTAGTCAAATGAGCTGAAGAATGTTCCACGTGGAGAGAAGATAGGTTCTGAGGTTGTGAGGTGGGAAAGTGCTTGGCTCCATGGGGGACCTGGAAAGGTAGCCCTGTGTGACTGCCGTGCAGCGAGCAGGGGAGGGTGCGTAGCTGCAGAGGGAAGCTGGTCAGCCTGCGAGGCTCTGTTTGCGATTTGGGTTTTTTTCCCTGAGAGTGACAGAAAGCCATTAGGGTTCTGAGTGGAGTGAGGTAATTCTGCCTTGTGTCTGCAGACAAGCGCTGGCTTGTCGAGAGTAGGCTGGAAGGGAGTGAAGGCGGGGGGAGAGCCCAGTTAGTGCCGAGGGCAGGGCGAGAGGTGGGGCCGGCTGAGCAAGAGCCACAGCCACTGTGGAGAGGAGCAGACAGTTTAGTCGAAGTGGAGCATGGAATTGGCAGGGAACTTGGCATAGGTTGAATGGGGAAAATGAGAGAAGACAGGAAGGAGCTGAGACTTGCGGGTTTTTGGACGGGTGGTGGGGGGGGGGGATATCGAGAGTTCAGTGTGGGCCCGTCCGATACAAATTTTGGTTAAGACATCCAAATGGTGTTTGAAGAAGGCAGCTGGACATACGGATTTAGGCTTAGATGGGAGGTTCAATCTGGAGCATGCATTTGGGAGTTGTTAGAAAGTGGATGGAGTGTGAGGTCCTGGGAGTGGGTGAGCCAGCCTAGGCTGAGAAGAAGAGGGCCTGGGTGGCCCGGCTACCCTCTGCTTCATAGTCCCTCCTTTCAGGGAAAGCCCTTCACTTATTTCCAGAATGTTTGCACTCTGTCAGACTCTCATGTTTCACTGACCTGAAAAACTCCCTCTATCCTTCAGGAACTGGTAGAGGTGGTCCCTGGGTGGTGTCCTCCTAGACTCCCTCTCCATAGTGTCTTACGTCTGACCTTGCTCCCCAACACGCCCTGTGCTTTGGCCATGTTTGCGTGATACTCATTTTCCTAAATAGCGGACTCCCGGGTCAGCTAACTGCCTTTGTGGGAGTGGTTGCTCTTCCTAAAAGGCCTCTCCTTTCATCTGCCTGGGGAGTGTGTCTTTCAGGCTTAGCTCTGATGTCAGCACTTGGTTCGTTCATGAGACATTTACTGGACACCAGCGTCAGGCCGTGAGGTAAAGGCTGCAGTTGCCCTACAGGGAGGGAGAAGTCCCTGGCGTCGAGCCAGGCGTCCGAGCCACACTGCTGGGTTCACACGGGGCACAGCTGGGGGCAGGTGTCCTAGGCACGTGGAAAGCAAAGGCAGAACTTGAAAAAACATGTTGGGCTTCAAAGTGCTGTTTGCTGAGAGACGTGCAGGAGAGGGGCCAGGTTCTGGGGAGCCCTGGCTTCAGCATGGAGAGAGAAAGTTTGGGGACATTGATGTGTTGGGGTTGCTCTAAGCACAGTCCCGCAGCTTAGGGGAGAGTGTTGCCGCAGATGGGTCTGGGACTTGTTGGCATGTGGTCCGTGGACACTGACATTCAAGGGGTGGTAGGAGCTGGGGCTCGGGAGGTTAGGGGTTGCAGAGGAAGGAGGGGGACTCGCTTGTGTTTCCTTAGTTTCTGCTCAAAGGATTGAGGCCCAGAGTTCTGTCTCTGTCTTCCCCACCCCTGAGGTTCCCCTTTCCTTCTCGCAGGGTGAGGGATCTTCCCGCCCGATTCTGTCCAACTTGTGCCTTGACTTAGATGGGCTCAGTGCGGAGCGTCTCCAGGGAGAGACTCCCGTGCAGCTCTGGCCGTTTGTGGCTGATACACTCCAGGGGCCTTCCTTTTCTAAACTAGTAGGTCTGAGAGGTTACAGGAGGTAGGAGACATCACAGAGGCCCGCCTCCTCACTCCAAGCAGAGCCAGAGTGCCGGGAGGAGGCAGGGGCGCTGGGTGAGCTCTTGGGGAGAAGCGTACCCAGGTTTCGGCTTCCCGACGCCCTGGTGTTGTGTTTTGCAGCTGGACCAGATCTGCATTTCTTTTGATGAAGGAAAAACCACCATGAACTTCATTGAGGCAGCGCTGCTGATCCAGGGCTCTGCCTGTGTCTACAGTAAGAAGGTGGGCCCATCTGGCTGCTGCTCTTGCCATTGCAGCGTCTGGTGGGACTGAGCCTGACTGTCTTGCTGGGGCAGATGGCAGGCTCACCCCTGTCTCTTACCTTCCTCGCCAGCACCTCCTGTGTCCCTCTTCCTCAGCACCTTTTAATACAGCTTGGATTTATAATTGAACAATTATAACTGAGGAACAGTCTTGGATTTATAACTGCAGGGCCTGCTGCTAATGCTAAACATCCAGTGGTACACAGGAGAGCCCCATGCAGCAAAGAATGATCCAGTCCAAACTGTCAGTAGTCCAATCGTCCAGAACCCCATGTAGAATAAGAGGAAAAGCAGGATGAAGCGAGCATCCTGAGAAAACCAGTGTTTAGGAAGTGCCTACAAGAAGGAAAAGTGAGAGAAAGGTAAACCAAGACAGTGTCCCGGAAGACAGAGCAGTAGAGAATTTTAAGGGGGAAGAAAGAAGACCGTAAGACCCAAAATGTTGAGTTCAGTGAATTGACCCACACCGGAAAGGTTTTCAGGTGTCCAGTGGGTATCCTGGAAGGTCACCAGGGGTTTTAGGGAGAGAAGGACCAGACTGTGGGCTGGGGAGAGGTGTGGAGACATGGCGTGACCCCTTTGGGGGAGAGGTCACTGGAAGGGGGGACAGCGAGGAAAGCAGCAGTCCTCCGTTCAGGCTGTGGTCCATCTCATGCCCAGCTCCTGGACACCACCTGCACTGGTGAAATCAGAACTGGGCAGGGGGCAGGTATCAGTGACAGCCAGCGCTGAAGGGTGGGGGTGGGGCGGCGGCTGCAACAGAATCCCAGAAGAGATAGTTGAGGAATGGGTCAGGACCATGGATTGACGAGCCTGCCTTGAAAAAAAGAAAAGGCACCTCATCTCAGGATTCTGGAGGAGGAAGTCAGTATTGATCCGCAGAAGTTGGACACAGGCATTTGGGGAGTTACTGCCAAGGGCCCCAGTTTTCGTAATGGAGAATATAAGTCAGCTGTTAAGAATCAGCTACTACGTAGGAAATTTGGTGAAAGTTCACAATGCTTGCTGAGGGGAATGCAAACGAAAGACTGACAGAAGGCACAGACGGTCCGCGCATCTTGATGTCTGCAGGGGCACGTTTGTGCCCTTTTCCTCCAGCAGTGCGTAGCCATCCCCTAGGGGGGAGCACGGAAAAGTGCTCAGAATTGAGCGGACTCAGCATTGGCGGTGTAGTGGGTGGGAGGAAGACAAAAGGTAAGAGTTCAGAACTGTGTTAAGGAACTTGATAATGGGGTCCAAACTAGAGAAGGGCAGTGAGCCATCTACATTCAGTTCTAATGCACAGGACACGGATTTATCTCTGGGCACCATAAGTTATTAAGACAGTTCAAGATTTCGCTGGTTACGTCAGATTCCTACATCCTGTATTTGTCCTGAGAAGGAATGTCTGCAAGTGACTTTGAAAGCATAAAACGTGAGGTGACAGACGGAGAGAAGTGTGGTAAAGCAAGTGTAGTGAAACGTTGACGAAGTCTGGGAGGTGGGGGGGAGTGCGAGCTCTAGACGAGCACTGCCCAGCAGGACTTCCTGAAATGATGGACATGGTCTGTGACCTGTGCTGTCAAAGACGGTAAGTACTTGCCACACGTGACGACGGAGGCCTCGAAAGGTGGCCGGTGTGACTGAGCAATTCTGAGTTTTACTGACTTTCAGTGAACTTGAATTTCAAATTGGTTGACTCACACGTGGCTAGTGGCAGTGAGAATCATGCATCCCTGGGTACAAATCCCAGACCTACCCCTGATCCAGGCGACTTTCTCTCGGTTTATTCTACTATAAAACGGGAACAGCAGTGACACCTAATTCAGACAGACTAGACGGGAAGAAGCACGAACACAATTCTGTATGTGAACAAACACTTGAAACGGGTAGTGCTTATTGGTCCTAATAAATGGGGCCCCTGTGATGAGGGGGCACCACCTCTTGTGCTCACCATTGTGTCCAGTGTCTAGTGCAGAGCCCCGTACATAAGAGAAGCGCAATGAACGTTTGTTGCATAAAAAAAAAAAAAAAAAAAAAAAAGGCAGGGCCAAGAAGAGGGGTTGCGTGTGCTCTGGGGTGGTGTCATCCCAGAGGGAAAGACCCAGAGGTGGTACACACACGCCCTGCTGGTCAGCCTCGGAAATCCTGACCGTTACCCTGTGACGGGGCAGGCAGGGACTCACGGGCTTCCGGAGATGGGGCGGTGGTGGCCCGAGCCTGCGGGCGGGGCGGGAAGGAGCTGCTGTGGGTGTCGGACAGGAGCAGCACGGCGACGGGCCGGGGGGCCGCACGCAGGCCGGCGTGCAGGGACTGAAGACGGTCAGAGCTGGGTGACGACGGCCGTTCCTGTGGCTGCATGCAGCGTGGGGACGGAGGACGAGGAGAGAACCACAACCGATAAGACGTGCTCGTGTGATTGGAGAGGCCACTCTAGCAGCCACGTGGGCGGGACTTGTGCCGGAGGGTTTCGAGGGGACGGTGGGCTTCTCTGTGCACACGCTCGTCTCTGCGTCTCTGGTAGGCTGCTCCTTTCCGCATCCTCACCGTCTGCTTCTGGTCACCAGGTGGAGTACCTGTACTCGCTGGTCTACCAGGCTCTCGATTTCATCTCTGGCAAGAAGTGAGTACTGGTGGTCTGAGCCAGCAGGTGGAGGCCTGAGTGTCTGCCCTGCCTGCAGCCTCCCAGACACCCATGCACTGATTCTTTCTCAGGCGGGCCAAGCAGCTGTCCTCGGTGCGGGAACAGGGGGCGGATGGGGACGCCAGTTCCGAGGCCCCCCAGGAGGCGGACGACCAGGTGAGATCTATCGGGTGCGTGGCCACTGCCTGCTGTGCACTTGCCAGGCGCTGCTCCTGAGCTGTGTCTCCCCACAGTTCCTGTCGCTGGATGACCTCCCTGAGTCCCGTGCTAATGTGGATCTGAGGAACGACCTGCCTCCCCGTGTGAGTCCCCCTCCCTCTGTGGGGCTGCCTTTAGCTGATGGGGGTGTTGGAAGGTGTCCTCCCATACGGTTTCCCACATGGAGCCCGCGGGGCCTGTGGCTCACCCACTCTTGGCCTCCACGCAGGAGATCCTCATCGTCCCTCTCCTGCCCATGGCCCTTGTGGCCCCTGATGAGATGGAGAAGAATGTTAGCCCCCTGTACAGGTACTGGCCTCAGCTTGGCTGAGGGGAATCAGATAAGGGGCGAGGGCTGCTTGGGAAGGGTCTCTGCAGTGGCTGTGTTTCTGCCAGCACAGCTGTCAGGGGGAGGTCCTGGCCAGCCGGAAGGATTTTAGGATGAACACATGCACCGCCCACCCCAGAGGAGCCTTCATGTTGGAGCCGGTGGGCATATCCCCAACGGAGACACTGCTGCCAAGGAACCAGAAGGGTGAGGGCTTGGATGTGGGGGCCGGGTGGGAAGGAAGGGACTTCTGGGCTGGACCCCTTGTCGGGTCCCCTGTGCCTGCCAGCTCTGGTCCTGCCTCCCTCCCCGGGTACCTGCTGTGAGGATAGGTCTGCCAGGCCACATCCCCTCTGCCCCCTCTTTGCCCGTAGCTGGCTCGGCCCCGGGGTGCCCGAGTCCTGTGACGGGTCTCTGCTCTCCTTCCCCTGCCCTGGCTCTGCTGGGCCCCTGGGAGGGGCCTCCTGGAGGGAGGGGCTGGGCTGACCCTGTCCCGTCCCCCATCTTTCGCAGAGGCTGAGGGGGCTGAGGAGCAGCCAATGGAAGTCTGTGTGTGCAGTTCCGTCCCCGCGCTCAGCGCCTCCCAGGAGCCAGGTGAGAAGAGAGCACCACGGTGGACTTGCGGGGTTGGGGTGGGGAGATGGGGCTCTGCGTGGGGCCACGCTCCGCCGCCCCAGGGGTGAGGTGTGGGGAGCAACGAAGCCTGGCTTCTTTGCCCCTGGACCTAGGCCTCCCTCCCCACCTTGGCCTCACTGCGCCGTCTTGGTCTCGTGACTGCCCTCGGGCCGTTCTCGGGCCCGTGAGGTTTGGACCTCGCCCTGGGCACACATGGACGGCAGCCTTTCAGGAGGAAAACTGGTAAAACGAGCCAAATGAAACCGTGGCATGGCGAGAGGCGTGGTCATACCACTCCGGGTCTAACGGGTGGGGCTGAGTGAGGGACTCGGCCTTGCAGGCTCTCCGGGGTGTTGGCCAAGGCCAGCCTCCCATCTGCTGTCTGGCCTTGGGCTTCTCGGGGCTGACCGGTCTCTTGCTCCCCGGCCCAGGTACCTCTCCGGAAGGCCCGCTGCCTGGAGGTGGTGAGGAGGATGAGGACGCAGATGGGGCAGTGGAGCTCCCTGAGCCCATGGCCCCCGACGTCCCTCCAGAGCCCCAGGAGCCCAGGAGCCCGCAGCAGGTGGGGGCCCTGCGAGGCCTGCGAAGGCCCCACACTCCGGTGGGATAGGCGGGCCCGGGGGCTTTGCCCTTTCGGGTGGTGCCTTCTACATCTTTCCTCTTTCCGATCAGAATGGCTGCTGCTCCTTAGAGAGGTGGCCTAGGGTTCAAGGGTCTGAGCCCCGTGGTCATGCTACCACCTAGCATGGCAGCTGGTCTCCCAGGCTGACTCCCGAGATCGGGCTGGTGGGAGGGGATGGGCTTTGGAGGCTGTCGCTGCCCCTTCCACCCCCGAGGGTTGGCTTTGTGTTCCTGCCTGGAGCTCCAAAATCTTTTCATTAGAACAAAAATCCTGATACATACAGGAAAAACGTTAATATTTGTTAATTTTGATTGGTACATACATGGATGTTTATTGCAGTCTTTTTTTTTCTTTTTTGCTATTTTTTAAAGGAAAAAAACAGTACCCCATTTTACTAGTTTACTAGTTTGTGTGTTCTAAAATTTTTCCTAGAGTGTTTGTTTTCCTTAAGAGGGTCCTTCTGCAGGGTTCTTGGTGTCCGACCCTAGAGCAGACTACTGGGGTGCCCCAGCCTTGGGTGGAGGAGGGGAGAGGCATCCCTGGGGCTGTTTCTTTGCAGAGTGCTGCCCAGCCCAGCAGGTGTGTGCTGCGGGAGCGACGGGAGCCTATGTCCCTGCTGAAGGTGAGGGTTAGTGGGGCTCAGACCCTCCCCGGCAAGGAGGATGTGCTTTGGGGCTCTGCTGCCCGCCCCTCACTCCTGCTAGCTTTCAGAGCTCCGGATGCCTGGGCTCCTAGCTGGAGGCCCTTTGTGCTGGCTCGCTCTTGCAAGGAATCTTCCTTGCCCCAGAAATCGAATCCCCTCTTCTGCTGCTCTGGGGAACCTCTCTCTCTGGTGGGTCACCCTTGGGTCCTGGATTGAATGTGGCCAGCCCTTCTCTGTGTCTGGACTTCTGGGGGGGAAGATGCACATCCCCTGCTCCCACCCCAGGGTCTGCTTGTACTCTTTGCTCAGGAGACCCCAGACCCCTGGCAGAGCCTGGACCCCTTTGACTCCCTGGACGCCAAGCCCTTCAAGAAAGGTAATTGGGTGGAGGGACACCTTCACTCGGGCACCTGTGGCCGGGTTCTCCGGAGCACTAGTGGTAGATGAGGGTGGGGGCTGTGCTGCCTAGTGCGGTCTGCACTTGCTCCTCGGGCTTGTGGGTGCCATCATCCGCCCCAGGGCCTTTAGTTGTGCACTGAGACGTAGCCATTTGCCCCCAGGTAGGCCCTACTCTGTGCCCCCCTGTGTGGAGGAGGTTCCAGGACAGAAGCGCAAGAGGAAGGGTGTCGCCAAGCTGCAGGACTTCCACCAGTGGTACCTGGCTGCTTGTGAGTGGGTGTGGTGGGGCCGGGCCAGGGCAGGAGGGTCCGCGTGCAGCTCACGGGGACTTGGCTCGGTTCCTACTGACCAAATTCTCTCGAAGATGCCGAGCACGCTGACAGCAGGAGGCCCCGGCGAAAGGGCCCGTCCTTTGCAGGTGAGGTCAGGGTCATGTGCGCACTCTGCTGAGTGCCTGCCTCCCCTCGGCCTGGGGGCACCCAAGGCTCTAGATGGACTGGGGAGGGGGGCTGGGCAGGGCGTGGGAGCCCCTCTTACAAGGGCTTTGTGTGTAGACATGGAAGTCCTGTACTGGAATCACGTGAGGGAGCAGCTGGAGACCCTCCGGAAGCTGCAGAGGAGGGAGGCAAGTACTGGCCACTGTCTGGAGCCCGCGTGGTCCCAGGTGGGAGACAGCAGTGTGCCTCATAGATGCTGTCTGCACACAGATGGCGGAGCGGTGGCTGCCGAGGCCTGAGGAGGGGCTGTGGCCTGTGGAAGAGGACCGCCTGGAGGGTTCCCTGGAGGATCTGGGGGCGGCAGGTGGGAGCCTACTGGGATGGGCCGGGGTGGGGGCTCAGCATCCGCTGCCAGCCAACCTGCCTCCTCCTGGGCTTCTCTGTCTGCCAACAGATGACTTTCTAGAGCCTGAGGAGTATGCAGAGCCTCAGGAGGCAAAGCCTGGGGAAGCCGCAGACCTGGGTAGGTCTGAGAGTGAGCTGCTGGCCCGGGGCGGGGGGGCGCCTGAGGACAGTGGAGGGGGGAAGGGGTGTGGCCTGTGGCCACAGAAGCTCATAGCTGCCCCTTTCCCAGAAGCAGAGGCCGTGCCGGCATCCCTGAGCTATGAGGAGCTGGTCCGCAGGAATGTGGTAGGTCCCAGTCAGAGCAGGTGGGGGCGCTGGGTGCGGGGCTCCTGCACAGAAGGTGGCAGCTCCCGGTCCCGCCCTAGGAGCTCTTTATCGCCACGTCTCAGAAGTTCGTGCAGGAGACGGAGCTGAGTGAGCGCATCAGGCACTGGGAGGACACCATCCAGCCGCTGCTCCAGGAGCAGGTGAGGGAGGGGTTGGGCCAAGCCCTGACTGACAGCTAGGGACTCCCCTGCCGCCTGCCTGGGTTTTGCCCCGGGATCTTGCCCCTCTTTCTTGCAGGAACAGCACGTGCCCTTTGACATCCACACCTATGGGGACCAGGTGGTCTCAAGGTTCAGCCAGCTCAACCAGTGGTGTCCCTTTGCGGAGCTAGTAGCTGGCCAACCTGCCTTCGAGGTGTGTCGCTCCATGTTGGCCTCCCTGCAGCTGGTGAGTGGCCTGGGGAGCCTGGGAGGGAAGCGGTCCCCGACTCTGCTGACACCTTATCCCTGTAGGCCAACGACCACACGGTGGAGATCACTCAGCAGCCGGGGCTGGAGGCAGCTGTGGACACCATGTCCCTGAGACTACTCACCCACCAGCGGGCCCACAAGCGCTTCCAGACTTACGCTGCCCCCTCCATGGCCCAGCCTTGAGCGGGGAGCCTTGACGCTGACGGGTGGGCTCTGGAGCTCCGTCCCCCGTGGGTGCTGGGCATCGTGTCTGCTCACTCGACCCTTGTTTCCTGGCTGGCCCAGCCCAATAAAATGGTGTTGCCATCCCACTTAGTCTTAAAAAACACTCCTGCGCTGTGCAGGCAAAGGGCTGCGCTTCCCTGCCGTGGCCTCCTGGGGCCACCGACGACGCAGACCACAGGCACACAGCTCCATCACACCCTCTTTAATGACCTGGTTCAGTGCAGGACGCTGCGGAAGGCAGCCATGTGGCGCCTCACGCTGTCTGCGATCTGCTCTGCTGATCTGGCCCGGCTGTAGTAGTCTGTGAAGAGGCCGTCAGGGCTGAGCAGGTAGATGGCAATGGAGTGGTCCACGATGTAATCCTGGTCCTCGTCCTTGGGGCCCGCGCTGTAGTACACGCGGTAGCTGCGGCTCACTTGGGCCACCTGCTCAGCAGAACCGGTCAGGCCCAGCAACCGTGGGTGGAAGTCCTGTACGTAGCGGGCCATGGCTGCGACAGTGTCCCGCTCGGGGTCCACAGTAATGAAGACAGGCTGCACCGGGGGCAGGCCGGGCTCAGCCTCCAGCTGCCGTACCACCTGCACCAACTTCTCCAGCTCTTCTGGGCAGATGTCGGGGCAGTGAGTGAACCCAAAGTACATCAGCACCCACTGACCCCGGAAGTCGGCTTTGCAGCGAGCCCGTCCCTGGTGGTCCAGCAGGCTGAAGTCCCCCTGGCCCACAGCCGCCTGGCGCAGGGCCTCTGTCCGCTGTTGCTGCCGCCGCTGCTCCTTCTCAGCCCTGGCAGCCAGCCAGGCCCCACCCAGCCCAGCCCCAAACAAGGCGGTGATCAACAGCCTAGTTCCAAGCCCAGGGCCCTGGGGCCGGCTCTGCCTGCCCGTGTCTCCAGGGCCCTGCCTTGACAGGAGCCGACACCTCACATGTCCGGCCTTGCCTCCCGGGGTCCAAACGAGGGCTGAGGGCTTCAGATGAGAGAGCCTGTGCCAAGCCTTGGGTGCCAGAACCAGCAGCAGCATGGACCTGACGCTCCTAGGAAAGAGCACAGGTGTCAGGAGCCTGCGGTTGCCTCCGCCTCCTGGGTCAGCCCCCGTTGGCTCTGGGGAGACTTGCCACCGTCTGAAGGACCAAGGCTGCACGGCAGCTCACAGCTGCTCACCTAGTGCTCAGGACTGCCTCACCTATGAAAGGTGTTCTCAAATGCCCATGCTTGTCACTCCTGTCCTTTAGCTGGAGAGGCTCAGTCTGTCTCCTCCCACCCTGGTCCTGTGCCTGCAGCTCTATGGCCCCGGGAAGCACTCCACACCTCACCGGGTCAGCTGATGGGAAGCATTCCAAGTGCATGCCTTGCCTGGGCTCCAGAGCATGTGTGTCGTTTTGCAATAAACCCATTTCTTGAAAGGAGGTGGCCGAGTCTCTGCCTTTAACCCCCAAAGATGGGCTCCTCTGGCCCTCCTGCGGCCTGCCAGCCTTTCACCACTTTAACTCTGTGCCCCCTCCCCCCGCGCTCAGCAGCAGCCCTGTGCACCCATGCCGGTCCGCCCACAAGGAGCCCGGGCAAGTACCCACCGACGCCGCTCCAGGCCGAGCTTTCCTGGTGCTCTCACCCCGAGAGGAATGAGGTTTCCACTGGTCACGAGCGTCCCCACCGCCCTTCACAGCCAGGATCCTGACACCAACTTCGGTGTCCGCCGTGTCCTTCTCACAGGAGCTCCTGTAAATTTGCTAAGTGGAGGCCTTGAGACTCCCCCTCACCTGTTCGTTCAGCTGCTGAGAAGACCCTCCCGAGGATTCCCAGACTTCTGGTCTCCGCCCACTTCCGGATGGTTCCTGGGGTTGCGCGCTGGGCTGGATGACCTTTGGCACGTCCCACAGCCTCTCTCCACCAGCTTCCTTCTTTACATGCGCGCTCTAAGCAGTGCACGCGATGTGCCTGGCAAGCGAAGGCAGCCTGTGGCCTTCCTGGGCCCCTTTTTTCTGGGAGCCCCACCTCCAGGGCGCCCTCCCGGACGCGCACCTGTAAGGTCAGAAAGCTGGACACCGAGCCACACACCGAGCACGACCCAGTCTCCTCGGAACCCGGCGTAAGTACCGCGACTCAGGGGACAGCCCCGCTCTGCCAGAGCTCGTCACCGCTGTAGACTCAACCACGCTGCACTAGCGGAGCCGACAGATTCCTGCGCTACCGGTGCGCTCAACGCCAGCGCGCACGCTCATGGGCATGGCGCACGCGCAGACAAGCGTGAACGTCCCCCTCCCCAGTCCTTGCTTCTCTGCGCGCGTGCGCAAAAGGTGGCGGGCCCAGCGCAGAGTTGGGCGGGGCGTCTCCCTGGCCCCGCCC
The DNA here is from genome assembly GCF_022837055.1 of Prionailurus viverrinus. Lineage (NCBI taxonomy): Eukaryota > Metazoa > Chordata > Mammalia > Carnivora > Felidae > Prionailurus > Prionailurus viverrinus. The sequence continues at coordinate 139,309,046 of NC_062567.1, forward strand.
CTTCGCCCTCCGTCCCGCGGCGGCCCGGCTTCCCTCGGAGCCACTTCCCCCACTTCCTCTCGGTCTCGCCGGCCTTCCTGCGGTTTCGCCGCGGCGGTCTGTTCCGCAGTGTGTCGATCGGCGCGCGCGGGCGGCGGCGGGAAGAGGTCGGCAAAGGACGAGGAGGTGGCGAAGGGCGCGCGGTCCGAGGGCACGACGACCCCTGCAGGGCCAGCCTCCGACCCACGCCGACCTACAGTTCAGCTTCCACCTCCCGCCGGAGTGGATGCCTCGCGTGGCTGCGCCCGGATGAGTTGGCGCGGTGCCGGCCGGAGGCAGGGGGCCAGGGGTGAGAATCCGGGCTCGGGGAAGGAAAGGGGATGGGAACTCGGAGAAGGGAAGGGGCCTGGGTTGGTGGGGAGGGACGGAGGTCTCCCGGCGCCCACTGTCCACGGGCACGTGCAGCTCCTCCTCCGGGCGCGGGGGTCCGGGAGCATAGGCCTGGAGCCAGGCCCAGGTCCAGGCTCTGCTCCCGGGCATCCACTCGAAGCGCCCCTGGGCCGGGCGGTCCTCCAGCTCCCAAGAGGCACATGGGACCAGACTGCCAGAGTCATGCAGGGGAAGTTGAGCTCACGTTAGAAGACCTACCCAAACAGGCCACAGCCACACTGGGATTCACATAGGACACACGAACTCCAGCAGGCACAGGTGCTCCCCAGGACTCTTGGCAGCTGCTGGGTGTGACTAGGGAATACTTCAAGTCCACCACCGGAGGGGATGGGTTGTCCACCATCTTCTGACTGAGGATGGAGGGGGTGGTGACGCAGAGGGGTCTGGAGCTTTTTCGGAGATGTGGCGTGTGAGAAGTGAGATGATTCATTTTCAGAAACACCAAATAAAAGTTGTGCTGTCTACTTAAGAATAGGTTTATAACCTATTGGAAATATGTATGAACCTCTCCCCCGCCGGAGTCCCAAACCCTTAGGCACTTCACTTCCTGGTTCTTCCCCTCTCCTTTTGCGGCCTTATTTTCTTGGGCTTTGCAGTTAGCGTGCACCAAAGAACTGAAGTCTGCCTCACCTCAGGGAATGTACATTTGTTCCAGCCAGACTACTTTGTGCCTTCCGTGGGCAGAGGCGACCTCTGGGGAAGGCTGTAACCCCTGTAGTACTCACCAATGAAGAACAAGGGGAGGGACTTCACGCTAGGAGATAAACTGCCTGCCATAACCGCCCTGAGTGTGCCTGTCCCTTAGACACCGCTCTTGCAAGAACGTTGATTAGAGCCTGGCTTCACTGTGCTCTGAGTCTCCGTGTCCTTCCTTCGAGTGGGTCGGTGGGCTTATTTCTCACAGGGGTATACTGACTCTTGGGTCAGTCATGAGGGTTTAGGGACCCTGAGTGTTGAGGATCAAGTCCCCTGTTGTACCTGCAACGGGCTTGGTGGGTTGTGCATCAGTCAGGTCACCTTTCTGAGTTGGTGGTCAGGGATCTTGTGATGGTACGCTGACCCTGGGGTCTATTCAGATCACCAGTGATTGGGGGAAGTCCCATGGTCTCCTGATGAGAGGACCCTGACTGTGTGGGTCAGAGGTCAGGGGTCTTTAACATGCAGGAAGTAGACCTGGAGTCTGAGGTCAGGTTACCTGTGATGACTAGCAGGGTGTCGATGGAGACTGACACTCACTCTGGCTTCATACAGGAGTCCATCCACAGGAACCAGCTTCTTGCCCTGACCCATAGGACTGCGCCCACTCCCTCCAGCAGCCCTTACATCTGGCCAGACTACCTTGCATCAGGACTTCCAGGGACCCCCTTCACTGACCCTGATCAAGGATTCATCAGCAACCATGACAGGTGTCCAAGACCATGACCAGAAACTTCTGAACAATTCTGGTAATTCCTCATTAATGACTGGCTGACCCATCAGGTATAATGACCAATGTCCTGTGGCCCATTAAGGATTGATCAGAGAGCCCAATGGTGATTGTTATCAAGTCCCTATTAATGACTCCAATCAAGGTTTCACTGATGATGTGACCAAAGTTCAATGACCATCAGTGACCCAAAAATAACTTTGATCAATATCCTCATTAGTGACCCTGATTAATGACCTATCAGTGATTCTTCAGAGATTCTGGCCAATATTACCATCAAGAACCTAGATCAATGACCAGTGGCCCACCTGTACCTGCTCTTAACTCTGGATGAGGGTGAATCCAGGAATAGACTCCAGTTTATTGGCGGGGCTTCCTCCCCGGCCCCACCCCTCCCTTCCCCACCAGGGTACCTCAAACCACATCCGTTGGTCATTGGTACCTGCTGGGCAGGGATGCTGAGTACACCTGCACACCTGCTCCTCCTCTACCTCCACCATTCTCTCTCACTTTCCCTGGTTAGGGCTTCAGCTGGAGTTAAGCATTTAGTAAGTAGTTGTATGTGCAGCTGTTGGAGAGGGAATGGAAAAGAAATTGTTTTGATTTGGTATGGGGAGTGACGAGGAGGAGGCTAGTACCTACCCCTAGGAGCACAAGTCTGGGGAACCAAGAGAGAGGAGTACCCAGCTCTTCCCTTGGGAGTCCTGAGTGGGGTACCCAAGGGGGAGCTGGAGAACTTGGTCCTGTTATGGGGGGCTGATGGGGTGGGGGGAACCTAAATTCCATCCTGGGGGTGAGAAGCCTGGACCCCATCTTTGGGGGACTTTGTCTAGGCCAGGCTTGAAGTTGGAGATTGCCTGTAGGCTGCTAACTGACCTCTTTGAGGTCAGACGTTCTGGTCTGGAGAGGAGGCATCTTCTAACCTTGTAGCCTATAGCCAGCCGGGTAGGTACCAGGTCCAGGCTGACCTTGTCACCCACTCCCCTTGTAGAATCTTGTTCATGAGTTGCAGGCATAAGGGCTCTGGCAGCTCCAGCTGCTGTCCAGACTTGGCCAGGGCCTGGGTCAGCACCACTTTCTTCTTCAGATCTATGCCTCCCAGTGGCATGGCCACTAGCACGGCCTCTAGGCATGGAATACGGTGGTGGTGTAGCCATCACGGGTGGGTGGGGGTGGGGGTGGGTGGGTGTGGTGTTCTCACAGCGGTGGGTTATCTTGAGGTCACTGACAGTGCTGGGGCACTGTCCCCAGGACAGTTGTGGCGTCCCCAGGGGAAAGCGGTCTCGGGCTGACCTCAGGGTTAGGGGTGCCCAAAAGTTCCCACGCACCGATTTGCGCGCCCTGCGCCCTCCCCAACACAGCGCGCACGAAGCCCCGCAGGTCCCCCTAGCTCAGGGGGCTTTCGTCTCTCTTCAGGCGGGTCAGACCCGGGAGTTGCTTGAGCTCCCTCCCCCTGAAAGGTCACCAGGCGCCCCTGGGCCGTGGGTCCCTAGGACGCCATCGCTCCGAGCCTGCGGGGTGCGAGACCGCCGGAACCTGCGGCCGCCCTGTGTCCGGGTGTCTGCAGCAGGTGCACCTGTCCCGACCCTGATCCCGGTCTCTCCCTCTCATGTCCGCCCCTCTGTACCGTGTCTGTGGTGCCCGTGTGCGTGTCTCCGTGTCTGGCTCCTACTCGTCGGCCTCACAGCCTGACCCCGGCCTGTACCTGTCCGGTACCGCGGCCCTCACCTATCCTGCTCCAGACTCCGGGCGGGTGCGGTTTGCCGTCCCGCGGCCACAGGACGGCGGGTGGGCGGAGCCTCCCGGACAGGCGGGACTCTCGGCCAATGGTCGCCCCAGGCCCTTCTGTCTCGGCCAATCAGGAAGGTCCGCGGAGCTCCGGGGACCCGTGGACCCCAGCGTCCCGCCGCGCACGCCCCGCGCCCCGCGCGCCCGCCGCGAACACACAGGGGCGGACACGCTGCTGGCTCGGGAGGCTTTAAGCAAACGTTTGTGGGGCCACGCCCGCCCAGCGGGTCAGTCATCCGCGTAGGTCAGGACCCGGGCCAGGTGGTCCGAGTGCCGGATCCCGAAGCTCCAGCCGCCGGGCTTGCGGTGCTGCGGACCCAGGAGACGGCGCTGACCTCGCGGGGCGAGGCGTCCAGCTCCGCGCCGGGGAACCCCGGGACTCCGACCCTCCTTCCCTGTCCCCTGACCCTTGACCCGGGACTCCAGACCCCTTGGTCCACGTTGTAGGCTGCGGGTCCCGGATTCAGGGTGTTGTCCTGGGGGAGTGAATTCCGCGCCAGCATCGAGAACTGAGGGGCCCGAGGCTTGTAGATCCCAGTGTTCACCACGTGGTAGGCGCAGGGACCCGGGGTCTGTGGGAGGGCAGCGGGGGCGCACTGGCCTTCACCTCTTGCTTCCTGACCCTCTGTGGCCCGCCGGGTGCACCCCGCGCTGCGCCGTGTCCCGCAGCCCCTCTCCCACCTTGCTGAGGTCCTCGAAGCAGCTGCCCACTGCGCTGCGGCCATAGATGGAGTAAGTTGGGGCCGAGACTTTACCGATGACACGCGGACCCAAGAGCGAGGGCACAGTGTAGGCCCCGGGGCCTGGGGAGGAGCCAGCAAGGGGTGGGGTCTGGGGCGGGGGTGAGTCTTCCTGGCCAGGCCAGGGTCTCCCCGCCGCAGCCTGGAGAGTGGTTCCCCGTCAGGGATAGGAAGGTCCACGGTGCTGGAATAGGCCTTTCTGGTCTCACCTGGGGTCTGCGGCTCCGCGTGGATGCCCCAGTTTCGGGGGGCGATGGTGTGCCGAGGCGCACTGGGGTACGTCGCGTTCCCAGCTCGTTCTGGGAAGTACCTGCCTGCGGGGCGGACCGGGGGTGTGGGCCGGGACCGGGACCGGGTTGGGGGCCTGGTGGGGACCCGGGTTGGGGGTCCTGGGACTGAGGTGAATCCGAGCCACGGTTTGTCAAAGCCCGGTGGGGCTTGGGGTTGAGATCCAGATGTGGAGGTACCGATTTTGGAGTGTTAGGGTACACGGGGAGGGGGCGTCGGGGCACAGGTAGGGGGTTCCCGGGTGGGCCTTCCCGGAGGCGGCTCTGCCCTGGGGAGCCCGGGGTCCCAGGGGTCCTGACCGGGTCCCGGAGTGAGGAAGGGCGCTGCGTGGCGCGGACGGCCGTAGATGGAGTAGGCGGGGGTGCCGTCGGGGCCGCGCACGGTCATACGAGCTGGAATCAGGTGGCCGGGCCCGGGGCCGCACGAAGTCTGCTGCGTGGGGAGGCGAGCGCCGAAGGAGAACGCCGGGGCGCGGGGCCGCGACGGGTCGTGCAGGATGTAGCCTGAAGGAGCGTCCCAGCGTCACCGCGGGCCCCCGCTGCTCCCCGCCCCGGGCACAGCGCACCGTATCCCTCCCTCCAACAGACTTCCCTCCCTTCCACCCTGCAGCCGGGTTAAGGCGTCCCCTTGGCGGCACAGGCCTCGGTAGCCCCTCCACCCCCCGCCCGACGCCGGTACCGGTGTTCGGTGGCAGCATGTACTTGGGCCCCGGGCCTCTGTAGAGCGCTGCGATGGGGCCGCGGGGCCGGTGCGGCCGCCAAGGGCCGACCCAGACGTCCGAGCCCATGGCGCGCGAGGGTGGGGTGAGCTTACGGCCCGCGGCACCTGTGGACAGAAGGTGGCGGCCCCGGCCCCTCCACCCAGGACTCGCGCCGAACGCGCTTCTCCGCTCCAGCTCCTCCCGACTCCGGGGGTGGGGCCCATCCTGTATCCCGGGCGCCGGGAAAACAAACCGGAGCTTTCCCGGCTCGGCGGGGGGCGGCGGGGGGCCGGGCCGGAGCTTCAAGCCCCCAAAGTGAGTCCAGTAGGGGTGTGTGAGCGCGCCAAGTTTGGACTCAATCCTGGGGGGAAGGAATTCCCTGGGGTTCTGGGGGGCTGGGATATTTTAGGGGCATCCGGCCAAGACACTGGGGCGAGGAGGCGACGTGGGGAACCTGGTGCCCAGAGGGTGCTCCAGAGTTGATGCACTAACCTGCTCTTGTGGCTCCCGGCGGGGAAGGCAAGGTGGGGTGCCCGGATGCCTGCCCCCTCCCGGCCCGACTCTCAGACCCCATTGTGTCCAGGTTCCGCCTCCTGGCAACGGGGCTCACCGCCCCTTACCCCAACCTGGCTCCGCCCCCCGCAACCCCGCCCTGGAGGCTTCTCCGCGGAGTCGTCGCCGGTGCCGCCGCCCTGCAGGCAGGGCCTTGCGCCAGAGCACTGGCCTGGCTCTTCGCTGGGCTTCAGTGCCCCCATTCCAGAAGTGTACGGCGCCCTGACAAATTCTCATTTAAAAACCACTGGATCAAAGAGAAACTCAAATGTGAAGTTACACGTTATGTAGAAAACATTGCAAAGGTAGATCCCTCATACCCAACTCTACAGGACAGAGCTACAGCTGTGTTCAGTGGAAAACGTATAGCCTTAAATAACTCTATTTAGGCTATACGTTTTCATTATTTTTTAAAGTTTATTTATTTTGAGAGAGAGTGCTATCAGGGCATGGGCAGAGAGAGAGGGAGAGAGAGAGAATCCCAAGCAGGCTCTGCACTGTCAATACAGAACCGATGTGGGGCTTGAACCCAAGAACCCCGAGATCATGACCTGAGCTGAAACCAAGAGTCAGATGCTTAACTGACTGAGCCACCCAGGTGCCCCTAAATAACTTCATTATTAATGAAGGAAAAATTTAAGTAAAGAAACTTAGTGTTTATCTTACAAACAGAAAAAAAAAAAAGCAATGAAGGAAATGAAAAGAATGTGTCCATTTTACCCAGCTCTGCCAGTCACCTGCCTACTCTCGGAAGGGGGCAGGGGATGAGAAGGAGGGCCCAGTGGCTTGTGGGAATTCTGGTCTTTGCCAAGGGAGCTCTGAGCCCAGTGTGGCATGGAACGTGAGGCAAGCTGGGGATTGCTGGGAGCTGCGCGTCTGGGCCCTCCAGGGGGGACCTGAGGGCCGAAAGGGAGAGGCAGGTAGAGGGTGCCTTGTCTAAAGAGAATTTTAAAATAACACCGAGGGTGTGCCAAATTGATCAGCCTTTTATTATCCTTACGAGACCAGCAATTCTAAAGAAGGTCCGAGAGAAGATAACTCCTACCCCACAAATCTTCTGTTAGTGGTTTAAAAAGATACTGTGGTTACTGTTGAATTTTAATAGCATATATGTAAGTTTCAAGTTAGCAATTTTTATTACCTTTATTAAATGTTGTATTCTGTATGGAAGTTAATGCAGACTCCCTACAAGTTGTTCTTAGGGGACTCAGTGCCTCATGCTTGGACATTCGAAACGGCTTTTGGAGCTCAAGGGGCAGTTGTGTCTCCTCTCCCCGAGGTGACACATATTTCTCCTTTTAAGCCTTAGATTTGAGATGAGCAATGAGACCAGAGTGATTGCAAGAAGGAAGAAGAAACAGAACTCAGTTTTCGCACTTTTGTAATTCTGTGACCATTTGGAGTTTTTATTTGTGTTTAAGATTTTAAATAGTGAGGGACTCCTGGGTGGCTCAGTTGGTTGTGTCCGATTCTTGATTTCAGCTTAAATTGGTGAGTTCAAGTCTCGCATCGGCCCCGCTCTGACAGTGCGGAGACTGCTTGGGGTTCTCTCTCTCTCTCTCTCTCTCTCTCTCTCTCTCTCTCTCTCACTCTCTCTCTCTCTCAAAAGAAATAAATAAATTTAAAAAATTAAAATACTGAGATAGGGCAAGGTGTACTATTTTTGTTTGTTTGGTACAAACTTTATTTCATATGTGAAGTATTTTACCGAATTAGAATATTTTAAAAACAAAAATATTTTAAAATTGCTCATTTTAATTGCGAATTAAAGAATGAGTCAATAAAATCATTATTGCTGCTTATTAGATGATAATTTCTGAAAAGCATGTTGCAGGATACCAGAGGGGGTGTTGACAGAAGATCCCCCATAAAATCAGACACACCGGGTTGGTCCACCCAGACGTGGGATCTGGGGTGCACCGAGCTGTGAGCTGTGGGCTTCCAGGGGCTCGCAGCAGCTTGGCCATCCAGAGCCAGCATTTGAGTGGGAACCGGGACCTGAGTGGGAAGTTCCAGGGCTGGTGTGCACCCCTGTGCCCCGGGACTCCCCATCTGCCCAGGACTCTGCCTGGGCTCAGCCACCAGGTGCAGGAGCAGCGGCTGTAGAAAGACAGAAAGTCAGGGAAGGATGAGCTCCTAGAATGTGTGGGCAGAAAATGAGGGCTGGGGGCAGGACTAGATTCCTGGGGTTAGTGGACAGTGATGGGACCTGGTTTTTCCTCGTTTGCCTTTGTTTCTTCAGCCAATGAATCATTTATTTCCCTCCTCCATGGAAATAGCCGAATTTCTACCCAAGATATAAGCGTGGTGCATCCAGCTGTAAGGAAAAAGCCAACCTATGCAGAAAGACACACAGCCAGAAACAGAGCACCCTGGATGCTTGTCTTATCCCAGAATGGGCTTGTCTTACCCACGCGATTCTGTGCCTTCCTGTATGATGACTTAACCAGTCCTCATTCATAGATATTTGGGTTGGTTCTGCAGCTTAAGATTGTGATCCCAGGTACTCTGAATTCTACTAAATTAATCTTCATAAGTTCACCCAAATAGTTCTTTGGGATAAACTTCCTGATGTGGGACTGCGAGGTCAAGGGGATGATGATTTGGCGAATGTTGCCTAATTGCCGTCCTCAGAAGTGCAGCCTCCCTAGAATGCTCGCTAGTGAGGGTGCTGACTGAGCCTCTTGCTTGCTGTTGTGTCTCCAGTGGGTCATAAATATTTGATGAATAAATAGATTAATTTATACTTTCTTCAATGAATTGTGTTTCTTTTTCTGTACACACTAACCAGTGAAGGTTAAGATCAACCTTTCTAATAGAGCCAAATATATTCATAGAGCATGTATTATGTGTCAGGCACTATACTGAGTACTAATTTGCTGAAATTATTTTATTTAACCCTCACAGCAAAGTTGGAGTAAAGTGCTATTATTTATTCCAATTTTACAGATTAGGAAACTACATGAAGGCATGAAGGGCTACGTGCTTAGAGAGTGGTGGAACTGAGATTCAGATCCAGACTATCTGGCTCTCACACTCTAGACCCTTAATGAATCACACTGCCTCTATACCTTGGCCAGTCTGATGTAAAAATAAGGTCTTGTTTTGTTGAGATTTGCATTTCATTGGTTCTCAGGAAGAATGAACATATTTCATAGATTCATTGGCCATATATATTTCGACAAACTGCCTGTTCACGTGTTTCTATCAAATTTTCTGTTGTTTTTTTCATATTTTTCTTATTGATTTGTAAGACATTTATTTAAAATATTTTATTTTCTGATTTTTATGTAAACCTTTTTTAAGGTTTATTTTTGAAAGAGAGAGAGAGAGACAGAGCATGAGTGAGGGCGGGGTAGAGAGAGAAAGACACAGAATCTGAAGCAGGCTCCAGGCTCCGAACTGTCAGCACAGAGCCCAGTGCGGGGCTTGAACCCACAGACTGTGAGATCATGACCTGAGCCGAAGTCGGAAGCTTAACCACTGAGCCACCTGGGCTCCCCTAAAAGATTTTATTTTATTTTATTTTATTTTAATTTTTTTTCAACGTTTATTTATTTTTGGGACAGAGAGAGACAGAGCATGAACGGGGGAGGGGCAGAGAGAGAGGGAGACACAGAATCGGAAACAGGCTCCAGGCTCCGAGCCATCAGCCCAGAGCCTGACGCGGGGCTCGAACTCACGGACCGCGAGATCATGACCTGGCTGAAGTCGGACGCTTAACCGACTGCTCCACCCAGGCGCCCCTAAAAGATTTTATTTTTAAGTAATCTCTACACCCAATGTGGGGCTCAAACTCACGACCCCGAGATCAAGAGTTGCACGCTTCACCGACTGAGCCAGCCAGCACCCCAAGACATCTTTATGTTACATATTTAACTTTGGGGGTCATATGTTTTCCAGATTTGTAGTTTTTCTTTCTATTTTGTTATTGGTAATCTTTTGCTGTACAGAAAAAATATGTTTTTATATAGTCCAATATGTCAAACGTTTCCTTTTGGGCTTCTAGCTTTGGGGCCCAGCAGCTCAACACTGGAACACTGTTCTATTGTTTATCCTAGCACACACACTCACACACACAAACCTATGATTTCAAAGTTTTCATCATTTGGAATTTATTCTGTGTGTAGTTTTTTTTTTAATGTAAATAACTTTATTTATTTATTTATTTATTTATTTATCTATCTATTTATTTATTTAATGTTTATTTTTAAGAGACCAAGGGAGCATGAGCAGGGGAGGGGCAGAGAGAGAGACACAGAATCGGAGGCAGCCTCTGGGCTCTGAGCTGACAGCACAGAGTCTGATGTGGGACTTGAATTTTTGAACTGTGAGATCATGACCTGAGCTGAAGTCGGATGCTTAACCAACTGAGCCACCCAGGCGTCCCTATTCTGGGTATAGTATGAGGGAAGAATATACTTTATTGTCCTGTCTTCCAATACCATTTTTCAAAAAGACATCATTTCCTTGATTATTTGAATTGCTAACTTGATCATATACTAAACTCCCCTAGGTTTGTTTCTGGGCTCTAAATTCCTATCTGTCTATCCCTGCACCTACACTGGAATGTTTCGTTATGGGCTTCTAGTGTCTTTTGATTTCTGATAGGGCAAGTCCCTTCTGTTTTGGCTTCCTCTCCACAATTACTTGGAACATTTTACACATTTTTTTTTCCCTATGTGAATTTCTGAATGAGTTGAAATTGATTGAAATTGCATTGGCTGCATAGGTTACTTTGGGGAGGATGGACTGGATTATGGTTTTGAGTTTACCAGTTTAGGAACAGGTTATATTTCTGTAGGTCCAGGTTGGATCTGTTGTGACTCTGAGTAAAGCAGTGATGATGGAGAGAGAAGGAGAGAGTGTGGTTGGAGATAGGTTTTGGTGCTAAAACTGACACGCTTTGGTAATATATTGGATGTAAGCGATAAAGGAAAGGTGGGGATCACTCGTTGCTTCTGCTTTGATGGACCGAGCAGTGTGCCACTTTCACTCCGTCCCCTCCCAGCACTAAACCCCTCCCCCCTTCTGTTTGCACCGACACTGCCCAGCCCCCCCCACACCTCCCCTTTGCCAGCTGGGGTGGTGCTAGGTTTTGTCCATAGGGGGTGCCGGAGGGACACCGCAAGGACTGGCCTAGAGAAGGGCCTTCGTTCCTTGCGGCGCGCAGTTTGGTGCAGAGGCCAGGATCCGATGGCGGGAGGCGGGAGGCGGGAGGCTGTCACCTGAGCAGCCCGGCTAGGCCAGCTGCGTCCTGCCTGCACCCTCTCAAGTTTCTGCACCGTGTGGCAGCTGCTCTTGCCCGCCAGCTCAGACTCGCGCCCTCTTTTCTTCTCCACCTGTGGAAGCCACACCCTCCAGAGAAGAGGAGCCTCACCCTTGCGGCAGGTGTGGGGCTCTTCCAGGTTCTGGGTTCTTCTCTCTGTCAGCCCTGGGTGTGCAGCTGGGAGCCTTGAACAACACGGGTGTGACCTGCACATCCCCTTATAGGCTGATGTTTTCCATGAATACAGTACAGTGTTGTAAATACTTTCTTGTGACTTTCTGAGTAACATTGTAGCTTTATCGTAAGAATACAGCACATAATACATAAAACATTCAAGATGTGTGTTCTCCACTGTTTCTGTCATCAGTACTAGGTAAATTTGGGGGGAATCAAACGTCACATGTGGATTTTTTCAGTGGGGGGGTCCCTTGGAACACTCTTCTGTCCACTTGAGGGGGAATCTCCTTTTCTTAGTTAACACTTCTTCATCGCATTTTCTTCCTGTTCGCATTACTGGTGTGGTTTTGAAGCTTCTGACTGGAACTCAATTCACAGAAAATGGATAGAGGGTCATTTCTGAGGCTAAGCTGATGGGGAGCGGGGCAGTTTGGGCGAGCGAATCGATCACGCTCGGTGCAGAAAACAGAAACCGCTCTCACATAGTTATGGCAGAAATGGATTTATTACAGGGGACACTACAGAATCTTCAGATGGGCTGCTGCGTGTGGACTGAGAGGTGGCCCCTTGAGTCTGAGAGACTTGGGTAGCCGTGACTGTGAGGCCAGGAACTTGGGGCCTTGTTGTCTCTCTCCTGCCAACCGCACCCCACCCTGCCCTGACAGCCATCGCTGTGGCATCGTGTGCCCGGAGACTGCATGGCCACCCTGCCTCCTGTGTCGTCCCATGAGCGTGCATTTGATGTAACCACTCCCTTCGGAAGTCCCACCGCAAGGGGGTCTGAAAAATGTGGTTTTTCAGCTTGTAGGTTCTGAAATACAGGAAAATGCATAGAAGCAGCTGATGACAATGGAAGTTGAATGCAACTGGCCGCATCCAGAAAGGTGGAAAGATCAAGTCTTGATTTGAGCATCTGAGGTTCAAGATGGCTATTACGCCCCCAGCCGAAGATGTTAACTGGGGAGACGCACGCACCTGGGGCTCAGTGGCGACGTCTAGCTTGGAAACGGGCCTGGAAAGCATCCTCGAGCCCTGGGAATGGATGGGATGATCCCTTAGAGCAGGGGCCACTAAGCCAGCCTGCCTCATCTACTGTTTTCTATGGTGGCTTTCATGCTGTAATAGCAAAGCGGAGTAGTTACCGGAGACCATATGACCTGCAGAGGCAAAAATAGTTATTACCTGGCTCTTTACAAAAGCAGACATTGTGAACCCCTGACGTAGAGCGGATGCGGGTGAAGGAAAGGGAAAGCACTGAATTCTCGGCCACTAGGGCAGTCCCAGGCTAGAGATTTGGCAGAAATGAGGACTCTGACGCATAAATCACAAAGAAGCGACAGTCTCCTGGGCTTGGGTCTAAGGCCACATCTCAGCTATTCCATAAGCCATCAGGTGGTGTGACATTTGCTGAGCACAGCTTCTCAAGGTTCTGTGGTCCTCCTGGGTGATGGTTATGTTGGTAGAGCGATATTTTGCCATCTACAGTGAGAGCGGGTCAGATTGCAGGAAGACACGTCCATCCCCAACCGCATTACTGTGACAGAAACGCCCCCACAAGTACCTTACATGGCTGTCAAAGGTGCCATTTTCGACGAACATCATTAGATCGACATCACGGTTCCTGGGGCAAGTCCCTCTTACGTTATCGGGCCGTCTTGCTGTCCGGCCCACATTAGGCATCGTGCATGTGGCAGCACAGCAACCACGTGACAGGAACCACACGACGGTCATTGCCATCCGCAAGGCTTGGGAGGGCCCACAACAGGCCCAGGCGCACTTGTGGCTGGCAAGAAGGGGAGGAACCAGCAACCAGCGAGGCACAAGGAAAACCAAGAGGAACGGCACAGTGAGGGCTGAGCTGAGAAAACATTTCAAGAAGCCTGCACTGGCCAGCTGTGTGATATTACTGAGACTGAGGAAGGCCGATTTCCCGAAGCTGGTGCAACGGAATCGTGGACGAGGAAGATAGCTAAACTCCTGAATAAAAGACACTGAGCACAGAGGAAGGACAAGTGCAATGCGCACAAGGATACGCTCGAAAACAACTCCCCGGCAAACCGAAATTTTCGAAGGTGATGGACGCACAATGGAACAATGATGTCAGTCTCAAACTTGCGGTCTCTGAACTACAGCAGAGAATGGTCATGGCTGAAGTGTGAACAGGTGGCCTGGACCACCACGTAGAAAGCATAGGAAACAAAAGGAGATGGAAATCATGAGGAACAAAGATAAGCCTGTTGGAGGAGAGGCACAGATGTATGTGACTAGACGCGGGTGTTCCCAAAGGAGAAAAAGGAAAGGGTGGCACCGAGGCCATACTTCAATGAAAAGTAGAAGAGAACTCTGCTCAGCTGGAGACAGACTCAAGTCTGGGAAGCAAAGAGATCCCTGAGTCCCAGGGTGGCCTGCTAAGAAAACATAATGATCTGATTCTAAGAAAAGATGCCCTATAAGCTTCTGGGAAGAAAACCCAAATTGCCTACAAAAAGAAAAGTCAGAATGGCATCAGGTCTGTCCTCTTCAACACCAGGCGCTGGAGAACGGTGGGATAGCAAGATCACGGTAGGAAAAGACACAGCCTGGAACCCATGGCCCAGTCGGAACAGCCTCCACCTGCCAGAGCACAGCACAGGGCTGGAATGTTCCAGAAGTCAGGGGCAGAGCATCCAGGTAGCAGTGAGGAAAATAGTAGGGAAAGATGAAAGACAAACGGCAGATACACCAGAACCAGACCCTGATACAGCGTCAAGGAAGAAACGTTGTTGAGCAAGGAATCTCTATCCCTATACAAGCACGCGCACGCACACACGTCCGCAATTCACACATACACGTGTGCACACGCACGTGCACACACACACACACACACACACACACACACACACACGGTGTGGGGGAGGTTCTAATAAAGATTAAACTGTTTCAGTAGAACAGATGCTTGGGAGAGGTAAAATCTTTCCAAACTTCTCATGGAGATGGGGAGACAGGGAGAGAAATGGGAGAGAGAAATTATTCTAGAGGTTTTATCTTGTGGAGGGATCTTGTTAGGAGAGCATATTAAACTTCTTGTTTGTGACCAGTGGTACAGTCATAAGTGTCTGAATTAAGAGAGCAGGGAAGGAAAATGAACAGCAGTGGAATAGAAAACTATAGGAGAGTTTCCAAATGAAAAAGCAAGAAAACAGAGAATAGCAAAAACAAAAACCCCTGACCTCCCCCTCCATGGGGGTGATGGGAGGAGGGAAAAAACACAAAAATTAGAAACAAAATAAAATGTAAAGAATAAAACAAACGAATTCTTACACAAGCTGATGTGTTCCTGGGTGGGGGCCAGAGAAGGGAAGGGAGGACACTACTCCTAGATCACACAGCCAGTTGTGTGTGTTGTGCACTTGTATAATGTGCATGTCTGTGGGAATATGTGTGTTTCAAGTTACTTGAAATACATGTAAAGAAAACACATTTCTCAGCTGTTACTCCTTGATTTATTTATTAACTACTGGTTGTTGATAGCAGCTGTCAGCCTAGTGAACCCAACAGAATTTCTAAATTGTTGAGGCAGAAGTCTAGACATCCCTTCACTCTTTAGGAGGCTTTGTTGACAACAGACCCACCCTGACTGAGCCAGTCTGCCAAGACACAGCAAGGCCTTGGTTGATGTCCGTGTCCCGTTGCTCAGTTCCTCCTACACACACCTTAGTTCTCTATATGCACACTGCTGGGGGCTGTTCCTGGGCCTGGACACTTTTTTAAAAGTAGGTTTCACGAGGAGGGCCTGGGTGGTTTAGTCCATCAGGTGTCCGACTTCGGCTCAGGTCACGATCTCACAGTTGGTGAGTTGGAGCCCCACGTCGGGCTCTGTGCCGACAGCTCAATGCCTGGAGCCTGCTTCGGATTCTGTGTCTCCCTCTCTCTCTGACTTTCCCTGGCTCGCACTCTGTCTCTCTCCCTCTCTCAAAAATAAGTAAACATTGAAAAAAGAATTAAAGTAGGCTTCACACCCAGTGGGGAGCCCAAGGCATGGCTTGAACTCATGACCCCGAGATCAAGTCCTGAGCTGAGATCAAGAGTCAGACGCTTAACCCATTGAGCCACCCAGGTGCCCCTGGGCCTGGACATTCTTTGATTTATTTCTTGTCACTTGGAGAAACTAGACAGGACTAGTCACTCTTTGGGGAACCTACAAATATATAATGGGATCAGTGTTCCTGGTCACCCTTGCTGTTGGAACCTTACATGGGTGCCTTCAGAACATCTATGACTGGTCTATGCTGCAGAATAATGACACTTTGGGGACTGCTTATAATATTTACACTCTTAGCCATTTGTAAGGGCACAATTCAGGGGCATTAAATACATTCACAGTGCTGCGTACTCACCACCACCATCTCTACCCAAAACTTGTTCATCATGGCCAACATAAACTCTGTGCTCATTAAAAAAAAAAAACTCCTTCTCTTCTCTCAGTCCCTGTTAACCCTAATCTACTTTCTGTCTCTATGAATTTGACTATAAGGTACCTCTTATAAGTGAAACACAGAATATTTGTCCTTTTGTGTCTGGCTTATTGCACTCAGCATAATGTTAATTATACATTATGGACATTTGGGCTGTTTCTTCCTCTTGGCTATTATGAATACTGCTATGAGCATGTATGTACAAATGCTTATTTAAGGGCCTATTTTTAATTCTGTTAGGTATATGCCTAAAATTGGTGGGTCATACGGTAATTGTATGTTTAATTTTTTTTAGCAGGATTTTTTAAAAGTTTATTTATTTTGAGAGAGAGAGAGAGAGAGAGAGAGAGCATGCATGAGCAGGGGAGGGACAGAGAGAATCCTGAGCAGGCTCCATACTGCCAGCACGGAGCCTGACGTGGGGCTCAAACTCATTAACTGTGAGATTATGACCTGAGCCAAAACCAAGATTTGGATGATTAACAGACTGAGCCACCCAGGAGCTCCTACTTTCTAACTCTTTAATTTGTAACCATCCTAGTGGATGTGAAGTGGTACCTCACTGCAGTCTTGATTAGCATTTCCCTAATGATGTTGAGCATTTTTTCATGTGCTTGCTGGTCATTTATGTATCTTCTTTAGAGCAATGCCTATTCAGGATCTTTGCCTATGAAAAAAAAAATGGGTTGTTGGGCGCCTAGGTGGCTCAGTCGGTTAAGTGTCTGACTTCGGCTCAGGTCATAATCTCAAGGTTCGTGAGTTCAAGCCCCGCATCGGGGCTCTGTGCTGACAGCTCAGAGCCTGGAGCCTGCTTCAGATTCTATGTCTCCCTCTCTCTCTGAACCTCCCAGCTCACACTCTGTCTCTCAAAAATAAACATTAAAAATGGGTTGTTGTCTTTTTGTTGTTGAGTTGTAAGGGTACTTTATATATTCTGGATACTAGACCTTTATCAGAAATATGATTTGAAAATATTTTCTCCCATTCTGTAAGTTGTCGCTTTTTTGATAATGTCCTTTGAACAAAAGCTTTATGTTTCATTGCAATCTAGTTTATCTATTTTTTTCTTATTTTGTTCATTTTTATTGCTGTCATATCTAAGAATCCATTGTTAAATCCAAGGTCATGAATGTTTATCCTTATGCTTTTCTTCTAAGAGTTTTATGGTTTTATCTCTTATAACTTAGATTGTTGTTCCATTTTAATTTTTTTTTTTTTTATACAGCATGAGGTAGGGGTCCAACTTATTCTTTTGCATGTGGATATCCAGCTATCCCGGCACCATTTATCAAGGAGACCATTCTCTCCCCATTGAAAAGCCCTTGCACCCTTGCCAAAAATCAACTGGCCACAGATGCATGGATTTATTTCTGGACTTTCACTTCTATTCCATTGGTCTATATGTCTGTCCTTGTGCCAATACCACACTGTTTTGAATACTGTAGATTTGTACTAAGTTTGGAGTTGAGAAGTGTGAGGTCTTTAATTTTATTCTTTTCAAGATTGTTTTGGTTATTTGAGGCCTCTTGCAATTCCATATGAATCTGAGGGTTGGTTTTTCCATTTCTACAAAAGTGAGCATTGGAATTTTGATAGAGGTTGCATTGAGTCTATAGGTCACTGTAGGTAGTATCGACATCTTTATTATTATTATTTTATTTTAGAGAGAGAGTGCATGCATGAGTTGGGGAGAGGGGCAGAGTGAGAGACAGAGAATCCCAAGCAGACCCCACACTCAAGTGTGGGGCCTGACATTGGGCTTGATCCCATGAACTGCGAGATCATGACCCAAGCTGAAATCAAGAATCAGATGCTTAACTGACTGAGCCACCCAGGCGCCCTGGTAGTACTGACATCTTAGCAATAGTAAGTCCTCCAATCCATGAGTATGGGATGGCCTTCCATTTACTTAGTTCTTTAATTTCTTTCAGCAAAATGTTTGTAGTTTTCAGCATACAAGTCTTTCACTTCCTTGGTTAGATTTATTACCAAGTATTTAATTCTTTTATTAAAAAAATTTTTTTAAGTTATTTACTTTGAGTGACAGAGAGAGCAGAGGAGGGGGAGAGAGAGAGAGAGAGAGAGAAAGAGAGAGAGAGAGAGAGAGAGAGAGAGAGACAGAGAGAATCCCAGAAGGCTCCATGCTGACAGCGCGGAGCCCATCGTTGGGCTCAAACCCATGAACTGCGAGATCATGACCCAAGCTGAAACTAAGAGTCAGATGCTTAACCGACTGAACTACCCAGGCACCCCTAAATCTGGGATTTATATCTTCTAAGCCTTAAAACTTATTCTAGGTTTATTTATACATACATAAAAATACATGTATACTTTTAACTTATAACTATTATATAATGTTGTATTCTCTTTTATATCATTTCTGATGATAAATATTTCCTGCTTTTACAAAACTCCAATGATAGAGAAACCCTACATTTGGTGAGGTTTGCTGCTCTCCACCATCTCATGTATTCTCCATTTGGAATTATGCCATCATGTCCCTGTGCTTTTCTTCCACTAAATGTTTTACAAAGGGCACCCTGGTGGCCAGGGCGCTGTCCAGCTTTGTTCAGGCTCAGTGACCAGGCAGTGCTGGGGTTTTCTATGAGCAGCTACAGTGGATCAGCTCATATGTGGATGCATTTTCTGCTCCCAGGCGCCCAGTGCATGGATGGTGGTGACAGCTGATAGGAAGGAGACCCCTCCATTCCCGTTTTGTACTGTCTGAGGAAACAAGCTTCAGGAACCAGGCATGAAGCCGTCTCTCTTCCTTTTGCAGACTGGAGAAGGGTTTCTGCCTCAACAGGAGGCCACTAAAGGTCAGACCTTCTAGGGATCTACTTTCTTCATGTTTGCTTTTTACCTTGATGGTAATTTTGATACTTACACTGTCTCGTAGTACAACTATAACAATTACTTTCATTTCACAATTTGTGTAGGTGACTTCATGTTCTGCCACCTTCCCGGTGGTACTACATTTTTACTCTCTCTGGGAAGTTAGGAGGGCAAATCTCCCACAACTTAGGGAGGGAACATTTCCTCAGTCACCTTCCCAACAGGGAGTTTCTCCATGCCACAGAGTTTTGCCTTCCACCTGGATTTTGACAAAGGGAGGTGTTTTCTTTTCGCAGAGGATGGGACCAGACCCTTCCTTGGTCACCTGTGTGCCACCAAGACCCATCATGGTCCTTGACACCTTGTGAAACTGATTGGGATGACTTTCTGTGCTGGTTCCTCCCCACCACAGCACCCTAAGGTATCACTTGGTGGACACTTCTGTTCTCTGACAGCAGCCTGGGGCCCTGACTAACAACGGGTGTCTTCAGAAGCTAGGCAGAAATGCCTGATGAGGTGCTGTGGCCTGTAAGGTGCAGGTGGGTATTCCATCTCCATTCTTTCTAGGTCTCTGGACCCCAAACAACCAAGAGGTAGAGCCTAGGACTGGGACAGGAATAAGGGCAGTGCCCATAAAGCCTGACACCAAACTGAGGTCCACCTTAAGGCATGGGCACACCTTCCACCCTCTTACTGTCATCTAATATGCTCAGGGGAGCTGGGAAGCGATCAGATGGGTGAGGTACCTGAGTTCTAGCAGAGCGCAGGCTGGGTGCCAGGGATGCTCCTTGGCCATCTCACTGCCTGAGGGAGAAGTCCTGTGTCCTGGAGGAAGGAACAAGTACATGTTATGAGGGCCCTGCCTTTGTCCCAGAGGCTCCTGGCTCTTATTCATATCTGGGTTCTACCTGTCCCAAGACTTATTCCTGAGATCAGCTTAAGTGTGAAGCAGACGGAGGAGACATGGCTCCTTAGCTGAGAAACCAAACTGAAGGAGGCCAGGCACATGCCTGAGGGGGCTGAGTTTCAGTGAAGAGGCTGGGGCGGAGTGATTTGGCGAAGATGACGGAAGGCCAAGGAATGAGATGGGACACCCAGAAATCAGGTTGATAGAGTACCTGGGTTCAGACGAGGGTCTCTGAGTGATCCTGGTGGCTGGCTGATGATGTACCAGGGGTAACAGCAGGCTGAGCTTAGGGTTCTGTGGGGGCACCAGGAGAGAGGTGTTGGAGCAGTTAAGATGGCCCACAGGGTGCAGGGGGAGGCCTAGGAGGCTCCAGAAAGGGCAGGTGGGTTCTAATAAGACAGGCTAATAAAGAGAAAAATACAACTTTTGGATTTTCTTTATTTTGTTCATTTTCCCCCCTCTCGACAGCTTAGAAAATTCCTTTGGAAAACTATCCCATCTCTGCTGAACTCAGGGTAAGGGAGGTCCAGAGGCTGCCGGAGGAGGGGAGGTGGGGCCTTCAGCCTTGGCCCCTCTCACGCACCCCTATACGTCCTGGGAGACAATAGTGCAAATCTCTACTTCACACCTGAGGTGACAGGAGGTTGCACTTTCTAAGGCAGAGCTTCCTGTCAGGACACCATGCCCTCTGTGGTCTCTCTCAGAGGCCAGCCTGCAGGGTTGGCACCATGGAGTATGTGCCCGCCCACCCCTCCCCCACTGGCCCACAGTGGAATTGTCTTCTTGGGTTTCTGGTAATTTCATCAGGGCTGCATCATGTTGCCAAAGCTACAGATAGCATCTCACTATGCTCTTCCCTAACAGAGCCTCTGAGGCTGGACACAGGCTGAGAGTTGGAACAATAGGGTAGAGATCTGGGGGGCTGTGAGGGGCTGTGAGGGTCTGGGATACCGGAACAGCTTTGGGGAACGATGTCACTCGCCACTGGAACCTGTGGAAAAAGGAGAAGGGGCGGGTTTGCCTGCAGAGGCCCCTGAGCTCCTGGAGCTCTTGTGCATTATGTTGTCTCCGGACAGCTCCACCTAGACAAACCCCCAATCCGGGTGTGGGCGAAGAGACACCCCCGCCCCCCTCAGGCCAGGCAGAGAGACTGTCCCCCAGCACGGGTCCACCTTAACTGGGCAGCCCTGTGGGCGGGGCGCATTGTTGATGCCTGTGCAGACAGCAGTCCAGGCCCGAGTGTGGGACAGACTTGCAGGCAGCACTCCAAGCTTCCAGCCTGCGACCCAGCTCCTCACGCTGAGTCTGCAGCCCCGCACCATGGTCCAGGGGGCCTTGGAGCCTGATGGCCCCGGCTGGGGCTGGGATGGGGAGGATGACTGGGACAGCGCTGTCCTCACCCTGCTGGCGCTGGCTGTGGTGGCTGCCACGGCACTGGCTTTGCACTGGTTTGGCTCTGGGCAGGACCAGGAGGCGGCAGGACCTGCATCCACAACCCCCGGGGCCCAGCCTTCTCAGGCTGGAGGAGCCAGCCCAGCCCTGCCCCTGCAACCCAAGGTCAGTGGTGGTGTCGAGGGACACGGCTCAGGGCAGGGGCAGCCAGACCCTCCAGGACGTGGCCAGGGGAGTCCAGCTGCAGCAGGGGCCCAAGATCAGGAGCTCCGGGGAGGTGGTCTGGCTGCCACAGCGGCACCTCCACTCAAGACGCCCGGCGAGGTGGCCAGTGGAGGGGCCTTGGGACGGCAGCGCGGCAGTGCCACTCCGGAAGCCCTGCGAGGTAAAGGAAGGGAGCCTCTCAGGCCAGATACTGCCTTCCTGGGTCGGAGCAAAGCAGGGGGGACATCCGGCCCCCTCCTGATACACTTCACCCCTCGGAGTCCTGGCAGAGAGACTGAAGGGCAAGTGGAGGCAGGAGGTGTTCGAGCCAAGGTGCCAGCTCACCAGGCCCTGGTCCACACAGCAGAACAGGACACCAGCCCCTGGCAACAAGGTGTAGGGCCACCTGGCTCACTAGAGAGAGGTCGAAGAAGCCGGCGGTGGCAGGTGGACCAAGGCTCAGAAGACAGACCCCGCCGCCTCCCAAAGCTGGACCCCCTCCGCCTGGGCTCTGTGGTGAGTGTGTGGGATGCCGTGGATGCAGCCAGCAGCCTCTCCACAGGCTCCCAGAGGCCTCCTCTCCCCTTGGAGCTGCCTCCACCACGTGCCACGCAGACTGGGCCTTTGACAGAGGGCACAGTGAAGGGGCCCAGGGAGAGCAGCCTCCATCCAGCCTCAGTCCTAGCTCTGGAGAGCAGGGAGGCTGGGCCCCAGGCTCCCAGGGAGTCTCAGGGACCCCCAGCCTCCGAGGAAGGCTGGCCGTGGGAGAGGAGCTTCGTCCAGACCCCAGACTCCATGGGCCCATGGCCAGAGGGGTCGCAATGCGGACATCCACTCTTGTCTCAAGGACGGGGGACCGCAGACGCCAGCAATGTGGTAAAGGCTGGGGCTCAAGGCTCTGGAGACGGCTCTTTCTTCAGCTCAGGGCCGGGCGGGGCAGAGCAGCAACGGGGCCATGGCCTCCTAGAAGGGAGACCATCTTGGCAAGGCCAGCGTGGGCAGAGCAGCGGGCAGGAGGCAGGCAGTCTGGACACAGAAAAGCGCCCCCCAGACACCCCCGGCTCAGCCACGCTCTCCCCGCGCATCCCTAAGCCCCTCCTGCCCTTGGCTTCCCCGCCCACAGCACATCCCCACGGAGGCCTCTTACCTGCAGGCTCAACCCTTCCGACCTCCTCTCCTTCAGACTCTTTGTCCCTCAGAGTTAGTCAGGGTTCTGCCGAGGATGAAACTCTCAGGGCAGTGTCAGCCCCAGCCCCTGCCCCTGCCCCTGCCCCTGCTCCAACTCCGCCCTCCTCCCCAGCCCCTGCCCCAGCCCCAGCCCCAGCCCCAGCCCCAGTTCCGACCCCTGCCCCGAGTAGTGAGTCAAGGCCTATGTCCCAGGAGCCCAGTGTGGCTCTCTGCAAGGACAACCAGGAAGGGCAGATCTCATCTAGCTGGGAAAACCTTATTTCGATGGTTCTTAGGAGTCACCCTTTCCCCAGGCAAGAGAGACGCCAAGGGAGAGCCCCAAGGGCAGCTCCCAGGAGCCCTAGAGATCCCAGCACTGATGCACCCTCTGAGAACAGAGAGTCTGGTTCTCCCCCTGAAGGGGCCGCCACCAGCCTGGAGGTCAGGAATGGCTCCGCCGTTGGAATGGTCACAGAAGCTGGCACAGGGGGCCTGCCTGAGGCTGGGTGTCCGCAACAGCAGAGAAGCTCGGATACCAGGGAGGCTCCTACTCCAGACCCTCCCTCAGGCCCAAGGCCAGATGCAGTGGATGAGATACATCCAGACTCCCCACTGCCTGGAGCCGCAATGCCTGGGGCCCCATCACGGTCCCCTGGGCAGAGGCAACCCGGCCCTGTACCCTCCCCCACCGCGAGGGGGGTCTCACAGCCTGTCCCACGGCCCCGGAAACGCAGCATGTGTGAAATAGCAGAGAGCTCTGAGTGGGAGGTCAGCCAGATGGTACCACTGAGGCAGGAGGGAGAGGCTCCAGGGGAGAGGCCCCGCCCTGCAGGCAGCGGGGCAGTCCTCACAGAAAAGCAGGAGGCCCGAAAACTCAAGGTGCTTCTGCAGAGGCCCGGGAGCCGGGGGGTGGCGGAGGGGCCTCGGAAGCCCAGCTCCCTAGCCCGGGAGCCCACTCTGGCCGCGGCTCGACGACAGCGGCTGGACCTGGGCAGCTGCCTGGATGTACTGGCCTTTGCCCAGCAGCACGGGCAGCCTGGCCTGGTGCAGGAGACCTATGGGCTGATGAGCGACAATCTGCTGCACGTGCTAGGAGACCCGGGCCTCTACCGGCAGCTGAGCGGGGCCGAGCGGGAGCGCATCCTGAGCCTTCGGACGGGCCGGGGCCAGGCGGTGGTGGGGGTCCTTGTGCTGCCCAGCCTCTACCCGCTGAGCCGCTCGGGGCTCACAAGGGGCCCTTGTGGGGAGGAGGCCCCTACGGTGGGACCCGCACCCCCGCCTCCTCGCACGCACCTGCACGTGTTCAACCCCCAAGAAAACACATGGCGGCCCCTGACACAGGTGCCGGAGGAGGCCCCGCTGCGGGGCTGTGGCCTCTGCACCATGCACAACTACCTGTTCCTGGCGGGGGGCATCCGCGGCTCCGGTGCCAAGGCTGTCTGCTCCAACGAGGTCTTCTGCTACAACCCACTGACCAACATCTGGAGCCAGGTGCGGCCCATGCAGCAGGCCCGTGCCCAGCTCAAGCTGGTGGCCCTGGATGGGCTTCTTTACGCCATCGGTGGAGAGTGCCTGTACAGCATGGAGCGCTATGACCCGCGCACGGATGCCTGGACCTCGCGCGCGCCCCTCCCTGCGGGCACCTTCCCTGTGGCACACGAGGCTGTGGCCTGCCGTGGGGACATCTATGTCACCGGGGGCCACCTCTTCTACCGCTTGCTCAGGTACAGCCCTGCGAAGGATGCGTGGGATGAGTGCCCCTACAGTGCCAGCCACCGGCGTCCCAGCGACATGGTGGCATTGGGAGGTTTCCTGTACCGCTTCGACCTGCTGCGGGGTGTGGGCGCTGCGGTGATGCGCTACAACACTGTAACGGGCTCCTGGAGCCGGGCTGCCTCCCTGCCCCTGCCCGACCCGGCCCCCCTGCACTGCACTGCACTGGGCAACACCATTTACTGCCTCAACCACCAGGTCACCGCCACCTTTACGGTCTCTGAGGGGACTGCCCAGTTCCAGGCCAGGGAGTTGCAGCCCTTTCCTCTGGGGAGTAAGGGGGTCCTCTGTCCATTCATCTTGACTCTGCCTGCCACCGACCGGCTGCAAACAGCCCTCTGAGCTGCTGCTCTCTAGGGAGACCCTGGGCCTGGGGGTCTGAGGGCAAGTGGAGCACAGGAGGTGGCTGGCAGAACCTTCTGCTGTTGTTTCTATGACAGCTTTGTTTTTCTGTTCTAATAAGGCTCATGATCTCCCCCTTCCCTACCCCCTTCCCTGAAAGAGCCCTCTCCCCCTGGAGCTCAGGCTCCTTGCATCTGGTTAGAAGCCGGCTTCTAACCTTCCCACCACAGCATGCTGTTTACTGCCTTTTCCGCTTAGTTCTTGCCCTGACGCCTCAGCTGGCTCGCACAGCCCAGCCCCTCCTCCAGGGGGCTCCTCCTCCTCCTCCTCTTCCTCTTCCTCCTCCTCCTCCTTCCCCCCTTCTCTGGGCTCCCAGGAGCCAGGTTCCCTCTTGCAGCACTGCACTGCCTGGAAAAATCTGTGTGGGGGTCCCTCTGGTGCTTTGAGAGCCAGAGACCGATGTGTCCTTGAGGACCAGGATTTGGCCTGCAGAGGGGCTGAGTGACTGCTGAGCCAAGGAAGGAGGTGGCTAGAGAGATCGTCACACTTCTCCGTTCTGTCCCTAGGGCTCCAAGCTGGGCAAGAGGTCTGTAAGGGAATGGGACAGGGGAACAAGGAACAGAGAGTCCCCAGAAAAATGTTCTTGCCTCAGGCCTTGGGAGCTGGTTTGGGTCTTCCTGGGAAAAACTCTGTAGCCCTCCTTCGTCCGATTGGTCCCCAGAGGCCTGGAACCCTTGCCTGTGAAACCGTTCTGCTGACTGTAGCCCCTGCCTGTAACCACTTGGGCTCATGCCCCTCTGCAGCCTGTGGGGTCTCTCCCCCCCGCTTTGCCCCTCCAGAAGCAGCCTCACTTCCCACCACCCCCTGTTCTTACGTGAGACCCAGGTTTCACCTGAGCTCTTTCCCTTGTTAGCTGCGGACTTAGCCGAGACATCTGATTCCATTCTTCTCATCTGTGTAGTGGGGAAAATGAACATCTGTTACTCAGGAGAGCTGTGAGGGCATAAGGACACATGTGAGCGCCTAGCGCAGTGCCCAGGATGAATAGATAATGTTCCCCTTTACTCATTTTGGAATCCATCACAGGAAGGTAAATAAATCTGACTGAACACTGCTGCCTGTCCCACTGTGTGCCCTGGTTTGCCCCATCTGGCCCTTTTAATTTTGCTTTTTATTCCATCCTTGGTACTACTGGCACTAAATGCGTTTAATCCATTGAAAGCATCTACATCTTATGATTCTCATTTTTTGCTCACAAGGCTCGCTATGCTGCTGGGTAGGACAGAAAGGGGTCCTCAGGTTGCTCTTAAAAATAAGTTTATTGAAAAACAAGTACAGTTCACACAGCTATATATTACGGTTGCTGTTACTCTGC
Organism: Prionailurus viverrinus; assembly: GCF_022837055.1. Classification (NCBI taxonomy): domain Eukaryota; kingdom Metazoa; phylum Chordata; class Mammalia; order Carnivora; family Felidae; genus Prionailurus; species Prionailurus viverrinus. Next base: position 139,334,864 of record NC_062567.1, read on the forward strand.
CAAGCAGAGAGGGCTCTGTGTCCCCGGGGCTTCTCCACACTGGCAGGCAGAAGCACGGTGGCCGTGGGTGGGCAGGGGGCCTACTGTTTGTGCTTGGTCTCAGTGAGCAGCTCTTGCCAGTTCTTCTCCATCTCCTCCTTGCAGTTGAGGAAGGCATCCTCCAGCCGGCGCATGGACTCGGCCAGTGTGGGGTTGGTGCGCATCACCACCATGTCGTAGGCCATCCATGTGGCTTGCACTGCAACAACCAGATGGGCCCTGATCAGGCTACCGAATGGGGCTGTGGCTCTGAGCACTCCAGGGAGGGCCAGATGCCTCCAGCCATGCTAAGCATCCCAGGGACCAGATCCTGCTGAGTTGCTGGTAGGCTACACGTTATAGGGTTCATAAAAACCACTATTAAAACTTCTTCCTCCACAGAGCACTACTGACACTTCCCTGATCTCACACAAGTCTTAACTTCTGGATACATCAGCCCGTGATGCTAAGACTGGAGGCCTGTCTGATATAAAATATTAGGACCATTTAGAGCAAACTCAGGTCCTTACCTATCTGCAGTTTACAGCTAGTGGTTGCAGGGTGAACCCTGAGGGGTCGTAACACCCATCCAAGCTCACATGCTCAAGTAGGACTGATTATTCCTACTCCTGCAAAGCCCTGAGCCTCATGTTACCTTACGCACAGTGGCCTGGGATGCCTGCCCACTTCTGTCTGGGTACCTCTGTGCTTTCATTAAGGCCAGCCCAGGGACTCCTCCTTCTGGAAAGGTTTGCTGCATCCCATGTTAGGTGTCCTTTGGTGCTCGCCACTGCACTGAGTTTCTTGCTGTTTCCCATCGAGAGCTACTCGAGGGCTTATAGGTGAACACATGCTTCTTATACAAATTCAACGGAAGTCTGCAGAAACCTCATCTCTCTGCAGCACCCACCGCACTGGTGTGGTTCTACCCTCTATAATTACAAAGAACAAAGGTCATCTCCCTTCCACATGACAGCCAACCACAGTACATATATCTCCCCCTTAAAACTGCTCTTTGCTGGGCTAAAACATACTGGACACTTTGGGGAACTATGTCCTCAGGGAAATTAACCAAAGAGGAGATAAGCAGATAATAATAACACATGAATATCTACATACAACCAAGGTCAGCAGCAATGACAGACTTGATGTTTTACAGAAAGTAACATGTTTGGTTAAGGAAAAATTGTTAGAAAAGCTATGTGCAGTATCTTAACAGAGGGCATATAGTTATATGGCGTGTACAGGAATTCTTGAACTTTTGGATGTATGCGAGTCACTTGGGACACCTTTTAAAATGTAGATCACTGGCCGCTCCCACAACTCAAAGAGGGTCTTGTCTAACATGTTGTGAATGGTGCCCAGGAACCCGAATTTTAACAAGGAGACCACCCTTATAGACTGCCTGGACAGCAGGTGCAGCATGTACCTGGGAGTCAGAACAGTTTACTTTCTGGCTCTCTCTACTTGCTACCTGTGTGCCCACAAACAAGTGACTTAAGTTCACCAACCTCATTTGTAAAGGAGAGACAACATCCCAGTCTCACAGCTGGCTATGATTAAATGGATGATATGTAAAATGCCTAGCACATATTATGGTGTTCAAGACAGGAGAAACCCTTACCGTAAAATGAATAAGAGGTATTCAGGGCAAAGAGAGTGGGTAAGAAATAAAAATTCAGAAGGAAAAAAGAGCTTGCAGAAATGAGTCTCATACGGTTCCACACAGCAGTTGGAATTCTAGCTCTGAATTTCCTAAGGCGAAAGCAGAGGAAACATGCTTAGATTTGAAACTCGGTGGCCATAAAATAAAAACAAACCCATGAAGGACACCTGGGTGGCTCAGTCAGTTGAGCAGTTGAGTGTTCAACTGCGGCTCAGGTCATGACCTCACGGTTCCTGAGTTCAAGTCCCACATTGGGCTCGTTGCTGTCAGCATGGAGCCCGCTTTGGATCTTGTGTCTCCCTCTCCCTCTGCCCCTCCCTTGCTCACACACACACACACACACACACACACACTCTCTCTCTCTCTCTCTCTCTCTCTCATAAATAAATAAACAACAACAACAACAACAAAAACGGGCACCTGGGTGGCTCAGTCAGTTAACTCAGCTCAGCGTCTGACTTCCACTCAGGTCATGATCTTGTGGTTCATGGGTTCAAGCCCCACATCAGGCTCTGTGCTGACAGCTCAGAGTCTGGAGCCTGCTTCTGTGTCTCCCTCTCTCTCTGCCCCTCCCTCACTTGTGCTTTTTCTCTCTCTCAAAAATAAATAAACAAAACAACCATTAGATGCTTTTATCCTAAGAAAAAATTTTCCTATAGGTATATTCTATGAGAAGCATATAATATAGTTGAAAATGTCCTTGACAACATCTCTACTTGAAATACAAAGTGATTCTTCTATGTCTATTTTTGCAATCACTGGTAAAAGAAAGCTGTTGGCATATTGCCAAAGCACAGTCCAGAAAAGGCAATTCAATGAGACACCAAAACACTATATCAAGAGCAAAGCCCTTTTTAATTTGATCCAAGGAAGAAAATTCAGAATGCATAGAAAATAAAGAACTCATGATCATCAGAAGATCCTCCAGAAATGCACATCTCTTGAGTTTTTCATTCATTCAATATTTATGGAGCACCTTTGTGTTGGCATTTTGCTAAGGCACTCCTGGTCTCCTGGCAATATAGCAGTATGCAAGATAGACACACCCCACCTCCAGGAAGTGTCTATAGGGGCCATGGGAGGTAGAATAAACACACAAGACAATCACAGGTTGGGAAGGGTGCTGTACGGCAGTAAGCAGCATGTGTTGGGACAGAGAAATGGAGTAGGAGGGGTCTTTAAACCAGATGGCAAGGGCAGGCTCTCTCTGAGAGCTTTTGGTAAGGCCTGCACTTTAGCAAAGCCAAGGTCATCATCTCTGGAAAAGCCTGAACAGCAGATATTCTAAGAAGCCAACTAGGGCTCACCTGATACACTACCTGCTGGGTAGGACTAAAATCCTCATCCAGAAATCAAGAAAAAACAGCCAAGATGTGGGGCACCTGGGTGGCTCAGTCGGTTAAGTGCCTGACTCTTGATTTCAATTTAGGTCATGATCTCAGGGTTCATGGGTTTAAGCCCTGCTTCGGGCTCTGTGATGCTGGTATGGAGCCTGCCTGGGGTCCCCTCCCCGCCCTCCCCTTCCCTGTTCATACATGTATGCACTCTCTCTCTCTCAAAATAAATGAGTAAATAAATAAACAAATAAATAAGTAAATGAATGAATGAATGAATAACCAGTCAAGCTGTACACCTAAATGCAGGGTTCAAAGGATGAAGATAAAGTGTTCCAAAATTCTGTTGTAGGAGAGGGGAGGACATCACTTAGGGATGTAGTAAGTGAATTTGCTTTGAGGGCCTCGAAGGTAGACAGGGAGTACAGGAATGATGACAAAGGGCAGGCTCAGCCATGTGATAAAGGGACAAAGATGGGCCTGGACTTTATAGCCACGGGCTAATTCCCACCTTTGGCAAAACAGACCAATCAACATTTTAAATGTAATTGGTGAAGTTATATCTCCCAAATCTCAGGCCCCAGATAGTTTTACAGATGAATTCTACCAAAATTTGAAAGAACAGTTAATTCTTACATAATACGATTCCAGAAATTAGAAAAAGAAGAGTGATAACCTCACTGTATGGATATAGGAGCATTCCATTTATGTTCTAGAAAATTTGAGTACAGAGATAAACAAAAATAAATACATAATTTTCCCTAAGTTAGTTTGTTCCAAAATCAAAGATTATATGAAAAAATATAGTTCTATTTTATATCAATATAGATATAAAACTCTAAACATAACATGAACTAACCAAACCTAACAATGTGTTAAAATAGCATGTTATGATGTAGAATTTGTAACAGAAATTCAGCCCTGGGGGCTGAGCGCGGGTGCCATCAGGATGCTGCGCACAGGCTCTGCTCTGCTCTCTGTGCATAAATTCACAGACAAACATGAATGGGTAACAACAGAAAATGGTATTGGAACAGTGAGAATCAGCAATTTTGCACAGGAAGCTTTGGGAGATGATGTTTACTGTAGTCTGCCTGAAGTTGGGACAAAATTGAACAAACCAGAGGAGTTTGGTGCTTTAGAAAGTGTGAAAGCTGCTAGTGAACTCTATTCTCCTCTATCAGGAGAAGTAACTGAAATTAATGAAGCTCTTGTGAAAATCCAGGACTTGTCAACAAATCTTGTTATGAAGATGGTTGGCTGATCAAGATAACACTCAGTAACCCTTCAGAACTGGATGAATTAATGTGTGAAGAAGCATATGAGAAATACATAAAACCTATTGATGAGTGAAAATGGAACCCCTAAATAAACTAGTATGAAACAATTTAATCTAGCATAATTGTCTTAAATTAGTGGTGCATGGAGGATTTAAAATAGCAACTTTTGGGGCACCTGGGTGGCTCAGTTGTTGAGCCTGGGACTTTGGCTCAGGTCATGATCTCCGGTTTGTGGGTTGGAGCCCCCCATTGGGCTCTGTGCTGACAGCTTAGAGCCTGGAGCCTGTTTCGGATTCTATGTCCTCCTCTCTCTCTGCCCCTCCCCTGCTCATGCTCTCTCTTTCTCTCAAAAATAAATAAACATTAAAAAATTAAAAATGAATAAATAAATAAAATAGCAACTTTTAGCAATACTAGTGCAAAAAGAAATCACTCGCAACATTAATGAAAGAAAACACCCCTTAACTTTCTAATGATTGCAGATAAACTTAGCATGCATCTTTTTTGCCATACCTTATGATTTTTAGGCTAGGCTCTAGTTATAATATTCAGAATCCTGTAAATTATTTGTGGTTAAAAACTAGTTATAAAAATTATGTAATTCAAGGATAACACTGTCATCTTAAGTCTTAGGGAATATCGTAACTTGTTTGCATCTCTCCCTGGATTGGAGTCAAAATACTTAAATAATCTATCCATTGGAAATAACTGGCCGTGGAGAAAGGTTTGTTAGTTCTGTAGTGTCAGATAAAGAATACTACCTTAATTTTGCAATATACTGTGCTTTCAAAATAGCTGGTGCTATTTTTAATATGGTGAAGCAACAGCCTTGCAGGAAGATAAATAGTTTAATAATAATACATTCAACTTCGTTAAGGGGCGCCTGGGTGGCTCAGTTGGTTAAGCGTCCGACTTCAGCCAGGTCACGATCTCGCGGTCCCTGAGTTCGAGCCCCGCGTCGGGCTCTGGGCTGATGGCTCAGAGCCTGGAGCCTGTTTCCGATTCTGTGTCTCCCTCTCTCTCTGCCCCTCCCCCGTTCATGCTCTGTCTCTCTCTGTCCCAAAAATAAATAAACGTTGAAAAAAAAATTAAAAAAAAAAACATTCAACTTCGTTAAAAAAATAAAAATAAATAAAAAGGGGTAAATCATAGGAATAGCTCAATTAATGCCCAAAAAAAGGGCAGTTAACAAAATTTAATACCTATTTGTGGTTTAAAAAAAATCAACTCTAACAAATTAGAAATAATGGGAGACATCTTAAGCTTACTAAAAGTGATATACCAAAACTTACAACATATATACTTAATGGAGAAGCTATGTATATATTCCCTTTTTATTTATTTATTTATTCATTTTTACTTAAAAAAATTTTTTTAACGTTTATTTATTTTTGAGACAGAGAGAGAGAGACAGCATGAACAGGGGAGAGTCAGAGAAAGAGGGAGCCACAGAATCTGAAACAGGCTCCAGGCTCCGAGCTGTCAGCACAGAGCCCCATGTGGGGCTCAAACTCACAGACTGTGAGTACCAGTATACCCTGGTATACTGTTGGTAGGATTGTAAAATGGTGCATCATTGTGTAAAACAGTTTGGCCTTCTTCAGAAAGCTAGACATAAATTCCACTTCTAGGTAATTCTCCAAACAATTGAGAACAGGTACTCAAACACATACTTGCATATAGATGTTCACAACAGTGCTACTCACAATAGCTAAAAGGTGGACACAACCCAAATATCAATCAAAGGATGAATGAATAAAGAAAATGTGATATATCCATACAATGGGATAATTATTCAACCATAGAGAGGAATAAAGTACTAACATATTCTATAATATTGATGAACCTTGAAAATATGCTAAGTAAAAGAATCCAGAAACAAATTGTATTCACATACCATATGATTCATTTATATGAAACATCCAGAATGGGTAAATCCATAGAGACTGAAAACAGATTGGTGGTTGCCAAAGGCTGAGGATAGAGGCATATGGGGGTGACTGCTTAGGGGTACAAAGTGTCTTTTTTAAAAAGTTTACTTATTTACTTTGTGAGAGAGAGAGCATGAGCCCACAGGTGGGAGGGGCAGAGAAAGAGGGAAAGAGAGAATCCCAACCAGCCTCCATGCTGTCAGCGCAGAGCCCGATTCAGGGCTTGAACTCATGAAACCTGAGATCATGACCTGAGCTGAAACCAAGAGTCAGAAACTTAACTAACTGAGCCACCCAGGCGCCCCACACAGTGTCTTTTTTGAATGATGAAAACATTTTGAACTGGATAGACTTGGTGGCTGTATGACATTGTGAATGCATTAAATGCTACTGAATGTATACTTTAAAATGGTTAATTATATGGTATGTGGATTTCACCTAAGTTGTTTTTTTAAAGCTTATTTATTTTTGAGAGACACAGAGACAGCGTGAGTGGGGGAAAGGCAGAGAGAGAGAGAGAGAGAGAGAGAGGGTGAGAGAGAGAATCCCAAGCAGGCTCTGCACTGTCAGAATAGAGCCCCATGCGGGGCTCAAACTCACAAAACTGTGAGATCATGACGTGAGCCTAAACCAAGAGTTGGATGCTTAACCAACAGAGCTACCTAGGAACCCCTCACCTAAACTTTTCTATTTAAATTTAAGATGCTTCTATCTTTTATATTTAAATTTAAACTTTTCTCTAAAAGAGAGAGAATGAGTCCGGGAGAGGGGCAAAGGGAGAGAGAGAGAGGAGAATCTTAAGCAGGCTCCACACTCAGCGTGGAGCCCGACATGGGGCTCGATCCCACAACCCTGGGATCATGAGCTGAGTTGAAATCAAGAGCCGGTCAGTCAACTGATTGAGCCACCCAGGTGACCCTCACCTAAAATTTTTCTATTTAAGATGTAGGGGGACACCTGGGTGGCTCAGTTGGTTAAGCATCTGACTCTTGGTTTCAGCTCAGGTCATAATCTCATGGTTCTTGAGTTCAAGCCCTGCTGACACTCACAGCCTGCTTGAGAATTTCTCCCTCTCTCTCTGCCCCTCCCCCACCCCCTCTTCTCTCTTTCTCTCAAAATGAATAAACTTAAAAAAATAAAAGCAGAAACTTTATACATAATATAAAAAAAAGTGACATACAAAAAAAAAGAAATGGAAATAAAAGAATGTAAACAAAAAAGGGAAGATTCTCATATGGATTAATGATGATAACATGCTGTGAGCTGAAAAGTATGCCAACTCTCTGCCAGAGAACTCTAAAGAAAAACAAACCAACAAAACCAAATAATTAGAAAACAACAAACGAAGGACCCACTACGGTAGAAAGGGTATTATCTATGGTCAATTACAAATTAAAAGCATACCACACTGTCCTCATTTTGCCACGCAAGTAGGTACCATGGAAATTATCATATTCCAATATCTATTTCACTGTTAGCACTGTACTAGGAAAGGATGATGTCAGGAAGCTTAAGATACAGCTTTATTAAAATGCATAAAAAATCAGGGAGCTAAGACACATTCGTTCACTTAAAAAATATCTATTAGGGGCGCCTGGGTGGCTCAGTTGGTTAGGCGATCGACTTCGGCTCAGGTCAAGATCTCAGAGTTCGTGAATTCGAGCCCTGCGTTGGGCTCTGTGCTGACAGCTCAGGGCCTGGAGCCTACTTCGGATTCTGTGTCTCCCCCTGTCTCTCCCCCTCCTCTGCTCACACTCTGTATCTCTCTATCAATAACAAATAAACGTTAAAAAAATTAAAAAAATATATCTATTAAACATCTATTATGGGTCAGCATCTATTCTGGGGACAGAGCAGTGAGAAAGAATGTCAAAAAGTCTTGGCCTCATGACCGTTATATAATAAATAACAGTAAGTAGGGGCGCCTGGGTGACTCAGTCGGTTAAGCTGCCAACTCTTGATCAGCTCAGATCATGATCTCCCGGGTGGTGAGATCTCCCAGTTCGTGAGATAGAGCCCCCAGTCGGGCTCTGCACTGACGACATGGAGCTGGGATTCCCTCTCTCCCTCTCTCTCTGCCCCTCCTCTATGTGCATGCTTGTGCACATGTGCACTCTCTCTCTCAAAATAAATAAACATTAAAAAAATAACAATAAGTAAACTTATATAGTATGTTAGAAAGTAATAAGTGCTGGGCTGCCTGGGTGGCTCAGTAGGTTAAACAGCTGATTTTGGCTCAGGTCATGATCTTGAGGTTTGTGGGTTCAAGCCTTGCACTGGGCTCTGTGCTGAAAGCTCAGAGCTTGGAGCCTGCTTCAGCCCTCTCTCTCTGCTCCTCCCCTGCTTGTTCTCTCTGTCTCTCAAAAGAGGAATAAAAACGTTAAAAAAAAAAAAAGAAAGTAGTAAGTTCTGAGGAGAAAAATAAATCCATGAAGGAGGGTTGAGAGTGCCAGGGAAAAAGGACTTGCAATTTCAAGAAGAGCACTTGGGAAACACTTCACAGAGAAGGTGACATTTTTATTTATTTATTAAATTTTTAATGTTTATTTCTTTTTGAGAGAGAGTGAGTGGGGGAGGGGTAGAGAGAGAAGGAGACAGAGAATCCGAAGCAGGCGCTGGGCTGTCAGCAGAAAGCCCAATGTGGGGCAAGAACCCACGAACCTCAAGATCACGATCTGAGCTAAAGTTGGATGCTCAACTGACTGAGCCACCCAGGTGCCCCAAGAAGGTGACATTTTATTTATTTATTTATTTATTTTTTAATTAAAATTTTTTTTTCAACGTTTATTTATTTTTGGGACAGAGAGAGACAGAGCATGAATGGGGGAGGGGCAGAGAGAGAGGGAGACACAGAATCGGAAACAGGCTCCAGGCTCTGAGCCATCAGCCCAGAGCCCGACGCGGGGCTCGAACTCAGGGACCGCGACATCGTGACCTGGCTGAAGTCGGACGCTTAACCGACTGCGCCACCCAGGCGCCCCAAGAAGGTGTCATTTAAATTACCTTTTGATGAATAGAAGTTCTTAACGTTAATGTAGTTCAACGTATCAATCTTTTATTCTGTGTTTAGCATTTTAGCCTCTTGTTTAGGAAATTCTACTCCACCCCCAAAGTCACAAGATATTCTCCCCTATTTTCTTTCCAAGTTTTAAACATTTTTGATACCTAAGCCCTTATTGTTCTGAAGCTATTCTGTGGGTAGGGATGCATTTGTAATTTTTATTCTTATGGATAACCAATTTCTCCAGCTTACTTATTAAATAGTTCCTTCTTAAAAAATAAAAATAAATGGTTTATTCTTTCCTTCACTGATCTGTCATTTCACCTATTATATACAAAAATTCCTGTGAGTGTGTATGTATGTACACATGTGCATGTTTGTGTATATGAGCATGTTATGTGTGTACATGTGTGTGAGAGTGTGTGTGTTCACGTGTGTATGTGTGTGTATGAGAGTGTGTTATGTGTGCACATATCCATGTGTGTGTGTTTATGTGTGAGTGTGTGAGCGTGTGTGTGTGATGTGTGTGTGTGTGAGCGTGTGTGTGTGTCTGTCTGTTTCTGGGCTCTCTGTTGCATTCTGTTGCTCAATTTGTCTATTTCTAAGTCAATATGACACTATATTAACTATATAGTTTTATAATAAGTCCTGGTAATGGTAGGGTGAATCCTCTGTCCTTGTCTTTCTCAGAAATATCTTAGCTATTTTTGGGTTGTAAGTCTCTCATAAATGTTTTAGAATAAACTTGTCAAGTTCTATGATAAACCCTATTAGGATTTTCACTAAAACTACTTTAAAGCAAATGATGAACTCTGGGGAGAACAGACATATTACTTTAAGTCTTTCTATTCATAAATGTAGCTACAGCTCCATTTATTTTGATCTTTAGTATCTGTTAGTCAAGTTTTATAATTTTCTGCATATAGGCCTTGCACATTTCTTGTTACATTTCTTCCAGGGGAATTAATAGATGTGTCTATGCACGTGCATGTGTATGTTTGTGTGTTACTGTTGTAAATGCCTTTAAAAAATGTGTTCTAATTCCTTGTTGCTGGTATATGTAAATGCAATTAACTTTTGTACACTTATCTTTTATGTAACATATTACCTCCAATTACGTGTGTTTTAGATGTTCTGCATAAGTGTGGTAGCCAGCTTCCAAGTTGAGCCCTGTAGTAGTCCCGGCCTTCTGCTAATCACACCCTTATGTAGTTCTCTCTCACACTGTACTAGAGTAGATCCATGTGACAAGTAAAATATGACAGAAGTGATGGTATGTCACTTCTAAGATGAGCTTATAAAAGATCGTACCTTCTGTCTCTGGCTCTTTCATGTGTGTATGTAGTATTATACTATATTACATGTAATTGCTCTGGGGTAAGTTATGTCATGAACAGCCTTCTGGTGAGGCCACATAGAAAGTGGCCTGCCAACAGCTATGTGAGCTCAGAAGGAGATTCTCCGGCCTCTGGTCAAACATCTGGAGATTGAAACCACAGCCAACAGTTTGACTGCAAACTCATAAAATACATATCCAGAGCCCAGCTTAGCTACTCCTAGATTCCTGATCTTCAGAAACTGTGTGATAATAAATATTTTTTGTCTTCAGTTGCTAAATTTGGGTTAACTTGTTATGAAGCAATAGATAACTAATACAGATTTTGGTACTTGAGTAAGTGCTCCTGTAACAAAACTGTGAAATGCAGGAGTGGCTTTGGAGTGTTTCAGGGGATGGGAGCTGGAAAAGCTGTAAGGGTTCTGAGGAGAGCATTAGGAAAGATTAAAGTACCTCGAGCACACTGTTCGTAGGGTTTGGAGTTTGAGGAGGCTGCCAATGAGGCTTTACAGAAAAGGGCGGAAACGCTTATTGGAAGCTAGGGGAGAGGAGACTTGCTATGTGGTGGCAGAAGATTTAGCAACACTGTCACAGGAAGTAATGTGGAAGGGAGAAAATGTACTTAATGAACTATTCATAGGATTTACCTTCATGTTTAATATTTGATTTGTTTTCCATTGCCCTGTGCATTTCAGACCTTCCTTCTGAGATCACATTCCCTTTACTTAAGTAAAACTTTTAGTAGTTCCTTTAAAGCAGGTCTCTTTGTGACAAATATTGTAAGTTTTTATTCATTTGCAAATGTCTTTATTTTTTCCTCATTACTGAATGATAATTTTGTTGGATGCATAATGCTGCGTCAATAGTGTTTTTATGACATTTAGATATTATTCCACTAAGTCCTGGTTCTCACAATTATTGTTCAAAGTTCACTCCATTCTGATACCCTATGTCTTTTGGTTGGCGCATTTAGTCCATTGATCAAAGTTCACTCCAATTGTTACTCCTTTGATCTCTCTCTCTCTGGTTTCCTGTAGTTTTTCTCTTTGTCTTTGGTGTTCTGAAGTTTCACTATTATGTGTCTAGGTATGGATATAATTTTATTTTACTTAATGTATTTTGTTTCTTGGATCTATGATTCAATTTTTCATTAGTTCTGGAAAATTCACAGACATTATATTATTAGGTATTGCCATTATTCCATTGTCTCTAATGTCTTTTTTTCCTGAGATGCTAATGAGGTATATATTAGAACTTCTTGGTCTATATCACAAGTCTCTTAATCTCTTCATACTTTTACTTTCTTTATCTCTTTTTGATGCATTATCCTGCAATTAATCATCTCTTCAACTGTTGTTGATTTCGTTTTTATCTCACAATTATATTTTTCTTTTTAAGAGACTCCATTTGTTCTTTTCAAAAATGTCTATCCTTGAGTTTCTTTTATTTAAAAAAAAATTTATTTTTAACCTTTATTTATTTTTGAGACAGAGAGAGACAGAGCATGAACGGGGGAGGGGCAGAGAGAGAGGGAGACACAGAATCGGAAACAGGCTCCAGGCTCTGAGCTGTCAGCACAGAGCCCGACGCGGGGCTCGAACTCACGGACCGTGAGATCATGACCTGAGCTGAAGTCGGCCGCTTAACCGACTGAGCCACCCAGGCGCCCCCCTTGAGTTTCTTTTATACTCATCTTTGTAACTGCGTCTATTACTTCTGTAGCCACTTTATACACAGCTATTTGCATTCTGCATCTGACATCACCTATAGTCCTTGGAGATCTAAATATGTTGACTCTTGCTTCTGTGGACTTTCACTCACAGTGGCTTATCATTTCATGTATTTGGAAGGCAGCTTTGCTCGCCACTATACCACCAATGCTGTATCTGGTAATATTTATCTGTGAGGTCATTGCTGAGGTAGCTTCCAATCTCTTCCACACCGCTATATAATCTTTCTAAAACCTTTCTATAAATCTTTATGTTTTTCCTCTGCTTAGCTTTCTTCAATTATTCCCCTGTTGACTACAGAATGACTTCTTAGTGTGGTACACAAAGTCTTTCATGATTTGACCCCAAATGATTCATTTAGATTTATTCTCTACCACTTCCACTTGTAGTTTATTCTATAGAAGTTTAACATTAAATCCAACCAACTTTCTTCTACTTTTGTTCCTTGGCACAAATTGTTCTTTCTATTTGAAAGCCTTGCCCATCACTTGTCTATTTGAGAAACTCCTAACAACTCCTACTTCAGAGAAATGCTTCATGCCTCCTCTTAAAAATTTCCATAATTTAGGGGCACCTGAGTGGCTCAGTCGGTAAGCGTCCGACTTCAGCTCGGGTCATGATCTCGTGGTTTGTGAGTTCGAGCCCTGCATCGGGCTCTGTGCTCACAGCTCAGAGCCTGGAGCCCGCTTCGGATTCTGTGTCTCCTTCTCTCTCTGCTCCTCCCCCACTCACACTCTGTCTCTCTCTCAAAAAAAATTTCCGTAATTTACCAGACAGATTTCAGCCATCGATTCCAAATCTCACTGGAACTTTACTATCCTTTTATTATACCAATTAACATAGTATACTGCATTTCTTAATCGTTTATTTATTTATTAAATGTTTATTTTATTTTGAGAGAGAGAGAGGGTGGTGGGGAGGGGCAGAGAGAGAAGGAGAGAGAGAGAGAATCCCAAGCAGGCTCCATGCTCAGCACAGATCCCGACACAGGGCTCATCATGACTATGAGATCATGACCTGACCGGAAATCAAGAATCAGATGCTTAGTTGACTGAGCCATCCAGGCACCCCTGTATACTGCATTTATATGTCTATACATTTATTTCCCCCATTAGATTATAAGCAATTAAAGTGCAGGGCTTGGCATGTGTTCATTCAGGAAGTACTTGTTGAGTGAATGAATGAATGAATGGTGCTTTAACCCTGCCCCCAAGTCATGATATTTCTTTGGCTCTGAGATTATATTTTTCCAGCTTTTTAAAAGTATAACTGAGATAAAAATTGTATATATTTAAGGTGTACAATGTGATGTTTTGATATTTGTATACATTATGAAATGATTACCACAGACAAGGTAATTAACATTTCTATCACCTCACAGTTATTATTTATTTTGTGTGGTGAGAACACTCAAGATCTATATACTAAGTACATTTGTTTTTTTCGGAGAGAGGGGGAGAGCATGCATGCAAGCAGGGAAGGGGCAGAAAGAGGGAGAGAGAGAATCCCAAGCAGGCTCCACTCTGTCAGCACAGAGCCTGACACGGGGCTTGAACCCACAAATTGTAAGATCATGACCTGAGCTGAAATTAAGTTGGACACTTAACCAACTGAGCCATTCAGGCGCCTCAAGAAATTTCTACAAAGACTTATATTACCGCCAAATCAGACTACTGTGCAGAACATTTATATAAAAATAGAATTATAAAAAAGAGGAAAATATGTGAAACTAAAACTAAGGAAAGAATCAGCTAAAGAACAAATAATGGACCTTATATCAATTCAAGGGGTGTGATGTGGAAAAAGCACCAAGCGGAGAGGGTGTGGAACTGCGCATGATAAAAGCCTCATTTATGCCAAGTGTACATAGGCTAAACCTTTTTCATTCCTGTGAGAAAAGAAATGCACAAGCCTTTCAAGAAGTGTAGCTGCTTAAATATAATCGTTGCAAGTATCAGACAACTTTAATTTTACTCACATTTAAAAAATTGTCAAAGCTGAGTGTTTTATGTGACTTCTTTCAATATAAATACCTGTCAACCTTATCTTGAAAGGAGAGAGTATTTTTAATAACACTATTACCTTAGCAACATTAACTGACTTAACTATTGTTACTTAATAACTTACTTAGCTACTACCTTAATTATTATGGGAATATTTGCTGAAAAAAGAGTCGCTAGCAGATCTAAATAAAAATGCAATATGCTGTTTGGTTCCTTTGGCACACCGGGTGGTTTGGAAGTAAATGTTAAAAAGGAACACAAAGAGGGGTGCCTGGGTAGCTCAGTCGGTCCAATTCTTGGTTTTGGCTCAGGTCATGATCTCACAGTTTGTGGGTTCAAGCCCTGCACTGGGCTCTGTGCTGGCAGTGTAGAGCCTGCTTGGGATTCTCTCTCTCTCTCTCTCTCGCTCTCGCTCTTTGCCTCTCCCCCACTCACACTGTCTCTGTC